>NC_056523.1:280746885-280747571 GCF_019175285.1 Sceloporus undulatus
TGTATGTACAGCGCTGTGTAAATTTACAGCGCTTTATAAATAAAGGTTAATAATAACAATAATAATAATAACAACAACAACACTGCTAACATGGAAGTCACCAGCAGCTGCTTAGCATAACTTGTGTTTTACTTATTTGGGACTTCAAAGTGTCTCCTCATTTTGGTATTTTATTATTAAGTACAATTTGTTTAGGCCTAAATCCAGATATCCACACAAGTTTCAATAGCTCAAGGGATATTTTGCTTTCTATGTCTCAATCCTCCATGCCAGATAACATCTCTCTCTTTTGAAACTGAGGAAGTTTAGGAAAAGACTTAGGCGGGTTACAGACGGGCAGGGGAGGACGTCTTGGAGGTGTATTCAGCTGAATACGGAGCCTCCAGATGGCCCGCCCCGGGGGCGTGCTTCAGGTGTTGGGGCTTCCACATGGGGGGCAGTGAAGACGCCTCACCTGGGTCCGTTTCGGACCCTTAGCTTCCATACCGCCGCCTCGGAGGCCGCCGCAAAGAGAGAGGCAGCTTCCGCGCGGGCGGCCCAAACCGCGGCTTTTTTTTTCCTTTGCCGGCTGGTGGATGCTCAGCTGCGCAGCTGCAGCGCTAATCAGCGGCGGCAGAAAGCCTATGGGCACATTTAAAGTGCCCAAGCCCCTTTAAAACTTTTTCCCCCACTCTGCCCAAGAACAA
>NC_056523.1:280747671-280805196 GCF_019175285.1 Sceloporus undulatus
CCTGAAGCACGCCCCCGGGGCGGGCTTCAGGTGTTGGGGCTTCCACATGGGGGGCAGTGAAGACGCCTCACCTGGGTCCGTTTCGGACCCTTAGCTTCCATACCGCCGCCTCGGAGGCCGCCGCAAAGAGAGAGGCAGCTTCCGCACGGGCGGCCCAAACCGCGGCTTTTTTTTTTCCTTTGCCGGCTGGTGGATGCTCAGCTGCGCAGCTGCAGCGCTAATCAGCGGCGGCAGAAAGCCTATGGGCACATTTAAAGTGCCCAAGCCCCTTTAAAACTTTTTCCCCCACTCTGCCCAAGAACAATGGTGGTCTCCTGCCAGCTGGTGATCAGCTGGTGTTGGCATCCTTTTCCGCTTGCACTTTGCCAGTGTCACCAGCATCATAGATGCCTCCTCTCCTTTGGTCCCCACGCTCTTGCTGAATCTGCAATGCGCAGCCACAGCTGTCTCCGCTGCCACCGCTGTCCCCCTGCCATACCCCATCACCTCCCTTGTACATATGTAAATATTTACAGTTTTAGCGTTTTTTATTGTTAGGTGAAAATGGCGCAGGAATGTGTGTAGGGGTGCATTTAAATTCCAAACTTTCCCTTATCACTTTCTACAACCAAAACATCCGCCGGCAAAACTTACAACTTCCCGTGATTCTAGCAACGCATGCGCACAAGTGGCTCCAGGGTTAGGGTTACGAGACTTAAAATGCACCACAGCTGTGCTGCAGCTTCCACAGCTGCATGGCAGTGGACGTTGCAATTAAAGCCTGACTGCAAACCACGCATGTCCCGGACCCCGACCCATTATGCGACGCAGCTGACACGGAGCTTTTAAACGGGCAACTTAGATTTGCGGCGGGGAAATTCTGGCGTACCGGTGCAGCAGCTTACAGACGGAGATGCGCATGTACGCCTCAAATCAAAAAGAAGCGGAAAGAAGCAGCACCTTTTTAATGCCGCTTCTTCCCGCTTGGGGCGTGCGGGGGGCGTGTTCATGACGGCATTCAGGTAAGGCCCGTCTGAAGGCTCTACCTTCATGACGTCATGAATACACCCCTTTTTGCCCGTCTGTAACCCGCCATAGTATTGAATTAAAAGTGGGGGATGTAGTCCAAATTCCCAGTGGAGCTGCCTAAAGTAGGTCTTTGGAGCCTATCCTACATCCCTTAGCCACAAACTGATTTTTAATTCATTCATTTAAAAAATCCTATATTATTACCTGCTTCAAAATTAACACATCATTCAGTAATGCAAAAAAATAATAATAAGAATAATGTAGAGACTAACCAGAAATGCAGATGAAACCAGATGAGAAGAAAGCTTCGTTGTATGAAGACAAGCTGTCCGTCTGTGCATAGGCTGCATAAATAGACATGTGTGAACAAGAGCATTCCACATAATCTGAAGAATCATCCATCACTTTACAGAACTGACTGTCAGACAACCAGCTACATGGGAAACAAAGGTCAACAATGTTAATTCATTAGTCTTTAGACTAGAGATTAATGGGCATTATAAAAAAAAAATGAGTAAAAACTGTAAGAGTGTGAGTTGTGAGTATATGAAATGCTCCATCAGATGGGTAACAGTTTTTTTAACTCCACTAGTATGAGGGCTCACACAAACATTATGTCTGTCATGGGAAATGCATTTCATGGTGATGGGAATGAAATAGCAAAGACAAACTTTAGAATTTAACCATCTTGATGCCAAAATTTAGTGGGGGGGATAGAAAACAGATTTTGTTGATGGTCTTGACCCTTATATCTTGGTGATATACCAGAAACAGCTTCCATTCTCCATTCTCTTCCTAGGAGTTAAAGCAAAGCCTAATAGATTAACCTAATGAGATCAATCCATATTTTTCTGTTAAACCTAGGCTAAGAGCTTGCAAATTAGAGTTAGAAATCACTGTTATCATACCAAATCTTGTCAGATGTTCCTGAAACCTGGCACACTAAGGTTGCCTGGTTTCATGGCCTGGTTGAAGCTTCAGATAATTGCTACACTTATACTTCTTTTGGTTTTCAGAAAGAAAGGCAAAACCAAGAGGGAGCAGACATGGAACAATAGAAAGACTGGGTTTTTTAATGGGTGGTGGCTTTAAAGCCTGGGCACGCATCTCCACCCATTTGCAGCTAATGAGAGAAATCTCTGGCATAGCACAAAGATGTGTGTGTGTGTGTAAATTGTGCTTGTGCAATGTACAGTGCACCAAAGAGCCAGGAATGAGAGGAAGGGACTGGGGAACGAGATGGTGGATGGATGGGCATTTTGGCCCATTGTGTCACTTGGAGCAAGGCAAGGAGTGAAACAGCAGTGTTTTGTTTTGTGAGTCTTTTTTGTTGAACAAGCCTTGACAACAGAAACAATGACTGTGTCAAGAGCTGATGGGGAATCTTCTAGAAGACCTCAGAAGCAGTGTATTATCTGAAAAAACTCCACATGTATTAAGTGCACTGTAAATAAGATTCAAAAGTCAGTGCGAAGCAGGTGAGCATTGGACTAGAGATGGGAGATCAGAGAATCTTTACTAAGCATAGTAGCCCACTGGGTGACCTTGGACATGAGGAAGCCAATGACAAACCTGCTCTGAATAAAAAAATCATGCCAGGAAAATGATAGTGTTGCCGTAAGATGGGGATGACCTGAAGGCACATAATAACAAGAAGATAGGGCCATGTAGGATGCAAGCCCTAGAGTAAATGGTGACAAATACTGCAGTTATTGGGGGCATTTTGTTGCCTGTTCAGTCACTGAAAAATACTTCTCCTCCTATCTCTGGCTCAGGTTGCCATATTACATGAGGCCCTTTCACACCACATAGTTACAGCACTTTGATCCCACTTCACTTGGCATTACTGCATCCTCAGGTTTGAGGCACTAAAGTTCTCCAGCTAAATGCTATTCCCTATATTGTAAATTCCAAGATTCCATAAGATGGATCTATGGCAGTTAAAGTGTGCTCAAAGTGCTATAATTATGTATTGTGAAATGACCTCTGGTTATCCAGGTTTTACCCAGTTTGTGGGCCCATTTACCTGGATTGCTCTCAAGCACATTTCCACATTCAGTCATTCTGGTAGCAGTGCTTGCTCACCTCCCAGTCTTTGCCTACACCATCTCTGTGATGTCACAAGTATCTACTCCCTGGTCATAGGGAATGGAAAACAGATGGTCTAGTAACCTTTGGCACTCTGGTCCTAGGTAATGATCTGAATAATCTGTATTGGCATACTTAGTTTCCCGTAAGTCTAGAATATATTCTTCATTATGACTACTCTAATTATAATCATATACATATTTCATTTCTTATACAGTGGACCCTTGTTATCCGCTGGGGTTTGGTTCCAAGTACCCCTGTGAATAACAAAATCTATGTATGCTCAAGCCCTGTTAAATACAATGACATAACAAAATGGTGTCCCTTATATAAAATAGAAAAATCAAGGTTTGATACTTGAAATTTATACTTTTAAAAAATATTTTCAAGCCGTGTATGCTTGAATCCATGTATAAAAAATCCGTGTATAAAGAGGGCCAACTGTATTTGACTAAAAGCCATTACACATCGGATAAAAGAATATATACATACATGTACTTAGAGTCAGTCAAATTAATGTGTCCCATGTACATTCTACAGCAATAGCTTTCAGATAGTATAAATGCTTTCAGTCGTTTTAACAAATAAGGTTGTTTTATATGCAACAGATTTAAGATTCTTAGAATGCTTCTATGGGCTCATTCCCACTTGTTTTTCAAAAGGTTTGCAATTCACGTTAACATCAGTTTGTGGATTTGATTCAGGCCAATGCTTAGTTCTCATGGAAATGAATTATGTCCTTATTCAATGTCATTCCCACTAATAGAAATGACCCCATGCTTCATTGGACAGAATGCTGAAAGGCAGGACTGTGTCCTGGAAAGGAAGGACCTGTGGTCACCCCATGTGGAAGCCACTAAGCCCCCTGACTGCAAAGGGGTGGAAGATGACCTCCCTCCCTTCCCCACACCACTCCCGGAAGCCCTACCCCCCACTGCGGGCTCCACATCCGAGGCTGCCGCAGCTAGCCTTAACCCTTTGCTCCCTCAGGCATGCCGGACCTGAAAGAGGAAAACTCCAGAGGTCCGACAATAGGACGGGGGAAGGACTCAGGTGTCTCACCTCCGAGGGGCAGCCCTCCAATGTGCCACCTTCATTCTCGGGTCTGTTGCATCCTTGAGGGCTTTGATTGCCTGACGCATTTCCCTCTGGTCAGAGGCCAGGTACCTGGCACCCTCCAGAGTGGTGGTTCAAGGACTCATGCCACCTTGCCCCTTGACAAGGTGGGAAGATGGATGGCTCCACCTGAGCTGGAAGGAGGAAGACACAAAGCCACCTTGGGAGGACCATGCTTCGGCCGCTCCTGCTCCTCCTCAGAGCGCCTCACTGGGGTGGTTGCAGAGGCTTTGGAGACCACAGCAGTCTCAGATGCTGAGCCCACAGTGGGTAGGAGGGTCCCGGGAAGTGGCACGGGGATGAGAGGGAGGCTGTCTTCCACCAATTTGGAGTCAATGGCTTTTTGTCTCCCCTGAATTGCAAAACATCTCTCTGGTTTTGGACCACCAGGGCCAAGGCACCCTGGGAGGACCACAATTTGGCCACCCCACTCCTCCTCAGAGCAACTCACTAGGGAGGTTGCCAGGGCTCTGCCTACCATGCTGCCTGTCTCTGAAGCAGATCCATCCTTCCCATGTGTGGAATACTCATCCCAATTACTTCTTTTTGAAAGAAACACCCAAAAACTAGAGCAATTTATTTGCATTTGTCACACTTCCAAGCGAGTCTAAACAATTGCAGTTGCATCTGATTCTGTTTCCAATGGGAACGAGGCACATATAAAGCAATCAGCAAATCGCTTCAAATCATAGTGGGAATGAGCCCTAGATCTGGCATCCAAAAATGATGTTGGCATAATTTGGAAACGCAATTCAGTAAATGCAGTTCTCTGAGGCAAAGCTAAGCATTTGTAAGTATTGAACTCTTACGTGATTTGTTTTCAATAAATGATACTAGTAAGAAAAAATTGAAGATTTAATTAGAACTAACTCCTTATTATCATGCAGTTTGTAAATCCTATCCCTCAGCATATTTTTAACTCCATGTATAATAAAAATGTCTGTTAAAAGGATCTTATTTGTTAATAAATCTTGATATAACTTAGCCTAACCACATTTCATCCATTGTGTGAACACAATGGATACAACTTGAATACAACTTAGGGAGATGGTCTTCTGACGTATCAAAGATCCTATTATAGTACAAAAGAACTGCTTTCTGAGCCCTAGTTTTAACAGATGCCACACCTATCTGTCTGGAGAAATGCAGCTGGGGTCCCCAAAGATATTGCCAATATGTACCTTAGAAATTTTTTAATAGACTTCTAGGTTATTCAGATTGTTATGCTTTATCCTTTAGATCTCAATACCACATTGTACTTGGGCAACTACTTTCCCTAGAAACACTTTCAATGAGGAGTCACATTAACTTACATATGAAATTTTTACAGAAGAATACAGTAACCCAAACAAAATTGCATTATTACATAAAAAAACCCCTTGACATACATACTAAACAATTTGAAAATCTGTTTGCAGGGATTTCAGAAACGTGTGTCTCCAAATCTTGCAATTGGTAATTATGAATCCTCAGAGGTGGAAGCAGATCATTATACGTTTAAAGATTTTGTTTGTTTGTCTGTTTGTTTCAACATTGTCTATTATTAACTGTTACCAAAGCCATGCATTATTAACTATTAACATTAATTGTTAATGTATGTGTGTTTTTCCCCTTTTAAAACAGTCTCCAATAATAGTTTTCTGTGGATTTTTCAGGCTATGTGGCTATGTTCTGGAAGAGTTTATTCCTGATGTTTCACCAGTATCTGTGGCTGGCATCTTCAGAGGGTGGAGGCATAGAAATATGTGGTGTATATATATGCTTGTGTGAACCTTGGTTAGGATGAAGTGATTTACAGGTTAATTTGTATGTTGGTCTGTTATCGAATGGCAAGGCCTCAGAGTGGGAGAATATGTGGGTGGATAAGTATATCACCCTCTGAAGATGCTAGCCACAGATGCTGGTGAAATATCAGGAATAAACTCTTCCAGAACATAGCCACATAGCCTGGAAATCCCACAGAAAACTATGGACGCAGGTCATGAAAGCCTTCAACTTCACAGGCTCCAAGAAGCTACACATTGGCCCATTTAAAAAAATAAATGGCATATTTTAGCAATTATATCTGAGAGTCTTTCTTTTACAATGGATTCCATCTTTTTCTAACCAGAAAAAAATGTTAAAGAAGAGATGGAATAGGTTCACAGTGCTTATGCATAGAGATCATACACATATGGAATGCCTGCACACACTTGCACTCATTTTATATTCACACAATGACTTAGAAAATATACCTTTCAGCAGCCTGATTCCATAGAAGACACAAAGACTTATGAGGAACAATTCTGCTGTCTGGAGAATAAATTCTGTAGGTGATTTCATTGTTGTCTTTCAATAGAAGTGGACTTTGACTCTTCAGACTTGCTGAAAAAATCTGAAACACATGAATTTTTGCTTACTGTCACAACTTTCCTGGGCCAGTAGCATGGGTCATGGATTTGGTGTGTATGGCATCTGGTGCTGCACAGCACTGGATCAGGAGTTCCTCGGGGACCCGGGGGTGCTGGAAACATGGAGGTATTGCCATTGCGGGCGCAACTCCTGTTCAGCGTACCCTGGTGACAAGGGGTGGAGATGCGAATGTGAGACAGGTGGGTTGGTCGATGTCAGATCCAGACCTCATGCATTTGGGCCAACCCTACCTGTCAGGTGTACTCAATAAAGGTGTGGCCTTTTCCTTCCAATTGAGTTTCCTTGTGTTATTTCCTTGTGACGCCTCCCCTTCCACAGCAACATTAGACCAACTAAGTCAATGGATTTTAGTGGAGCCATGACATTTAAGCCTTGTATAGGACTGCTTTGTGATGTCACAGAGTCACTTGCAAACTCTGACCCAGGCAGCAGGCTCCCTTGCATTAGTAACATAGATCATTGTGACATCACAATTGAGCTGATCAGCCCAAGACATCAAGAGAGATTAGGTAAGAAAGAGAACTGAAGTAGAGGAGAAAGCAGGATAGAAAAGCAATTTATAAGACTTTATTTGGTTCAGCAAAATTCATGTTCCACCACACTCTTAGTTGGTACTCTATTAACCAGGTTTGTTTACTAGCCATAGGCCAATACACCTACTACTGTACATTCTTTGCCGAATCCATACATCTGATGCTGTGAATGGCTGCTCAAGAACTCATTAAAGCTAAGAAGACACAACAATAATCTGTCCATCCTGCTACAGATTAATCTGGTTGATGGTCCAGAAAATAATTAATTTAAGGACATTTTAAAAACCCAACAATGGCATGTCTAAATTTAAAAGAAGAAAGCATCTAATCCTAGAGTAGCAGTAAAACTAAGGAGATGTGGATGATGATTGTGTATATGGGTGGCTGCTAGATAGCATGCCATGAGAAGCTTTAAATTTTCTGAATTCAAAACAGGATATTGGCCCAAGAAATACATTTTAAAACCTTACCTTATTTTTCAGGGCAGTTCCTTTCTCGCCCATTATAAACCACTGTTGGCTACTGTACTCAGTGACTTGAATGAATCTACAATTTTTGTCTTTAGACTGGGATAAGGCAGAAACTTCCAACAAACGTTCAGGTATTTTGATGAAATCACCATCTTTCCCATCAAATCTATGCCCATTGATTTGCTGGGGATACCAATGATGGGCCATAATTACAATGTAAGGGCAATGGTCAAGTATGGTTTTGCCTCTATTAAAACAGAAGAAAAACAGGGTCAAGGAATAAAACCACCACTTACTACTTCAGAAAAAACAACAACAACATGGGCAACTGAAACTTAGATTGACATTTACTGTACATTGGTCTCTGTGTTTGTTAATGATGGTGTGAATAATGGATGGAATTATTGATAATTACCATTATGTCTTCAGGCACTAGTGGAGTGATTTTGAGATTAACAGAAAAACGATCCAAGAATTCTTGAACTCCATTTTTGTAAGTTTCAAGTCAATAAACTTTTTTTTTAAAAAAAATATCAAGTGCCATTTATTTCCTAGCATGTTGGATGGCTTTTCTACATTCATTTTGCACACTGTAGTTATACAGTGCAATGGTCTGTAGTTACACAGACCATAGTACATATACACACACAGGACTCTAGCTTGGACTTCAATATTTACTTCACTGTCAGGATATATTCCTGGCATGTTCTTTTCATAGAAATTCTCTTACCTTTCCCCTGGAGATCCACATATTTCCCCAACAGGAAGTGAAAAGGCAAATTTTTCAGTAACATCAGCAAGGAAGCTGTAGCCCCGAGTATCCTTACGTTTTGGATTAATAAGTGCACAGAGGATTTCATACAAAAGATTTCGGCTTTTATCAGTGAGTGCCTGTTTTTCTCCTTCAGATATTATCTTGGGAAGCCAAAATAAAAAGAGAAAGAAAATTATTCAGTGCACACAAAGTGGTAGTCATGCCTTTCTTCCATTTTGGAATTATTTATAAGAAGGATGTTTCAAGCGAAAGTAAACTAATATTTCTCCTCTAAAGGCATTACTTGGGAATAAATCCCAAGCTTTAGTTGCCTTTTCTTCCCCATAAAGGGTATGATCCCTGGAGGAACAATATCAGAAGGATGAAGTGAACTCTAGCCCATAAAAGTTTCAACCACAATAAATCTGTTGGTTTTTATCATAAGAGCTCTCATTGCTTTTGCTGAAACAGACTAACTTATCTATCTGTCTGAAAATAATGAAAAGGATTAATTAGTTATGTAATTCACACGACACAGTTGTAGTGTTATTATTCCAGTTTAACTGTCATGGTTCCATCCTACAAAATCCTGAGGCATGTACTTTGGTGAGGCACTGGAGTGCTCTGGCTGAGAATTTTAAATGTCCCTTCATAAACGGCCATTCTCCTTTTGAGCCATGGCCATTAAAATATAATAACAGTACTATAATTCTGTAGTGTGATTAGGCTCCTGGATGGGGAAAATTAAATAAAAGGTTAGAAGACCCAAGGATTCCTTAGCACTATGCCAGCTGTCAGTGGCAAAGCTTACATTCAGTCTGATATGGGAGAAGAAAACAGAAAGCAATACAGTACAAGAGACTCAGCAGTAATAGAGTGGATTCTCACTAAAAACAAAACAACAACAGGATAAAAGATGTCAGTTCCTGAGGGTGCAGAAACTATGTAGAAACAAAATATATTTATATATTTTTGACTATATTTTTGTTAATTCTGTTTTTAGAATCATAGTTGTACTTTAAGCAGGTAGTCATGGCTGCTGTCCATCATTTGCTCAGTCCAGATTCCCCATAATGAGCAACTACATTTTCTTTAATTCTAGAGAGCCATTAATTACTGTGTAAAGGAAATCTCAACATGTACCTTATCTATAATGTGCATTACAGCAGCAAGCTGCTCTTCTGTACTTTCTGTGACTACTTTGATGTTTAAATACTGGAGGACCCTGTTCAAAATATTCTCATCAAGGGGTTGGTACAACTGATCAGCTAGACTCCAGACGGCTTGGGAATTTGAATCAGACACAATGGTGATGTTGGCAGTACCATAGATGTCATCAACTCTGGCTCCCCCAGTAGCACTGAATAGCACAACTTGAAAGCGTTTAGGAAAAGGATTTAAAGAACCAGTTCTGGGAGTGAGCGTTATATCGATAACAGCATTTCTCTGTCCAGGTTCAAAGGATAATATCCCTTCAGACTGAATAAAATCTTGCCCAGAAATGGCAGGTGATATGATTATACGACCAAGAGATTCAGGCCTCAACAGCTCCTGGAAATGAAGAAAAAAGTTATAGTAAAAAGTAAACAACACGGAGTTAAAACAGGTTTGTTTCAAATTACAGAGATTAAAAAAATACTGTTGTATGTTTTTCACACTTAACAGCTTTTTATCTTAGTCTCAAATAAAATTTACTGGGGTAAATAACAAGCAATAAAAATGTAAAATTTGTTGCTGTTATGTGACCTTGAGTCATTTTTTTACTTATGGTGACCCTATCACAGGGTTATCTTGGCAAGATTTGTACATCCAAATATGAAGAATATCAGAGATTTTTTTAAAAAGGGAGGGAAAAGTGCCACCAGATCTGATTGGCTGAAAGCAATTCTGTAAAGAAACCTGTAGCAGCTTTGGCAAAACACTCTCAAAACACTCAACAGGGAAAAACATATAATTGAGGGCTACAATGGGGATCAAATCTGCAGGTGCTCATGGCTGAGTTAATTTAATGACTCTGCTGAAGAGAAGTGAAAATGCTTCTTTGTGTATGTACAATGAAAACACAGAAGGACTTGCCATATTCATAGAATCAAGAGACTTCAAGGGCCATTCAGTCCAACATATGCCTAATGCAGTCTTCTCCGAACTGGTGCTTTTAAGACAATTTGAAGGTATGGTATAGTGTACTAGTTACAAGTGTTGGACTGGGCATTGGGAGATCCAGGTTTGAGTTTCCACTGAGTCATAAAACACGCTGGCTGAACTTGTGCCATTCTCTTTCAGCCTGACTTACTGCACAGAGTTGTGAGGAAAATATGGAGAGAATAGCAACAGCATTTACATTTTTGTACCACTTCATAGTGAACTCGGCACTCTTTAAACAGTTTACAATCTGTAGCCAATGCCCCCCAATAAGCAGAAGGTCTACAAAAGGACAGAAGGCTGATTCAACCTGGAGTTCTCTGAGAATGAATTCACAATTAAGCTTACCACACAGCCCCCAGGGACGGGATTGGAGCATGATGGAAGGGAGCAGGATGAGAACAGAATGAGTGCTATCACCCATTTCATTACACACTGGAACACCGCCGATGCCACTGGAAGTTCCCATTCTGTTCCTGATCTGTCCCACAGGAGGCGTTTTTCAGGAACTGTTCAGAAGTGTTCCTGAAAATCGCCTTCTCTGGGATGGATCAGGAACAGAATGGGAACTTCCAATGGCATCGGCGGCATTCCAGCATGCAATGAAATGGTTGATAGCATCAATTCTGTTCCCATCCTGCTCCCTTCCATCTTGCCCTGATCCCATCCCTGGGGGCTATACAGTAAGGTCCAATGTTGTGGCTGCAGTACCAGCATTAAGCCACTGTGCCACCAGGGCTCCCCTATTAACAGCTATATACATCACCTTGAGCTCACTGGAGGGGAAATGCAATATA
This sequence comes from Sceloporus undulatus, assembly GCF_019175285.1. Classification (NCBI taxonomy): domain Eukaryota; kingdom Metazoa; phylum Chordata; class Lepidosauria; order Squamata; family Phrynosomatidae; genus Sceloporus; species Sceloporus undulatus. The sequence goes on from NC_056523.1 coordinate 280,758,992, forward strand.
TAACTATAACAAATAAAATCAATTATTTTAAAAAGTATACATTTTCCCAAGCCACTAGCCATGTACCCTGGGGTTAATTGGAATACTTTGCCAAAACATCTGGACTGCAATCAGCCAAGAGAGATTGTTTTACTTTATCTCTCTGGCAGTATGCTAGAAAGGTTGTGTGGAAAGAGGATCATTCTAGCAAAGGACTGAGGTGCAAGATAAACTTTATATGTATTGAGAAAAAGCTCCAAGTATTTCTGGATTACGCAACCTGTGTGTTTGATATATGGTGCTGTTGGTGGGAGAAGACAATGCACATCCAGTAGGCATTTTCAAGAGTAGACAGGTGGGTATTGTTTTGGGATGCAACATCAACACCCTAACAGAACTGCATAGAATCATAGAATCGTAGAGTTGGAAGAGCCCACAAGGGCCATCCAATCCAACCCCCTGCCATGCAGGAACTCTCAATCAAAGCATCCCCGACAGATGGCCATCCAGCCTCTGTTTAAAGACCTCCAAGGAAGGAGACTCCACCACTCTACGAGGCAACTGTTATCACTCCTATGAATGCTGATTGATGAAATATATTTGCTGCTTATCTAGAATATAATTTAGTCTTACCTGGTTTCAGAAGAAGGCTCTTATCTTTTCTAAATAGACCAGTGTCATTATTTACATAAATAAATTATTTACATAAACAGACATGTCAGAGAACAAATTCACTCAGTTCATGGCACACATATCCCTGTTTTTTCTTCACTTCATTTTGAGTGGGTAAAAGTAGTAAGAATGAAGGAAACAGGGAGCTGCTTTTGAAAAATAAGTCAACATTCTTTCATGGAAAGGAAATAGGTTCATCTATGGGAATGTGATAAGGATCTCAAAGTAACCTCCTAATTCTCCCTCCTCTTCACTTTACTTCCTCTCCCTAATTGCCTTCACATTTTGGCACAATGCCATGAATGCCTATGACTTTAGAGGTTATGGGATGTATGAGCTAAAATAGATCAAGCAATCATCTACTTCAATTCTTATGGTTTGATTCTTAGGTGACAGTGAGACAAGTTATTTCCTCTAACATAAATGAGAAAAATTCATAGTGCTGTATCACAGAAATAAGCCAACAATTGTACAATATTGTACATTTCTGGAAAACACAGAGAGGGAGCAGATTTCCTCACAAGAAAATGTGAGAAAATAACACAAGGATAACAAATACAGCAGAATCTCTGAGTTATGTATAGTGGATGAAACCATCATTATACATATGTAGAAGGGCAGGACCTGGGAGGGCTGATGTGGCAGAATTAATAAGGCAGGAGGACCCAGAGGGAATGCAGGAAGATGGGGTGGAGAATGAGAGACAGGTGGGTGCCCTGGTGGGAGTAGACACACTCAGGGTGGAAGGGAGGGGAGCCAAAACCCTTAAAAGGGGAGATGGGATGTGTGAGAGGGGAGGAGGGTGAAGCCGCTGGAGAAGAGGGTACAGAGAGGCACCTGGAGAAAGGAGAGGCAAAGTGACTCCCAGCCCGCTAAGGTTAGGCTGCCCCACAGCCCTGTATAACTCTTGGGGCAGACCGAGGGTGGGGCCCCACCTAGGTGTAGAGCTACCCGACTTGCGGTGGGAAGGGGACCTAGGCGAATGGCGCTGGGATGACTGGAAAGCTACTCCTGCCCACAAGGAGGGGAATCTGGAAGGTCACTGGTGGGACACTCGGGGTAACCAGTGGGAGTACGGGCCTCAGCCCCAGGAGTGGGAGAAAGATGGGAGGGAGTTTCGGAAATGCGTTTCAGCATCCTATGGGCCCGTCCGAACTTTAAAGGGAAATAATAATAATAATAAATTTTATTTCTATTTCCCACCTCTCCCTGCAGATCGAGGTGGGATTACAATAAATAAATTATTCCAGCAATAAAAACATATCAAATACATTCAATAAAAACAATAGTATATTATCATTATAATAAAGTTAATAAAATACAATTAACTTTAATAAAACATACAGTACTAATGGAGGTGGGATATTTTACAGCAAATTTGGTGGATAGGCTTGCCGGAAGAGATCCGTCTTGAGTGCCTTCTTGAAGGCATCTAAGGTGGTAATAAGGCGGATCTCTTCCGGCAAGTCATTCCATAACTTGGGGGCTATAGAGGAAAATGCTCTGTGGGAAATTGTTGTTAACCTAGTTTTTGCACTCTCTAATAATTTCTTCCCAGATGTCCTGAGAGTGCGAGGCGGATTGTGTAGGGAGAGGCATTCCCTCAATTAACTCGGGCCCAAGCCATATAGGCCTTTAAAGGTAATAACACTTTGTATTGGGACTGGAAGCTGATCAGCAGCCAGTAAAGAGATTTTAATATTGGTGTTATGTGGTCAAACCTAGATGTTCCGGTGACCAACCTGGCTGCAGCATTTTGAACCAACTGAAGCTTCCGAACTTGGTACAATGGTAGCCCCATGTAGAGCACATTACAGAAATCTAAACGAGAGATTACCAGTGTGAGTAACAGTGCTTCAAGTCCTTTTGGTCCAGGTAGGAACGCAGTTGGCGTATCAACCAAAGTTGGTACCAAGTACTCCTAGCCGTTGCATCTACTTGAGATGACAACTGCAGAGACAGATCTAGGAGTACTCCCAAACTGCAAACGTCGTCCTTTAGGAGAAGTGTGACCCGATCCAGGACAGGTTGGCAAACTTCCCTGCCTGGGCCTAGGGATCCTATTGCTAGTACCTCCATTTTCTCTGGATTCAGTCTGAGTTTGTTTTCCCTGATCCAGCCCATTACCGACTCAAAACAGGCATTCAGAGGAGAGATGCCATCTTTGGTCACTGCAAGACTTGGAAGCATAGAGAAACATATTTGGGTGTCATCAGTATACTGATAACACCGTGCCCCATGTCTCCGGATGATCTCTCCCAGCAGCTTCATGTAAATATTAAATAGCGGGGGTGGGGTGGGGGGGGGGACAGAATGGCACTCTGAGGGACACCAGTTGTCAGCTCTCTTTTACGAAAGCAGCTGTCCCCCAGCCTCACCATCTGGAATCTACCCAAGAGGTAGTAACAGAATCACTGTAGTTCTGAAGACCCATCTGATGCAAGACGTGGACCAGCCCAGTCAACTAGGGACTTTAAGTAGGGATTTTGGTTGTTATAGTCACATGGAATGATCTCAGTAAGGTTACTATGCACATGTGTTTGTTTATGGACACTGCAATGGAGCCACAAGGGAACCATCACATGCCTGGGCCTGCGGACCCGCCCACAACATATCAGTGGTTTTAAACCATAGTCCCTCCAAATGTTCCGGATTTCCATTTGCCAAAAACCCAGCCAGCTCACCGACAGAAAGGTTGAGGTCTAAATCATCCCAGAGTCAGTGGTTCACTGAATATGATACCAATGAAGTCTTTCTCCAAGTTACTATCTGTGTGTAACTAAAATGGCACCCCTATGCACCAAAGGAGTAGAGCAGTAGACTTTGAGGAGCCCCAAAGTGCCCCACACACAATTTAGAAGATAATTTTAAAAGTGGGTATGTACTAAACAACCCAGTTAAGACACAGCATGCTCAGTTGCCACCAGATTCTGATTTTCTGGTGTGGAAGAGAACGTGAAACAGCTGGAGGTGTCAGGGAGGGCAGAGTTCAGAAAAGGATGTGGTTGACTGACTGGCATCAGCCCTGATCAGAAACAATGGTTTCTTGCAGGTCCCAATTGGGGGGTCATTCAGACGTTGCTGCTGTTGTTGTTTTAGTGGAACAATATGAATGACCTCACCCATGCCTTCTGGGATTCTTATTCACACTATGGAACCTTGTCTGTTTGCATCTCTGGGAGTTTGGTTGCTCATATGTACCTGTGCTCAAATAAACATGGAGTCAACAATGCAAATGTATTCAAAATGCATTCAAGGCATGCAGAGTTTGATTCTGAATTATCCCATGTCTATGTGCATCGGTTATTCACACTGATGATGATGCAAATCTTTTTTTTAAAATTGCAAAAAGTTCTAGTATTGATTATCCCAGGTTAAGTGGCACCCCACAAAGACACAACTTAATTACGTGCATTTGTGATGCATGTGAACAACAGAGATTCAACCTAGATTCATCCTTCATTATTTTCACCATCTGAATAGGGCCTTACATCTAGTAATAATGCATTTGCATGCTGTAATAGCTAATAATGGTGGCTGAGAAAGAAGAGAAAGGTATCAGCATCCTCAAAGGAACTCCAAAGTTTTCAGGAATAGAAAGAAATAGGGGAAAAACAGGGGGCAGGAGATTGAAACACCAGAGATGAAATGTTAGGAAATATTTGAAAAAATTGTCAAAAATCATATTTCTTGAGTGTTGGAAAGACTAAATAACAAGAACCCTGGACTGAAGACATTCTCAGTATGAAACATATTCTGCACAAAGTTTACAAATGTCTGTGTGCAAAACTAGCAATTTTTTTAAACAGGAATCAGCATTTTTTGCATAGAAAATAACACTTTAATAGAAAGTATTTGAAAAGTGTGCAGTTTGAAACTTGTTTTGCCAAAATCTGAAGAGGAGTGTTGCACAGAAAACAGCATTTGTGTGTGTGTGTGTAAGAGAAAGCAATTTCTATTTAGAAAATAATACCTCAGGGGAGGGGGGAGATGCACAAATTTTGCAAAGAATAAGTCCTGAAGTGTGAACAGTTTTTGAAAGCTGCACAGTTTTTGAAGACATTCTTGCAGCAGGACTAAAATTGCTAATTACTTGTGGCTTCCTGAGTACTAATTTAGCAAAGGATTATATTCCTCCTACCACATACATAGTCCAATGAATTCTGAACACACTCAGCATCCACAGAATGCTCAGTATTTCTTGCGGAGGAGGGATGGAACAGAGTATCCAGAAAAAGGACATGGCTTGGTGGCACACTGAACATGCACACTCCACACTGCAACATTTTGCTATAGACGGTGGTCTATATAACTTGAAATTGTCTACTCTGGCTGGCAGTAGCATAGCATAGCATATAAAAAGGTGTATTTTAACTACTAGAAAATTTGTATGGAAACTGTATATCTTTAAACTGGTCTGTATTGTTGGTAAGGTATGTCAGGAAACAGATTTTCTTACTGGGTAGTGAAGAAGGAGAGACGCACCACAAATAGGGCCAGCCCTGCTTGATAGGAGAATTGATGTTTAAATGGTGCAATGGCTTTTTTTTTTTTAAAGTGTTGCCTGTAGTGAGAGTCAGGGCACTATTTCATCTCTTTCAGGTAGCAAAATGTTTTGAGACTGTACTACCTACTTCATTGCCTGCAGAAATCAAGAGGTAGCACTGGAGGCATGAGGAGGCTGGGTGAATGTAATGCAAGTGTGTCTTGGACTACAACTCCCAGAATTCTTCAGAATTCTAGTGCCTGAGAGCAGAGCTGTAAAGTATCTTAAAGGATGCTGGTGGGGACCTGCAGAATAAAACCCAGAGTGAATTAAAGAGGGATTTTGAATGCATGAGGAATTAGTGAAAATGGCTTGCATTGCCCAGCTGCAAAAGAAAGGGATGTGCATGTGATAGATAAATGGGATAAACAGTTACCTGGCTGTACAGATGGGCAGTGTGGGTTGCATACATCCGGAAGAAAGAGAGAATGAGTGAGTGTTTGTGTGTGTGTGTGTGTGTGTGTAAGAGAAAAAGAGGGAGAATTAGAGTTTAATAGTGATCCAAAACCGTATATGTAGTGTTGAGGGTGAGACAGGAGGAAATAAGAATTTGTGACTGTATGTCCACAGTGTGTGGGGTATTTTTCTTTTTATTGATTTACGATGTGTTTCCTATGTTAGGAAATATATTTAGTAGAATAAACTAATTTTAGAGGTAATCTGGGCAAATAATTGGCTTGTCTTTCTCTGACATGTATGGTCTGCTGGACAGAGCTTGGGAAGTTATTTTTAAAAAATAATTCATTTCCATTGCTTATTACAGTGCTGGGGAAGTAACACATTGATGATACTCATTGTAGTATTGGAAGTGTGACTTCTTATATTGTTTGATGTGTTGCTTGCTATTTTTCCATTGCATTGGGTGGTAGTGAAGATTTTAGGATTAATAAAAGAATGACAAACTCCTTGTCAAAATGCTTCCAAAATACCACTTAAAAGTAACTTGTGGTAGTAACTGGAAACTGTTATTCAATACACCAGTAAAGCAACTTCACTCTTATTTACTGTACTAGTTTTGAAAGGCTTCTGAAGCACAAAGCTGTATATTCAGGGGACTGATTTAGTGTCCTAGGGCTTACCTCCCAGCTTTGATTTTTGTTTTGTTTTTCTTGAGTAAGTTGTGTTTTTGTTTGATAATTTCTCTTTCTGAGGAAATGGTACTTTGTGACTGGCTATAGTCATCACACTATTTGATGACTAGGCTATGTTCTTACTGGTAGTCATGTTGTGCTGGTGCCAGTGACAAATTTTCAGAATTCCAACTGTGCCTTCTGGTCCCAAAAGGCTGAAAACAACTGATAACACGGTCAGAAAGTAAGTCAGGCTGTGCAAGCTCCACCAAGTCACCTAGAGACAATCTTCATTGCTGAACATATTTGAAACTAGGTTTACCAAATGCAAATCTAACATGTTATCAACAATGTTTTAGTGATTCTCACAGGTGTTGCTATTGTTATTGTTCTTAGGACTAATCAGTATTCATTCCAGAACTTATGAAATTTGCTACAAGTGAAATCAGTGAACTTACCACTTACATTATGAAATCGAAGCTTACTGATTTCACCTGTAGCGAATTCTGCAAGTGCCGAAATGGACAGATTATTTTTATGAGTGAATAAAAGAGTGCACAAGTCAGTCTTCAGTCAGTTTGACTACCTGAGAATATACTTTGATGAATTCAGAGTAGATATGTCAATCCTTTAACAAAGAGAAAGTGGAAGCTCCATGCTGATACAGTTAACTGCTGTACCTAATATATATATATATATATTATGTAGAGAGTAAACAACTTTTCCTTTGCTTTTAAGAATGTGAGAGGAACAAATGAAGACATGAAAGCAGATACATCCATGCATCAGTCCTACCTGAGTCCTGAAGCCAACTGAAATGGTAACTGCTGTGCTAGAATCTCTAACCACCTGGAGACTGATTAAAGTGTTCTTCCTGAGTGCCACAGCCAGACGAGACCCAACAGCAAAGTAGATTAAACCCCAAGAAGAATCACTTTCTGGGACTATTATGTATGCAAATCTGGCACTGTTGTTTAAAGCTGCTCCTGCACCCACTTCATAGAGCTCCACAAAAAAAGAAGTCTCCAGTTCAGGCACCTGTAAATTAGAAAGACTATTCAGGGTACTTTAGCAATTCACCTTGAAAGGCAAATGTAACAAAATAAATTTGGAACTCGACCCCAGGGTGTAGAATTTCCATTCCAAAGAGGACATTGCTAACCCCCACCATCAGGTTGTCCTTCCACTATGAGGCAATGACCATTGTATTAGGCTTTTAGCAACTGTCTGATTCTGAGGGAGTGAATCCCCCCAAGGCCCTTATACCAAAACAAAATCTAAACCATCAGGCCTACTTTCAGGCATTTTTTGGCCCTCAAACCACCCAAAACCATAGCTGTTTGCTTCGCCAGATCCTCCAAAGCCCTCCATATCTCCACAAAAAATAAAAGTGATCTACAGTATTATATTTTAACTCTGTGTTTATTTGTTTTTAATTGTGTTTTGTATTTTAACGTACGCCACCTTGAGCCTTGAGAGAGGTAGGAAAGAAAGAAAATTGATGATGATGATGATTAAATGAAAAATCATTCAAAATTGTGGCCAGAATTGATACTGCATCACTTCAGGCATGGCAAAATGTATCAGTATGAACTGCCAAGTGGACACAGGGTGGAAAAATAGCTCTAGCTCCCTGTGCAGCTGTCCACCTATACCTTAAAGGAAGGAATATGACACCAGGACACATAAACATTTTGTCCTAAGGAAAATACACATTGGTCTGAAACAGATGGGTGAAAATAGCTGGCTTTCATGTGGCTTGAGGGCATGGCGATTACATAACTCACACCCCCAAGCTGTGTGGAAGCCGTCCCCAAGCTGTCCTAATCCAGAAAAGCCACCCTGAAAAGGAGGAGAAAAAAACACTCCTTTTCAGAGGTCGCTTGGGAACTGTGGCAGCAGGGAGGATTGGGGTTGCAAACATGTGGTTGATACGGCTCTGGGCCAAGCAGCACTGGGGTGGCCCCAATCTGCCCTTTTTGGGCAGTCTGTTTCACCCCATTGTGGTGGACAAGGTCCCAGTGAGTGCCCAATGAGTAATTATGATGCCACTAGAAAGATCAATTTATACACAAGTTAATATGAGGATGGAGACTCAAGAGGCCCTAAAAACATCATGTTATAGGAAGAAAGTGTAGTTTTTGCTAGGCAGGTGAAAATATAAGATGATGGTTATGAGGATCCTGAAGGAGAGACAACCCAAAATCCATGAGATTAAAGAAGCAGCCCACCCCAAATGGAAAGAGGAAAACATCAGGTCTATGAGTATATTTACACCATACATTTAAACAATTTGATTTTACTTTAATTGTTATGGCTCCAATTTATGGAATCTTGCTATTTGTAGTTAGAGAAGTCTAGTGTACTTCTTTGAATTACAACTCTAGAAATCTCTAACAAAAAAATCAAATATCTTTCCAAGCTACAAATCCAGTAATTCTTTAAGATGGAACCATGTACTCTCATTAGACTGCTATATCTGTGTAATTCAGTCACACTCCATCTTTCTTAGGTCTGTGAAGGACATGGGGAAGTTTGGGGAATTTAAGAGGTCAACTTGCACTGCCTGTGAAATTAGAGTTCACATGGGCTATTGTGGTGGTGAGATGGAATAAATAGAATTTGGGTTAAAATAGGCTATAAAATGGATCCTTAAAAATAAGTTTAAATCTACAAGGCACAGTTTTGGAAGTTTTTAAACCTGACCATAAAAGCTAACGTAGTAGAGTGTTTTACCACTGAAAAACTGGATGGGCAATCAGATTAGCAAGCCAAATTTCAGATAGTACTCCTGACTCCTGACCTAAAGTCAGTACTGGCTGAAATTTGGCTTGCTAATCTGGAGATTTACCTTTTCTGAGCATGAATGACAAAACAGAACTGAGTGGAAAATCATTTACACTGTCCTAGAGAATATCTCTAGGAGTCTCCATTTAAAGACATTTGTACCAGTTCAATAGTTCTTAGCTAGTGAAATACCTAAAATTCTAGAAATTTTCCACTGTATGCTTTTGAAAAGCATACAGTGGAAATAATCCTGTGCATAACATGTCTGCACAGAGAACACAAGGGATGGACAGATCCAATAGTCCAATTATATGCTAATGTCAGCAAGCAAACATCTGCTTCCCCAGCTTCCCCTTGCCCACCCTGATAACAACATTTCCACTTGCAGCCTGGGTAATATTTTGGGGACTCCTTAGAAAACCATTCCAGCCCATGTTGACAATACCATAATAACAAGTACTCACATTATCTGGTTTGATCTCAATAGAAATGGTGCATTCTGTTTGACCAACATTACAAGTGTAACTCCTCTGGACAGCCATCAGCTCATTTGCCAACTGTGCCATTCTCTGCAGGACAACAGATGTTCGATTAAAGGTAACACGCAATGAGATCTCCACACTTCAAAAGCCCTATCAACAATGAAGAAAAAATAAATACACTGACAAAGCACCAATAAGGAAGTGTATACTTCATCCACAGCTTTCCCTCCTGTGCTCCCAAATTTACCAGGCAGAATACTGTCTTAAGAAGTAAAAAACAAAAATCATTTGTGGCATGCTTCCTAAGGCTATTCAAAGATACCTTAAAGAGCCTATAGATTTGACTTTTACAATTCAATGTGTGGGTCTTCTGTAATGTTCTTAGCTGATTCAGGACCATGTCGTTCCTGTGATGTTTTCTACCTTTGTCTCCCTGTCAAATTTTTGAAAATGTTTTAATTTCTTCTATATTTAACATGTCAAATAAAGAAGGGCAGTGACATTCAGTCACTTCCAGGGAATAAAGGCACTATGGGTGTATCAAAACAAAAACAATGCAGTTTGACACCACTTAATGGCACGGCTCTAGCTACAGAATCCTAGGTTTTGTAGATTTGTAAGGCACTGGACCTCTTGCCACTGAAGTCTAAACACCTTGTAAAATTAAATCCACTATTCCATAGGATGGAGCTGAAAACTTAAAGTGGTGTCAAACTGTATTTATTTCTAGAGTGTAGATGCATCCTAAGTAGCATATGAGGATATAAGAGAGATTATGAGAAACTCTTTGAATTCTAACAAACCCTAGGACAAATTGACTGGCAAATGCCAGCCACTGCAACAAGTGAAGGATAACTGAAACATCCACTACTCTTTGATTTGGACTACATGTATATAAGCATTCAAGAAAAGAGTTAAGAGATCCTCAACTTTTTAAAATAACACATTCAGCATTTTGAAAGATAGGGAAATGACTCTTCAGCAGTTTCGGAAAGGTTGCTCAAATAAAGTTGAGCAATCTTTTCAGCCCTCATTCTATCTTAGTACTTTCAGCTCTAAACATAATGGACGGGATCCCCGCTTAGGAGTGGGGTTCAAGGAAGATTATTATTGAGTCTGAGATCAGGTGCACTATGAACCTCTGGTCCTATCTAACGGATTATTGCATCTTTAGTGAAGTCAGAAATAAATCAAAAGTGCATGTAAATAGGAAGGAAATTAATTTCACACCTCTGCTATTATGTATATGAGTTAGGCTGATAAAGTGTTCAATTCTCTCATTTTTGCTCAGTTCTAGTACACTGACTGACTGATTTAAATCATTTTCTAAATTTGTGAAGAAGATCTGCCAGATTGCAGTAAACTACTGGAGCATCTATAAAGGGAAAAATTTATTATAAAATTCCATGTTAACCTCTTCTGCTAATAGCAGCATCCTTGATTTCAATACAGCATATTAGTGCATGTGGGGACAGCACTTTTTACCAGCCATTGCCTGCACCTGTTTGGTTGCCGTGTAACAATGAGTTGCACCTCCCTCTTCTCAGAATCCTCATTAAGCAGGAGGCCATGTTGTGCCTCTCCAATGAATCCCAGAATTCCATTCTGAAGATCATTTCCTATATGAAAAAGGGAAAATCTAAAATTATTAAGAAAATCATGCTTGTCCATTTATTTTCCTATCACACAAAAATAGAGATACTTATACAAAACTGAATAAGAACATATTATTGCATAGATGAAGAAACTGAATGTGGTCTTAATATTTTAATTGGATTTGTTTTGTAAAGCTACAATAGAAATATTGGATGACTAATATTGCCAATAGGGGTTCTGTTGGGCTTGTTTGGTTATAATAACCACACTGCTTTTGTAGATGAAACAGCATTTGCTTACTAAACCATCAGTCATTAAAAAAACCACTGGTTACATAAACCTGGGATGGTATTGCAGGTTGATGACAATAGGTAGAACTTTCATCAGGATTTTAGAAAATCTACTAACATTTCAGCTGATTTAAGGAATACTTCAGGGTTTTCAAAAGAAGTGGCAAGGATATGTTGACTTGATCAAAATGGACAGTTGAACATAAAAACTGCTTGATGCTGTAACTCAGGAATGGAAAAGGTATAGCCTATTCACCATATGAGGCCTCTAAGTCCATTTCTTGACCTAAATTTAAAAGTGTCAGGTGTCAAACACAGATCCAAGTTCTTTACTAGTCCACATTTACTCTTACTATTCAGGCTGGGAAGCTCAACCGGAAACTTTCAGGTCATATGACATATGGAAAGAGAGCCTTTTCAGGAGATAACACACATAAAATATACAGTAAAAATATGAAGTAAAATAACTTAATGAAATAGCCTCTCAGCTAAACTACAGTTTTAAAAAATCTATATTGCCAAGAGTGTTTTTTTCTTAAAGTCATAGCCAAGCTCTTCATAAGGAAGGGCAGGATAGAAAAAAAAAACTTTATATGGAAGTTAAGATTCAGTAAAAAACAGTCTTATATTGAAAGTGAGAGAAATTCCTTCTCTCATCTCATCATAAAGTACTAAGACTGTTTTTTTTTTATGTTCTCCTAAATTTTCAGCCAAAAAGCTGAAAAGCAATGAAGAACTATAGGCAATGAAGGTGCTGCATAAATAACCACATTCATATCATGTAAGCTGCTTTCTGAGTTAAAAACAAATCAAAACACTAGTACCTTTGATAATTATTGCGGCAAACCCTGCAAATCCATATTCATCCATCATTTCTGTAATCTGAGCTCCACCTTGAGGGTCAGAAAGGATAACACCAAAAAATTCTTGTCCTTCAGGCTCATCATCATCAAGAATTCTGACAGACACTTGGCTTTCTCTTTCTCCATCCACTAATGCAACAGATAGAGCCAGCTCTTCAAAATCTGCCCCTTCAATTGCCCAAGTTATGTTAGAAATCCCAGCCACAACCTCAAAGGAGAATGGAATTGTTCCTCTCTGAGCATTTATTCCACCAAATGTTTTAACACTGACCGAGACATTTCCCACAAACCCCTGAGTCCTTCTAATGTGAATCAGAACTGTGCTGTTGTTTGTGTCTTCTTCAGTGTAAATAACAGCTGGTCCAAGGCTTAAAATTCCATGATGGATATCCCCGGCCAGTATGGTAACTGATGCAACATTAAATTCTGGGTTCAAACGTGGATTCTGGATTAGGTCAAATTGCTGTATAGCTAAAATGTCCACAGATGTTAAATTCACAAAAAATAGTTCATCATCTTCTGAAATGTTGTCATCAATGATCAAGATTTCAAACACAGCTTCAACCTGAAGAGGCCTAAAAACAAGTTCTCCACCAAGAACAGGTACAAAGTCATCTATTGGTTTGGCACTTCCTGCAATTGTCTGATAGAACAGTTTTGTAATGTTGCTTTGGTAACCAAAAAGTCTTTGTACATATAACCTGACTGCTTGCTCTTCTTCCCTTACCAACATTTCTCTTGAGCTAGGAGCAAATTGAAAGATTCCCAATGGCTCAATTTCAGCAACAGTGTGGTCTGATCTATAAAAGAAGAGAGCAAAAAACAAAACAAAAGTGGCTTTCAGTTTTCTGAAAATCATCTTTAACTGCTGAAACAAACCAAAAATAGGATAAAACACCTGCATATTGGATTCATCTGAGACTTTCATTTTACTGGATAGATTAGTTAATGAATTCAGTCATTCTGGGTGACCATATTCACACAGAGAGAGATGTGGAGGTCTGTTATTCTATATTTATTTCCAAGATCCTGCATCAGGAGACATGTCTCTGTCATGTCACTACAACAGATCTCCCAATTAAGCTTCCAGCTTCTTTTTCAGTGTGGCAGCCCTCCCCCTCAAGACAGTCATTTCCAGTGGAGAGTCAGGGGAGCAACAGAGATGTGTCCAGCTATTTCCTTTAAGCAGGACACAGCACAACAGGCATTGTCAGGGACCTCTTATGGGTTCCTTGAGAAATGTGATGTTATTGCTATGCATCCATCTAAATAACTAGCCATGTCTCTGCTGCTCCAACTATTTTGGGCAGGGCGGTGTTTAGATGAAATTCCAATCTCCCACAATGACCAAAGAAGTGGGTTATAATGGCATAAGTTGATTGTATGCCACTGGAGTCAATAACAGGATACCAGCTTATATCTATAGATGCAAGTGGGTATGTTTGCATAATGAACAGTCTGAAAACAATTTATAGGGCCTTAATGGATGATTACCTTGAAAACCATGTAAGGTGTTCTTTGCATGAGAAGAAAAGATATAATTTAATACCTGAGTTAGTTCACAGTTTTTGCATCCTAGTTTGCTTACCTTAGACGAGCTCCGCCAGGCACATTGCTATGCACAGCTGAAAGATGCACAGCAAACACCTCAGGACTACTTGGATTTGGAACAACATGCAATAAAATAACTCTGTTTGTTTCCCCATGCGAAAACTTAACAGTGCCTGAGAAAAGATAATGGGGGGGGGGGGGAGAATGACTGGTAAACAAGTAGATAGTTGAATAGGAAAAATCATTTAATGTTAGATCATGAAGCAATTAAGTTTTATCAGCTGTCTTGCTAAGAATGAAATAGGAGCACACTTCTTTTATCCACTCCAGGAATCCCCCTTTTCTAATTCAACAAATTCCTACCCACTGAAGTTCTCATATGCTGAACATACTTCTAGGAAGATTTTGGAGAATAAAAGGGATGTTAAATTTTAAGCATTTTACGAATAAAAGAATAACTAATATATGTCAACAAATATGGAAAACAAAAGGGTGGCCAACAGACTGAAAATGATCAATACACATCCCCATCCAGAAAAAAGGGGACACAAAGGATTGCAGCAATTATAGGACCATAGCATTAATCTCCCACACAAGCAAAATTATGCTCAAAATTCCACAACATAGACTTTAATCATACATGGAGAGAGAAATTCCAGAGATACAAGTGGTGTTCAGAAAAGGAACAGGCACTTAGGGACCATACTGCAAATATACTATGGCTAATGTAGTACGTGAAGGAATTCAAGAAGAAAATCAGTGTGTACTTTATAGCCTGTAGCAAAGTATTTGACTGCATAGATCACAAGAAGCTATGGATTGCTCTTAAGGTCATAGGAGTGCCACCACATTTGATATTCCGGATGAGAAATCTGTACTTAGGACAAGAAGCTACTGTCAGAACAGAATATGGAGAAACAGAATTGAAAAAGACGTCAGGCAAGGCTGCATATCATCACTCTATTTGTTCAACTCATACACAGAACATATCATAAGATTAGCAGATTTAGACTCAGAAGAAGGAGGAGTGGCCTACATAAATTCATCTTAGACAATGAGGAAATAAAAATTGTTTCTGTACCTTGGATCAGACATTGATAAGAACAGAAGACTAGGAATGGGAAGGGAAGCTATGAAAGAACTAGAAAGGATCCTAAAGAGTAAAGATATACAACTGAACACTAAAGTTAGAATTGTCTCAGCCATTATATTTTCCCAGCCGCCGTCCCAGTCATTATATAAGAAAGAGTGTGACAGATCTAACTGAGAGTTCTGATGGAGTAAATTCTATTATCTAACTTTCTAGATAATGACCAGCCTTGAAGAAACAATAACAGTTTCCTTTCAACAGGGCTTGGTAAACATCTTATCATACATCTTTGATCTGCCTACTAAACTTGAGGGACAGCAAATAATATAGCACTTACCAGAAGCTGGTGTAATATTGCCCGGGCGAAGATACTCTGGATTAAGGTCAGCTGGATATCCAGAACTCCAGACTACTGTTATAGAGCCATATGCTCCTTTTCGAGTTATCAGTGCTTGGCTTGTCCCTGCTGTAATATTTGTAAGTTGTAAGATAACAGAATCAAAGGCGACCTATCAAAACAGGGAAACATGTTATTATTGCCAGAAATGTTTGGAATTATATACAGTATAAGCATCAGAACTCCAGAATTAATAGCAAGGGTACAGCAAGGTTGTGGAAAATCCAGCCCATGAGCTTGTAGCATTTGGGGGATGCTTTTTAATAGAAAAATATGTGTAGCTTTTAAACAGAAAAAAATAAAAAAGAAAGCAAAAAGATGGGGAGGTGATCCAGCAAAGGGGCAGCTGTGCAATAATGTATGAAAACCTGATGGGGCCCACAAACCTCCAGCTGTCACTGACACCTCAACACAAAGTATTATTCTATACAGTGAAGCATTGCATTATTTACAAAGAAACACATACTCATGCAGGTTTAATTATAATAGAAAACATAAGATAGCAGGTCATTTTTATTCTCACATAATCTAATTATATCTAATGAATGATTATGTAGAGAGATCTTATAGCACCTTTGAGACTAACTGAAACAAAGAAGTTGACAGCATGAGCTTTCATAGACTAAAGTCTACTTCCTCAGAGAACTCATGTTGCCAACTTCTTTCTTTCGATTAATTTCAAAGGTGCTACAAGATCTCTCTACATAGTGATTCTACGGACAAAAACGGCTATATCTTTGAATTCTGTATCTAATGAAAATATGCCAAAGTAGATAACAGTATCTGGAAACACATAGAAAAAAAACTATCATGTTATTAAGCTATATATTCCAAAACTGTTGCAAGAATGACTAGATTTTGCCTTTGTGAGGTATCATGACAGTATTTGAGCCAGAAAAATATACAGTACTGATTCAGTGTAAGATGTTCTTAGACCCAGAGCAAGCAAAGAAAGATGAACATTAAAGAAGGACTACTGTCCAGTTTTGCACTTCTTTATTGATAAGTAATTTCTTCAAATGCTTCAACATTCTGAACAATATTGGCTATGTACATATAGAAAGCTGTAATCTGCCCTCTGGTGGTAAAGGCACTACACTACTTTAAGTCTCATTACCTGAGAATTGGCAGCTTCCATGGGAACTGGAACAGAGACTGACATTGCTGTCTCCAAAATCTTAGGCACAATCTTGGCACTGACATTAAAAAGGGTTACATTGCTCAATTCCAAAGTAAAATTCAAGCCCAAGAAAAGAAATACCTAGAAGGAGACACACAACAAATCCTTAGCAGTTCTTATTGAGGAAGAACCATTTCAAAACAGCAGTTTTACAAAACCTTATCCAAAATAATGATAGCAACAGGTAACAATGTTAAAATAATAACTAATATTAGATGGCAGCATACTTAGGAGCTCATCACTTGGCTTTTAAATTCAGCTTACCTCTATCCATCTTAAAGCTTATTTTGGGCAGCATCTCTTTTTTATAGATTAAAAAACATAAAACATACATAAAAATGACAATTAGACAAACAAACTATATTTTTTTTAAAAAACCAAGTCACAATAACTAAACAAGGCAGAAAAAGAAAATACATGTTTTTCCAGATCTCTGAGGGCATAAAAAGAGATATTGCTCACAAAATATTGTTGTGCTGCTTACTCAAAACAGTTGCAAACAATACAATAAAGAGCTTCAAGGGGCTTGCAAGGTGAAGGGAAATTACAGACCTGGGTTTGTAGTGGCACTGTTTTCACTCCATAACTGGAACCTTCATTAATTTGCAGTTGTCCTATTTCACTGGCTGCTTTAAGTAGGTTCTCTTCTTTGGGATACGAAATCTGATACTCTACAATAGCATCTGCAAAAGTCCCTGCATGCCGAGTTACATTAATCTGGATGTGGCGGCTAAGATCCCTCTCCACCATTACTGACTGCTTTTCAGAATATAAGGCAAATACTCCATAAGGATCATCATTTGCAATGACTGTGAATTTAGAAATGCTTTTCTCCAGATCCACATCAGCACCTCCTTCTACTGAAGTAATTTGCAACACATAATGCTCATCTATTTCAGGCAGATCATCAGGTAACAAGGATATAACAATCTCAGATGTCCTTTGTTGATCAGGAATTAAAACAGAGCCAGTGGTTGTGAAGAAATCACCCGTGGTATCGGAATCACTACTTATTTGCCAGTGAACCTGGAATAAAGTATTTTTTAAAAAAAAAACTTTGATCAAAAACTTGGTGAAACTTAGTATCTTTTAGATATAATATAGAGTTCATATATACAGGAAAATATAATTCTCTAAAAGAAATACAGTTCTCTGAAACAAATTCAGCTCCCACATATGCTTCTCAAATCATAATTATGGTCCAAATTAAGTTGTCAGTTGTGAATGCCTCTGACTTCCAGATCTTTCTACTGGAGAAATATATTTTAAAACCTCCCAGTCAATCAGGATTGTCAATTCAGAAGTTGGGAAGTAAGCACAAAAAAGTCTGATGTTTCTCTAAAATCTAATTCCACCCTCAAAGACATAATGAGATCTAAAGAGGTCTTAAAAATTTCCAGTTACAACTAAGTATCAACATAAAACTACCGTGATGTTTCCCATGATTCCTTGTATTCTCTTTATGAAAAGTGTGATATTCAATGGCCCTTCAGATGCTGATGGCTCATCATAGTACACTGGGGATAAGGATTCAGGAGCAAACTGCACAATCCCATTAGGATCACCAAACTTTAGAATCTAAAACATATAAAACAGCATAAAGTCATCAGTGGATTTCCCTATCTGTGGGACAGAGAAAATTCAGATAGTTGAAATAATAATTTATAATATATAAATTCAATGTATACTTTTTAAATGGCATATAGTTAGGCTTAAAAGAGCAATGCAACTAATTTTGCATACCCAAAATATCTCTAGAGAAAGTATCACTAGAAAAATACCCCATTGAGTCACAGGGAAAACACTACAATTTTCCTTTTTTAAAAAATTTAATTTTTATAGTATTTCCATAAACAAATATCTCCCTACATTCTATTACATTCTATTAATTTTAACACATTATTTTATATACCCCTCAGTGCCCCCCTTCCTCGGAGCCATTTCCATCCTTATATTCCATCCAAAATTTCAGTTCGTCTTCTGGAGGTAATCTTCCACCTTCTTTTCTCAGTACTTTCTCAATAAATTCTTTCCAAATCCCTTCAGTCATTTCTTTTCCATAGTCCTTTCTTTACTTTCAGTTTACATGTCAATTTATCATTGATGGCTAATTTCTAAACCTCTTTGTACCAATCCTCCACTTCTACATCTATTTTCATTTTCCAACACCTTGCTATTATTAATCTCGCTGCTGTGAGCAAACTTGTTACCAAATCTTTTTTTTTTTTCCATTTCTCTGAATTATCTAATGATAACAAAACTATACAGTACTCGGTCTTCTATCTATTTTTATATTCGTAACATTTTCTATTTCTAGTAGCACTTTTCCCAAGAAATTTTGTACATATTTACATTGCCACCACTTATGTATACTTCTTGGCAGCCTCTCCAACAATTTTTTTCAATTATTCTTGTTAATATTATATAGTCTCAGTGGAGTCAGATACCATTTCCAAATCAACTTATAATAATTTTCTTTTATCTGAACCAATAAAATTTTCAGGTGTTTTTGTTCCCAAATTCTATCCCAATTCTTTATCATTTATTTTACATCCTAATTCTTCTTCCCATAATCCCTTTAGAGTATTTTCTTTTATTTTTCCTCCTTTATTCTCCATCAACATTTTGTAAATTTTACTAGTAATTCCTTTTATGTTCTCATTTTCTTCCATTTCTCTTCCTTTCTGAATTATTTGTTCAAATTGTATATACTTTTTCTTTTCTATATTCCTTTCCCTCCAGTTTTTAATCCATTGTTCTATTTGCATATAGTGAAACCATAAAATTTTTATTCCCATAAATTTTTCTTTTATATTTCTTTTTTCTATTCTTACATCTATCCAATCTTCTATTCTGTCTATTTTCCTTTCCTTTAACTCCTTATCTAAGAATCCTCTCAAGTTCTTTGGGAATTTCTTTCCCATTATTATTGGTGTTATTATTGAATCTTCATTCATTAACTCCTTTTTATGTCTATACCATATTTCTATTATATTTTTCATAAGTGGGTTTCCAATAATTTTTATTTCTTTCCTAGTAGAGTTCTTTAAAAAGATATTCCATATTCTCATATCTACTTCCTCTATATATACTTCTAACCACTCTAAATCTATCCCACCCAACATGCCTTTTATCACAGATCTCAATTGATTAGCCTCATAATATCCTCTTAGATTGGGAAGGCCTAACTCTCCCTCTCTTTGTGTTTTATACCAAAATTGTTTATTTAATCTTGTTCTTTTCCCTCCATTACAGAATATATTTATTAGCTGTTGCCATTTATTCAGTTCAGTTTCCAACACTTTTAATGGTATCATTCTGAATAAAAAATTTGTATATCAAAAAACCACTACAATTTTCCAAAAGCAAATCTGTAATAGAATGGGGTGAGGCTGCCATTAAAAACAACAACTGAAGAGTCTTCGTGGCAGAAGAGAGGGGTATAAGTAGTCTAAATAATAGTAATAACAACAGTTGTTATTATGGAGTTGTTACAGTTGTTATTAACCACTGTGCCACCAGGGCTATGGAGCCCTGGTAGCATCGTGGTTAGATGTTTGTACTACAGCCACTTACTCACTAACCACAAGGTTGTGAGCTCAGTACCAGCCATGGGCTCTGGATCAACTCAGCCTGGCATCCTTCTGAGATTGCTAAATTGAATACCAGCTTGTTGGGGCAATTAGCTTACACATTGTAAACGGCTTCATACATCAGTAAGCGGTATAGAAATGTGCTTGCTATTCCTAACAGTAATGATAGATTAAATCTCAAGGACATTTATGGATCACAGATCCAATACAATGTAATAAAATAAGTAAAGTTTAATCTATATCCAGAAATAGATATAACCATTTAACAAACAAACCTATGCATAGTAGTAAATGGGAGTGTTAGATCTGTAATAACAGCATATGACATTTTGTGACAGATGCAATAATCCATGTGTCCTGGGCCACCATGGCTGGAGACGTGCGTTTGCTGCCCTCTGGTGGTGTTTCTACTTCACATCAGGGAAGGGTTGGGGATGGAGCTGAGTCTATCTAAGCCAGCACCACCCTTCCTTAATCCTCTTTGCAAATGTTGTGCCACCCTCAACTTCAGTGTGGCTGTGTTGGTCGCATTAAGGACCGGGTAGGAATTTTCTCCCCTTTCCAAGGGTTTTTCATCTACCTCACACTGTTGTTTGGGGCCTTGGAAAATAGGCTTAAGTGTGGACTTAAATAGGTGGTCACTGGCTGTTGATGGGGTGAGAATTAGTTGTCAGGTGAACACCTATGGCACCTGCTTGGGGTGAAGATTAGGCCTCTTAAACTTTCTCTTTAAGTCTTGTGACTAAGAAGAGAGGGAAAGAGATGTTCCTTAGGGCTGACCTGGGATATAACTCTCAATCAGGTCCTGTGAGTTGAGTGAGGAAATCTCAGATTGGCGTTCCAGATGTGAGCTAGCCGGGGAGCAACCGTCATAGGTTTTTCCACGGAGCTCAGGTGTTTCACCCAGGGGAAGCTGAGGAGGCGGTCTGAGGAACAGACCACCTGCCACAGCTGCTCCTGCACCAGGTTGCTCCCTTAAAGTTTTACAGGTTTTCAAGAAGACAGTTAAATAGGTTAATTCAATAAAGTGGCCCATTTTACAACCCATATATGTGTCTGGTCTCTTATTTCAAGTTGGACAGCAATGGGATTTTGTGTAACTAAAGCTATTGAATCTGCACAGTGTTTGTCAAGGATTGAGGATGTGACACCAACCAGCACAGAAGAGCAAGTTAAATGTCGGGGAGCTAAGAGACACCCAATCCTACCAGGTAGAAACATTCAGTGATGTAACAACTGTAATATTGATGAGAATTATTGACTTGACCTAGTTTATGAAGAAAGAAAACTGACAGAAAAAAGATTAGACAAAGCATACAATGACCATGGCTGCAAGTGGCTGAACATATTAGTATAAACATCCCAACAATTTCCTAAGATAAAGCACGTGCATGCTTTTGTTCAACTATATTGTCACAAAGCCTCGAGCAACTGCTTGCTTACTGTTAGGCAGGAAAAAGGGAGAGGGGCTCAATTTTTTTCAATAAGCCCTACTGAAGTTGTCAGTAACAAAAATAGGTATTATTTACTATTAGTGTAATGCTGGCAGCCTTGGGATCCACTTCAGTTTCACCCTTCACAGCATGCAGTCTAATAATGTATGTTTCCTGAACTTCAACTTCTTCATGAGGATAAATTTCCAAATTGATGCTTCGCAGACCTCCTTCTGCCTCTTCAAAATAAAATGATCCATTCACTGGGTCACCAATGTCACTGTTTACAGCAGGCAAAATGACCTCTGAATTAGGTCCTAGAATGTCCCAATTAATCTGTGGAAGACATATTTTTCAAGTATAGCATTTGTTAGTATTCAAAATGTGTCACGATAGAGACAAAAAATCATGGTATCTATGAAACATTACCAGAAGCCTCTACTTGAAGAGGGATGAAGGATTGTGGTTATTGGTAGGTAAAACATGGCCAGGAGCTTAACTCATCTGATGAGCACTTAGACTTAGTACTTAGACAACCTTAGCCTATAGGAGCTGAGTTGTCAATTCATTTATATATATAGTCATACTCCAATTTTCTACCCATGTGGGCCCATCAAGAGGTTAATGACTATTTTTAAAAAAGAATATAAATAAATTAAATGTACATCAGTACATTAATTGCAATTGGCCACACTCAGAAAGAGAAGCATAAACAGCCTTAAAAGTGGTGGGGAGGGGTGGGGAACACATAGTTACTGCTTAGGCCAAATCCATACTGAAATAATAGCATCTTCACTATCATTTGAAGGCAGGCTGTGTGTGTGTGTGTGTGTGTGTGTGTGTGTGTGTATACACATACACAGGGAAAGAAAGAGAAGAATTTCACATAGTAGATAACATCGACAAGAAGGTATTGACACATGAAATCAGCCTCAAATGAAGACCCAAGTATTTGAATGCGAAACATTTTAGAATTTCGATTCCAAACCTGCCAAACATCCAATATTAAATTGTACTCATCTGCCTATAGCACTTTGTCTTAGGCTTTTAAGTGACGCTTTCGACTCATTAAATCAGAGTATCTATACAAAGAAGAGATACTGTTTATACAACAAGGCTATGAGGATAATGAAACAATATTTATAGCACATGGCAGAAAGTAAACTGTGATAATGTACAATTTATTAATAATGAAATGTTATAATTTATTCTTATTTCCTTAATGTTAAATCATATACTAGCAAATACAGTCTTCACATTATTACTAATATCTGCCTGCTCACTTTTATAGCTGATGATACACTGATGTAAAAAGCACTTTCTTGAGGAACAATCAGAATAAAGGGTGGAATAAAATCTGGGAAGAAATTTAGATTGACTCCATTCAGTTAGTGGTAATGCAGTTCAGCATCTCTTACAGGACACTGATACTGGCAGGACTCTTTTTACCACAGTATCGCTTACATAGGCAACTTTGAGCCTTCGGTATTACTCCCATGCTGCTGCTGAACTGGAGAAGTCATTTGTAGATTGAATTATTTTCAGTAGCATAAGTGGACCAGAAATTACGCCTGCATATTCAAAATTGCATCCTTATGTAACACAATCTTACAGGGGGCTTAAATGAAGGAGTGTGAATTGCAATTCATTCGTTATAAAGCATGTTAATCCCTATGAAAAACAAATAGAGGGGGGCATACCTGAGAATCTCCTATTAATCCTCCTGTTCTTTCCAGCACCATGGAGAGTATCAACGTTACATCAGGATTTGGGAGAATTATTCGACTTTGGTTGAGGAATCGAACAATTCCATGTGGAGAATCACTCCTGGCAATTGTTATTTGGGTCACTAGATGGAGCCCAAGCACTGCTCCCCCACTGGCTCCTGTTAGTTGGATTTCAAAATGCTCAGCATATTCTCTGTTCCAAAGATAACAGAAAATACTTTTTTGCTTCCAAACATGATGCTTCCACACAAATTTCACTGAAATCTGAATACTTGGTAGTTTGATGTCAACACTGCGACATAATTCCACATTAAATTTGTAAACTTCAGCCAAGGAATGTCGCTGGCTGTGTATGGTCTGATTTTAACAGAATTTAATTTATGTGTAACTGCAGCTTGTTTAAAGTATATGCAGAGATAACCATTTTTGTTCTTGCATAAGAAAAAAAATTACAGGAAAAGCCACTGATAACTAGAGAACAATTTGAGATACTAACTTTCCCTCTTATTCTGCACTATCAATACTTGCTATACCACTTAAAGTTTATATTACTTTTTAAATAGCCAAGGATATTGTACATGTTTGGTTGCTGTAGCAGTTTTCTTCGATCATAAATTGCAGCTCTGCTTAAACTGCACACATATCATATTACAAAACACGTTCTCTGAATAGTCATTGTGTAGTGAGTGATAAAATAGAAGCCTTTAATTGTATTACCTTTCATCATCATCTATGATTAAAATATTGATAAAACTCTGGTTTTGGCCATGATGAAAAATCACTGTATTGTTTGCTATATTGTAGTCAATACCATCAGGAAGTGCTGAAATACTTCTAGATATGAAATCTGCAGTCACAAAGCCATAATTCCCATGTCTTCGCACTACTGGAATCATTACCATCCCAACATCCTCCTCCACTAGAAACAATCAGTTCAAAATTAATTAGTGTAGTTTCTAAATTGCATGTTTGCATATAACAACATTGTGCTTGAGCTCTCTCATACATATGCTTTCACACATATGCTCAGGTAGTATTATGACATTAAGAAGTTAACAAGAACTATGTTATCAAACTGGAGGCCTATGTAGTCTAGCATTCTAGTCATGCAATAACTAATTGTCTATGGGATGCACATAAGCTGCATGAGTGCACCAGATCCTTTCTGTTTGTGCTAGTGATTCTCACTGAGTACAAATATCACTGATCCAAAATTATAATCAATAACACTTCATTTACCCTTGAAATTAATTATTTCCATTCATTGTATATAGACTGGAAATCATATGGGAGGCCCATAAATTATTTTTGTTGTTGTTTATTCATGCATTTATTCAAGCGATTGAGCCCACCATATAAGCTTTGTTCTTCAGATATATCAATTTGCCACATTATATGCAAAATATATATGGGGCTTTGATTTCCTTTGGAATCTTCTTTATTCAGGAAGGACATATTTATTACCTGATCCAATACATGGAAAAGAGAATGTATCTTAGCAATGGAGGTCACCAAACGTGGGCTACTAAATGAGTAAGGCCCAAGTAAGAACAACAAAAGGTGACTCCAAACTCTGAAGAGTATGCCTTTGTGTAATAAATGTGACTTCAAGTCGTCTATTAACCTATGGCAATCTCATGAATTTCATAGCGTTTTCTTAGATAAGGAACACTCAGAGGTGGTTTTCCCAGTTCTTTCCTCTGAAATATATCTTACTGCACCTGCTATTCACTGGTGGTCTCCTATCCAGGTAATAACTGGGGATGACCCTACTTAGCTTCCAAGATCAGGCAATATCCGTTGCCTTCAAGGTATTCAGGCCTACACTGAAGAGTACACTGACACAAGCAAAAACAAACAAACAAACCCAGGTGGATATAGCTGAAGCCATCTCCTAATTATCAACCAATTGCTTTAGTGGAAAACAAAACTTAATAATTGTGACTATTCATGGGACCCTTTACAACAAAGTCATCAGTTGCCAGGAGAGGGAACTGTGATGTATAAATGGAAACTAGTATTATGTAAAACTGATTTTAGGTCATGAACTATATCCAGTATAACATATAGAAAGCAGGTTTTGCTGGGAGTACAGACATGTTAAATTAAGAAAAGAGATGGGGGACATAAAATAAAAACCAAGGTAGCAATAACATCAGTGTTTGTTTAGACTTTAGGTTCACTTGTCCCAGTTCCATTGTGTTGCCTAGGAGCATATCCGACTTAGAGTTTATCCCCTCATCTATTCAAATTCACTCATCTATTACAGCTGTAAAAGTATACAACATTTAACTATGGCATCAAAAATTTGGAAGCACAGAATCAGTGCAACAGATCCAGCCCTGAGTGCTACAGAATTTGGAAGTATTTCAACTTGCAGATTCACATTCCAAAAGTAATTTTTCCGAGCTCTTCTGCTAGGTGTGGGGATTCATTTGCCAGGACCATGCTTACAATATCAATTAGTGTATACTGATCCTCATTTAGAAGAGCAAGTGTATCAGGAATCTGCTTCTGAACAAGTATTGACCCCACTAGACTGATTAAATTTAAAATTCAAGGTCCTGAACAAATATTCATTGGGCATATCATTAAACACCAAGATTATGTGTAGACTTGCTTATGAGCAGCTTCATTGTTTTTGTTGATACAAATACACAGTCTTTAATCCATTTTTGGTACATATAGATACATTTAAGTTGTTGTGTACTACTGTAGTCCAGAGATACCACAGAATAAAAGCAATATGGAAAGTGACAACTCCATAACCTCAGCAGAAGTGATGGCAATGGCCAGGTTCTCACAGGGAGCAGTTTGTCCAGTAAGGCCACAGCAGCTGCAGTGGCACTGAGGGGGACAAGATAGTGGGCTGATGTAGTGAATCTGTAAATGTGGGGAGAGCTAGGTTGCTCTGGATCTAGCCCAGTCCAATTGTCTTTATGTCCAAAACACCCAGGTTCATTCTAGAGTTTCCTAGCAGCTCCAGAGTACATTGTGGGTTCTCTTAAACTGGATTAATGGCTTAAAACAGTGGCTTTCCTGCGCATCTTCTGGACATATCACACCAGGCCTGGGGTAAATCCAATGTACTGTATACCCTTAAAGTAGACAAGCTTCATGCAAGTACTGATCAAACCAGCCCAGTAAAGATGCCATGTCATATGCCTTCAATGATACTATGTAACCATCACAAATAATGTTGAAGTCACTGAAAGCAACTCTGAATAATACAATAGTAAGCTAAGCTTTAACATACCTTGTAGAGTCATATACAGTGGATCAAATTCAATTATTCCTTCTGCATTGTCACTTTTAGATATAATGACTCTTATTATCGAAGCATTACCAATCTCAGGGGGCTGGTCAATCTGCAGTCCATTTTCTTTTATCATAAAATCAAATCCACTTGCAAAATCATGTAGAGGAAAATACAAATAAATTAGGCAAAATCCTCTGATTCATGTGTGCCCAAAACTTTGTCCCATTATAAACTGATTTGATTCAAACACTGCAACAAACTAAGTGGCTTGGTGTTATGAAAATGAGCCTGTATTTGCAGTACTAGTTTGCAATCCAATTTTTGTGTGGCAAGAACAAAGAACACAAAGAAAATAGTGTGTCCACTTTAAAACCAGTGAAATCCACCACTGAATCCAAACATTAAATCAAGTATGATATGCAGGTTCACTAAATTATATTCCACATTTACCACATTTTGTTCCTGTGGCTAATCTTCTCCAATATCATAAAATTTATGTTTACCTTCCCAGTATTTCCAGTTTTGTAAGTTCTACCGAAAACTCCTCAGGACCTTCAGGAAGGTCATCATCATAAATTTCAATATAAATCATTTTTAAAGTTTCATTGGGTTTAAACGTAAGCTCTCCCAACATAACAACAAAATCCATGCCTTCTACTGCAGTCCCATTCAGTATCTGGTACGAGAGAGAAATTTTCCCATAATATCCACGGGAACGGACAACTGTGACATTAGCCTGTTGAAGACAAATATTTCTTAAGGATTCAACAATATATTTTCCTAGTCATTCTAGATTTAATGAACCATATCAACTGATTTGGCTCTTGCACTAGATTTCTCGTAAATACAGGAAACATTCTTAGTAAAAAAAAAAATTGTTGGCATTTGCTTCATAGTTCTGTAGTATGAGATGAGCACTGATTGCCTTCAGGCACAGAGAAAATGCACACATACAAACATGCAGAGACCATGTGCGCTTATGCAGAGAGATGGCTCTGTTCTCTGTGTATATGCAGTAGCTTCTAAACAAGAAATGATTCTGTGGTGCTTCATTTCTTCTGCAATCATAACTCTTATATATTTACTGGAATAACATAATGTTTTTCTCCCCAAAATAGGACTCAAGGCAAAACAACTAAGACTGAACAAAAATGTGTTTAAAATATAATGCCATTTGATATACTAAAGCACAGTAAAATTAAAAACAAAATTTGAAACACATTAGTAAAATAAACAAAGAAAATTTATCAGCATACAGGAAAATCCCTCAGCAACCTGCCTGAATAAAAAAAAATATTTGCTTAGAAGGACAATATAGAAGGATAATAGGAAGGGGCACAGCCTAACCTCCCTTGGTAGAAAGATCTACAGTTGTGGAGCCATTGATAAAGACTAGCTTGCATCTACACTAGACAGGCCTTTGAGGGTGGTGGACAGATGAACTACATCCAAGGGTATTAAAAGAACTGGCAAATGTAATATCGGTGCCATCTTTGAAAACTCCTGGAGAACAGGAGAAGTGCCAGCAGACTGGAGGAGGGCAAACGTTGTCCCCATCTTCAAAAAGGGGAAAAAAGAGGATCCCAACAATTATCATCCAGTTAGTCTGACATCAATACCAAGAAAGATTCTAGACCAGATCATTAAACAGAGAGTCTGTGAACATCTAGAAAACAATTCCATAATCACAAAAAGTCAACACGGGTTTCAGAGAAAGAAGTCATGCCAGACAAATTTAATCTCTTTTTTGATAAAATTACCAGCCTGGTAGATGAAGGGAAAACTGTGGATATAGTATATCTTGATTTCAGTAAGGCTTTTGACAGGGTACTCCATGACATTCTTGCAAACAAGCTAGTGAAATGTGGGCTAGACAAAATAACTGTTACATGGATTTGTAATTGGTTGACTGGCCAAACCCAAAGGGTGCTCAACAATGGCTCCTTTTCATTCTGGAGAGAAGTGACCAGTGGGGTCCCACAGGGCTCTGTCCTGGGCCCAGTGCTATTCAACATCTTTATCAATGACTTAGATGAAAGAATTGGGGGTATATTTATCAAATTTGCAGATGACACCAAATTAGGAGGAGTAGCTAATACCCCTGAGGACTTCAGAATGACCTCAAACTTCAGAATGACCTCAATAGATTAGAAAGCTGGGCCAAAGCTAACAAAATGAATTTTGACACGGAGAAATGTACTGCATTTAGGGCAGAAAATGAAATGGACAAATATAGGATTGGGGACACCTGGCTGAATGAAACTGTGTGAAGGGGATCTGGGAGTCCAATTAGACCACAAATCGAACATGAGTCAACAGTGAGGCAGCTAACAAAGCCAATACGATTTTAGGCTGCTTCAATAAAAGTATAGTGGCTAGATCAAGGGAAGTAATAGTGCCACTGTATACTGCTTTGGTCAGGCAGAACTGAGATGCTGTGTCCAGTTCTAGGCATCACAATTCAAAAAGGACATTGAGAAACTGGAGCGTGTCCAACGGAGGGTGACCAAAATGGTGAAGGGTCTGGAAACCATGTCCTATGAGGAACGACTTAGGGAGCTGGGGATGTTTAGCCTGGAAAAGAGAAGGTTAAGGGGTGATACGATAGCCCTGTTTAAATACTTGAAGGGATGTCATATTGAGGAGGGAGCAAGCTTGTTTTCTGCTGCTCCAGAGAACAGGACCCGGAGCAATGGATGCAAACTACAGGAAAAGAGATTCCACCTCAACATTAGGGGGAACTTCCTGACAGTAAGGGCTGTTTGACAGTGGAATACACTTCCTCAGAGTGTAGTGGAGTCTTCTTCCTTAGAGGTCTTTAAACAGAGGCTGGATGGCCACCTGTCAGGGATGCTTTTATTGAGATTTCCTGCATGGTAGGGGGTTGGACTGGATGGGCCTTGCGGTCTCTTCCAACTCTATGATTCTATGATTCTGTGACCCAAGAGAAAGGCCAGTAGATAGACAATGATCTGCAGATAAATGTTCTGACATTTTAGCCTGCTTTTGCATAGCGTTCCTTAATGTGAGGAACCCTTGCATGATAAAGGCAAATAACCAGGTTCTGGGATCACGTCCTAATAGGTTCATGTATTGTCTTTCTTACACCAGACTGTGTGCATACTAGCTCAGAGAATCTGCTGATATTCACCTTTCGCTTAATTAAATGACACTTAATTGATGATTAAATTAAAATACAACTAAACCACACTACCACCATGAGTTTACTGGGAAAGGTTGGGTTGTATATGACAGCCTTAAACTTAAAATAATTCAGTATTTAAACTCCACATACCCACTTTTCTTCTTCTGTCACCTGAAGTAGTTCCTGGGAAAATGCAAACTGCCCATAGGGCAAGTCACTAGCAGCCATGGTGATATATGCTGTGCTGGTGGACTCATTGATGACTCCTCCATCACTGATACCAGTTAGATGAAACTGATAATAATGTTTTTCCTCGGGGAGATTATCATCTAGTGCCTAAAGAAAAGAAAAGAGACTAACCTAAAACGATTTTAAAACATTCACAAGCTCAGGGAGTTTTGCTGTTAAATGTGTAACAAGAGACACAACGTAACCAATACGTGACACCAGTGTCACAATCTGATACTTCAGATAGGCCAGATGAGATGCTATAAGATATAGCAGAAGCCTCACTATTTTAGCACACTGCCAAAAACACTGTCTGAGGTCACACATGACTGGCTCTTGAGACTGCAGGCAAACAGAAGACAAATGTGTCATGATGTTTCTGGCTATCTGCTGCTCTAGCTACTTAGAGTGCTTGTCAAATGTTTGCAGTGTTGATTCAAGTTGAAGGATTTTCATTCGCTTCTGTTCCTAACATGACTCTTTTTATGTGGCTTGCAAATGTGAGTAGAGGCATCCCCTTCTTTCCTACTAGTACAAGCTGAACTCCAACCTCTCAGCTTTGTTTTTCATGTAGGAAATCACTGAAGGCACACATGTACACATTGTCTGTACAACTTGTGACCAATATCCTTGCTGATGCTGTATTGTGTAGTTTTTTTTTCTTTCCATATTCCTAATTTTTCATTATTTCCTATAAGAAGCATTAGGAGAAAGAAAATCTCTGTCTGCAAGGATACCTGGGCAAGGTTGTTACTGGCTGTTCTACCAGGTCTCAGGGAATAGGTGGTACTGTGACATCACTGTATGTTGTTATGTAGTAAGATGTCACAAATGTTTTCACCATCAAATAAGTTAAACCATAAGAGATGCCATACTGGATCAGGCCAAAGGCCTATTTAGCTCAAAAGACAAACAGCATGTCCACTAGCAGGAGATAAGTACAACTGCACCCTCCTTCTCATGCTCCCTATCAACCGACTCACTAAGTGCAGTGCATCTGGAGGTGACAAATAATCATCACCAAGAGTAGCCACAGATAACCCACACCCTGCTTGAATTTATTTAATCGCATTTTAATTTTTTAAAATTTATTGTATTTTTTTTTAAAAAGTATGTGCTCTAAACAAGTTTATTGTGAATCCCAGAAAGATACAGTAAACCACTTAAAATATGTATTTATTGAAGTGGTGAACAAACAGACCTTTATGAATATATTAATAAAATACTTTGGCTTCTACCATTCAGCTGCTCAAAATAAAAATGAGCCTGATCCAAGATGGCGGTGCAGAACACACTACTGTCAACATTCTTAAAGTGGATGTTTTATCCTTTAGGCAGAGACCATGTGATGTCAAGATCTTCAGTCTGTGGCTCCAAAAATTCTCCTGTATAGCCAAAATAGTTGAAACACATGGTACCTCAGTTCCAAATACAGTACAGGCAAATCACAGGGTCATGGTGTTCTGAGTTAAAATGTCCAACCACTGGTTGCTCAAGCTTTCTGGTCAGGATTGCAGACTTGTGGTTATTGATTTTTTGAAAAAATATTTGCATTATTCCTATCCTTCCCACTTCCCATATAAATCGAGAGAGGGAGGGAGAGAGGCAGTGTGGTGTAGTGGTTTGAGTGTTATGGCTCAAAATAGGCAGTTGGGGGCAGTTTCCGGCCACTCCAGGGGTGTGGCATTTAGATGACACACACCCCTGGAGCACCCAGAAGCTGCCCCAGGGTTGCGTCGGGGCAGCCTAAGTCAGCCCAAAGCCAGCTTAAAAGGAGCAGATATTTTCTGCTCCTTTCTGCAGTCCATGTGGACTGTGGCAGAAGGTGCCCTTGGGATCACAATGTGTTGTTGCCACAGTCCTAGGGCAATTAGGCCAGGAGCAGCTTCTGGCCTTGCTTTCCTGCCCATCTGTTTCACCCCTATGACTCTGGTGACCAAGGTTCAAATCCTTGCTCAGCCATGGGAACCCAATGGGTGACCTTGAGCAAGTAACATTCTCTCAGCCTCAGAAAAGGCAGGGGCAATCCCCCCCCAAACCGTAGGGTTGCCTTACAGTTACCATAAATTGGAAATTGTTTGAAAGCACACAACCATCCATCCATCCATCCATCCATCCATCCATCTATCTATCTCATACTTGGAGACTATAAGTCTCTTTGAATCCCAATTTTTTGGGGGAAGCGGGGTATAAATAATAATAATAATAATAATAATAATAATAATCAGTTTTTATAAAACTATCTGTTTTATTCTCTTTATTATATAGCATCATAAATATGATGGCACAGAAATTACATGTCACTTCTAAGTTGTCACTTCTGCACTGAAACTATGAAATCTGTGAAGCTATACAGTTGCCCCTTCATTCTCACAACTTGAGATCCACAGTCTTGAATACTCATGGAGAGGTGCACTTATGGACATGCTCCCCATTCAAGCCTATGGGGCTTGAATATTGGCGAGTCTCTGTTTTCGCAGAGGGGTCCGGAACAGATCCCCCACAAAAACGGAGGGCTGACTGTACATCCTTTTATCTGTTTTTAATCTCCAACCATTTTGCTTCAGTAGATGACCCTGTGTTCTAGTACTGTATTATGAAAGAGGAAGAAAATCTCATTACCTGTTTTGTGCATATATATCTTCTCATGAGCATCCTCTGATTGTTGGTCAAGCCTTTGGGATTTCTAATTGTTGTGTTTCACCGTCCCATCTTGAGCTCAGCATTTATAATATACATTTGCCATGATAAGAACAGTATAGTCCATACCTGTATAATCACAACAGCAGCTGACTGCCTGTCTCTCATGGTGAAAGTTCCTGATAGCTCAGCAAATTCCTTCTGATCAGGTGGTGTTATATTCCAGGAGACTGTAACCTCTCCAATAATCCCTGGCCCTCGTACTATGCTGAAGGCAACAATAAAGATATGGTCACATTTCAAATTTGATTTCATGTATTTGGTTTTGCCCTTCAAATGCCTTCAGGTAAAAATACTGCAGCTAATCCTAAGCAAAACAGTTTTCTCAAAAAAAGAGGGGGGAAAGATTGAGGTACCCTGAAAGGGCAAATTGTAGATTGTAGCACAGACTTCTGCATTTATACTTTTCAATTTAATTCATACAATGGCTGGACATGAAAGTAATCTGATCCTCAGATGAACTGGATATTCAAGAGTGTTTATAGGTACCAGCTTCATCAGCAATGGTTGTCAGAAACAAATATGGAGAGGGGAGTGAAAAGAGAAGAGGCACATATTGCCATGACCATTTAAAACTATCATTGCTAGGTCTTTGCTATTAGTCCTGTGTGGATTCTATTACTGTATTTACTCTAGGGATATTCTGTAGTGGAATTAGCAGGGTTTGACACCTAGTATAAACATGTTTTGTGGTCCAGCATGATGGTGATCCATTGAAATACAATGAGGAAAGGCAGCAACTGAATTTTAAAATTCTCCAGATTGATTGAAAACAGAAGTGAAAACTCCTTCGAATACATGCTTTACACACACACACAACACTAGTTAAGACCATCAGTCTTCCCCAATGGTGGAAACTTTTTTATTTGTATAGACAAATATTTGTAAGAGAGGCAGGTTGCACGCTCTCATCTGCAGCTGTGGTTGCTGGTCCAGGAGGTCAGAACAGAGCCAAGCAGCCAAGGAGGCTCCGCAACATGTGAAAGAGGCAGGACTGGGGTGGTTTGCAGCCAATCAGGAGCAGGCAGGGTTTTGCCTCCTGATTGGCTGCCGAGATTGTTGGACCTGATCGAAGACTATGCTGTGCAAACTTCAATCATGTCCAACGGGGTGGCATAAAATGCCACATAGCTGAGCCTCTAAGGCCATTTGCTCCTTAGCGTCACCCCCTCCCCCCTCTGTATTGTATAAGTTTGGGGAGGCTGCTTGTTTCTCTCTGTTGTATTTATATCATAATTATGCAGGCGGACCATGGAATCGGGATTCGGGTTTGGTTGAAAAGGGTACAGACAGGAGTCCCCTTATGGGACCTGGGGAGGGGAGTGAGCTGCTAATGCCCAGCCCAGGTGGGGGCTGAGAGCTTGGCAGGCACCCCCGTTCAAGTAAAGGCAATGGGAGGGGCTCTCACCTGTGTGGTATGCCAGGGGGTGAACCCCCCCCCCCCCCGCCAGCACCACTTCTGTTCTCCGGTGGAGGCCAGAGGTTTGGTTCATCAGACAGCAAGCTGGCTGGCTGATGAACAGATCCGGTCCCATGCCAACTACTGCAGCTATTGTCAATAAACAGTTGTGGCCAATTTCAATCCAGTCCTTGGTGTGGTGTCTTTCTTTTCTGGAATAGCGAATGTGACCTCTTGGACATGCAAACATCATTTTTCTTTATGTGTACATATGCAAATATGTTTACATTAAGAGGCAAAAATCCATAACCTAGGGTGCATCTACACTAGAAATAATGCAAACTGACACCAGTTCAAGTGTTATTGTTTCATCCTATAAAAACCTCAGGTTTGTAGGAGTTTATCGCATGATGTAATTATCTGTTTTACCTCTATAGGGTTTAAGTCTTAACTCAGGCTGCATCCTGATCTTATCGGAAGGTGTTTGCCACTGAATCTGCCACCCAAATACATCCCAGGTGCATCCCCGCTTCCAGGAGCACTCCTCGTGGCTCTTCTCATATCCTGGAGTTTTTCCAGCTATGGGAACGCTCCTGGAAGTGATGTTGCACCTGGGATGTATTCAGGTAGCAGATTCAGCAGCAAAAACCTTCCAATAAGATCAGGCTGCAGCCTGAATTAACATTTAAGACAGATAGAGGTAAAACAGATTATTAAGCTTTGCAATAAGTTCCATAGTTTGACAAGGTCTTTAGCCTTCTCTGCCAAAGAGTGCTGGTACCTCACAAAACTTCAAATTCAATTATCTTGTAAGGTAAAGTCACGGCAGTTAAAGTGTCAAATGGCATGATTTCTACAGTATAGGTGCACACCTAGAAAAGTTATCTTTTTGGACTACGACTCCCATAATTACCCAGCTAGCATGCACAGTGGCCAATAATTTGCAAAAATCCTAGCATCCAATGAGAGGAATGGGAAATACTTGAATTATTCAAAAGAGATAAACCTTGGGAAAACAGACTTTTGGTAAGCAGATCTATTGCTTTCACACACTCTCACTAACTGACCACTATAAAGATCTGAAAGACCTGCATCATATTATGCAGCCCTTTGAAAATTTAGGGCAAGGGTCATGATTTGCATCTTTCTGGATCACACTACATTCTATCTCACTCCCAAAGCAATGTCAATATGCTTTATACCTGAACACATATTAGTCCTTGAAGAAATGGGGTAAGTCTTAAAGATTCTGCCCCATTTCTTTTTTTTTATCTTTCTATCTCCCCCTTCTTTCTTTTTATCTTTCTATCTCCCCCTTTCCTTCTTTTTACTGAATATTCAGCATCTCTACAAGTGAGCCACAGAAAGTCACATTCCTATTAATTTAAGACATTTCTTTTTAAAAAAAATTGTTTACAAAGCTTAAATTTGTTTAATGTTACCAAGCATAAATAAGGGTGGGATTTTATCCTTGGCAAACAAATGTGTACAGATTTCAACAGTATTTTATAACCAAAGCAGAGAATTCAGCAAGGTACCTACCCAATAAAAGCAGTCCCATTGTACTTTCCTACAGGTTCCCCTATCAGGATATGTGTGGTGGATGGAGATATCCCAACAATCCCAGATGCTCCCTGATCTCCCAGTATAGTGATGGTTGCCATTCCTGTGGATACAAATCCATTTCCTGATTAAAAACTCATTGGCACGACTGACTATTTTTTAAAAACTGAATCCAATGTGGCTTACAATTTACTAATAAGGAAAGCCATTTATGCACAGCCATACAGCACAGCTGAATTCTCATTGTGGCTGGTGAAACGTCAGAAAGAAAATCTTCTAGAACCTGGCCACATAGCCCAAAACCCCCACAAAACACTATGGATGCCGGCCATGAAAGCCTTCGACTTCTCATTGTACTGCTCACTATTATTGCACAAATTTCTGAAAATATGTAAATTAACCATTTGCCCATAACATGACAGTCTAGATGTGTGCTTCTATTGTCAACTGTTATATAACTTACTCTTTATTTTTCAGTAGAATATATTAATTGGTTGGAACAAGGATTTAGAGTTTCAGAAATTTGTTAAGTTTGGTAGCTTGTTTGTAATGCAAACACTTAACTGAGCACTGTAATTTTGGAGGTAGGATGAGGGCAGACATGATTTATGCCTTAATCTAACCTTTTTCCAGCCAAGGGACATGGTTGCAATGCCAGCACATAGATTGGCACAGTGATCCTAAGTATCCCCATAGGTAGGGAGAGCATTGGATATAACACAGGTTCAGTTTGCCTAGTTTCGCCTCAGTTGTCCCTTGGCCATCTTGGCCAGCCAGAACTTCACTCAGTGTGATTTCTCCCTTGGATTCTGAGATAGAATCATGTAATAGAATCATAGAGTTGAAAGAGACTGCAAGTCACCCCATTGCCATGCAAGAATACACAATCAAAGCACTCCCAACAGATGACCATCCAGTCTGTGTTCAAAACCTTTAAAGGAAGAGAGTCCACCACTCTCCAAAGCAGCATATATTCACCTTTGAACAGCTCTTACCATCTCTTTTCCTGTAGTTTGAATCTATTGTTGTGTCCTAGTCTCTGCAGCAGCAGAAAACAAGTTTGCTCCATCCTCAGCATGACACTCCTTTCAAATATTTAAACATGGCTATCATGACATTCCTTAACCTTCACCTCTCCAGGCTAAACATACCCATCTCCCTAAGACACTTCCTCATAGGACACAGTTTCCAGACTTTTCACTATGTAGGCCATCCTCCTCTGGACACCACAATGAAAGCTATTATGAATGCTGGAGCCAACATTTTGCAGTTTAGGTTGAAAACCCACTTTGATGTCTATGCAAGTTTAAACATTATCATAAAAACTACTGACTAGAAATAGCAAAACCATATTAAGGAAAAATTTGCAGATTAAACAAATGTAACAACAATTTGAAATAGCACAAATTATTTTATACAGTTGAATTATAGGAGGAAATTATTATGAGAGTGTTAAATGTCAATGAATTGATAAAACATGTAAACCCCACATTTTCTGCCTCCAAATTTTAGCCTAGTAATGCCATTGTGTAACCCAAGAACCTTCTAAAAACAACTGGGCTGGCTTTGTTTTTATTATAATCCAAGCAATGACTGTAGCTGAACTGTGCGTCATCTGAAAAGATGAGGTGTGTTTACCATTTATTGGTGATATCTCCGTGTTGTCAGTAGACAGTAGCTGAATTGTATAACTTTCATCACCTTCCAACAGTGCATCTTGAATTGCTTGCAGAAATATTGTTTTCTGGGATTCCATCTACATTAGAATGGAACAGAAATTTGTTCATTTTAAAGCTGTCAATTGGTTTACTGACAGAGGAAAATATATCTTTATCACTAAACAAATTCATACATAGAAAAATAAGTGTAATTATTTATAATTAATAGTTACTAATCATCATAAGAAAGTGACTGCTCCTTGACAAAAAAAAGACATTTGAAATACTAAATCTTTCTTGACAGAATGTGAGGGTTTAATGTGAGTGATTTTTCACCCTGAATAAATCAATATTTTTATTGGCTACATAATTATATCAGTAATTAAACTATTCATTTGTTTGAAGCTGAATGTATTGTCACATTAAATTCTCATACTCGCCCCCTCAGCTGGCTACTTTGTCAAGCAAAAGGCACCTGACCAGAAATCCCTCTCCCCTAAAGAAAAGCATCAAGGTCCCACGGTTCACAGAGGCATCAAGAAGCAAAGGTCACCGCCATTCTTCAGTAGCCTTAAAATCCCACCAATCCTATCACTGCCCAGGTGATTTTGAAGAAATCTCTCTACCTATTTTTGGAGTCAGTTTACCCATGCAAACACATTACATTAAGGTCAAGCATTGAGAAGTTGTCATTATACATACATCAGACAGCATTCAAACATATTTACTCATTCCTAAGGCAACACAGAGAAGGATTCTTTCCCCCCATTTCTCCATGATCCTCAGACAAACTGGTAAATACATACAAAAGCAGGAGGGAAAAGAGTAAATTCGAGGAAGCACTGAGTATACCTCAGCAAAGAGAAGTGTTCCATTGAGAGGGGTGAGATCATATTTAGCAGCCTCCTCAAGAATCCAGATAATTCGAACTTCTCCTTGGCCCCCTTCACTCCGACTTACAGTAAGAAAAACATCTGCCACAGGGTCATCAACTAATTGGGGCTCCTTTACATTTACCTAAAAAAGCAAAAATGAAAAGGAATAGAAAAAGAATGCTTTAATATATATATATATATATATATATATATATATATATATATATCCCGCCCAATCACGAAGAGGGCGGGTTACAATAGTAAGAAAAATACATAGCAATAACAATAGAATAAAAATAACAACAATTTACAATAATAATAAATAGCAAGAGGAATGCATAGCAAATAACAATAATAGCAATAAAAACTGCATAAAATTAACATATCAAATCAATACAACTTAAAATTAATCCCCAGAATACATAGCAAATAACAATAACAAAAATGACAAAAAAATCATAATAGCAATAAATAACAAAAACTGACAAAGTCTAACTCTCTCCTGGCAGCAGGAATACAATACAGTGCAAAATGCAAGACGACAATAACAACAAAAGACTAGACCCTTATACTCCCTCAAGCATCAACTAATAATAACAATAATAATAACATTCCTTTCAGGCTGGAGCAGTCTTCCAGAAGGCTGGGAAGCTGGTGTTAAATGTGCTGCTCTCCTGCTATGCCCCCAAAACAGCTGGAACCCTGGGCAAGCTGGAACAGTCTTCTGGAGGGCTGGGAAGCCGGCGTTAAGTTGCTGACCTGGTGTCTCTCAGCCTCAGTTGCTGGCCTGGTGTTTCTAGGGGTGGGGCGGCATTATAGAGTGCTGCTCAAAGCCATGCCCTGGTTGCTGTGCCTCTGCTGCTGAGTCCTGGCAGATATTAAAGGGACACAGGTACCTTCCCAGCCTGGTGTCTCTCAGCCTCAGTCGCTTTAACACTCTGCATGTAGTGCACAGTACATCACTGATGGATCTTTGTTTGTATTTGTTAAATGGCCAACACAGCTACCCCTGTATGTTTTCTGAATTGTGATACTGCATCGTAGCTGCAACAGGGGGACCATGAAGAGTAGCCTGTGGACTGGGAATTCAACCA
This sequence comes from Sceloporus undulatus, assembly GCF_019175285.1. Lineage (NCBI taxonomy): Eukaryota > Metazoa > Chordata > Lepidosauria > Squamata > Phrynosomatidae > Sceloporus > Sceloporus undulatus. Next base: position 280,798,169 of record NC_056523.1, read on the forward strand.
AAGTAAAATAATTTTTTATCTTCTTAAATTTGGACTGAATTTGCTTGTTTTACTTCTACACCACCAAAATGTACCTGATGCAAAAACATGGAGAGTTCTTGAGGAATCCATTGTTCCCTGCCTACAAAGAGGCCTGTGACCTCACTGGAATGCAGAAATACTGGATTGCAAAAGAGGAATCCCTATTGAGATGCAAATGGACTTTAAATTTCTTGGATTTTGAAAATCTCCCTATTGCCACATGGCCAGAAGGAGGAGGAGTCTGCCTGCAAAACATTTTTACTAAGGATTGAAACAACATGCAGGCATCTGACTAACATCTCTAATTGTTTTATTTTCCCTGTTTGGTTTGTAACGTCTTGCCTGATGAAGAAGCCCATGGAGCTTCAAAAGCTTGCCACAAGTATATTGTGCATTTCAGTAGGCCAATAAAGGTTTCACTGATGGATTTTTGACTGTGCATGTAGAAATGTTATCAATGTCTTGCCACAGAGATCATTGGTGCTGTCAAACAGGGCAGTGCTGAGTATCCTTTCAGTGCTATGCATGAAGTTCATGATTAAGGGTGGGGGCCATCTTTGCAATCCAAAGTATTAGATGCACAGAGGTAGTGGCATGCAACCAAATATCTACTACTGTGCATACATCAGTCTCACTGCGTCAGTAAGTCTTAAGGGAGAACAAACAGGATTTGATTCAAAACAGCAATTATTTAGCAAAATCCATCAATACCAATATTATGAATACTGTAAAACTCACAGATCCATTTTTTCCCTCATGCATCTGAAAAAAGTGACTGTATTTGTAACACAAATATTTCTGTTTATTACATTTTCCAAAGAATTATGAACCAATACAGCCTGTACCAGAGATTGTTTTGCATGGACACAACCTAGTGCTTTTCCTGTGCAACAGTGTCTTAGCAACAACAGACTTGAGAATGATCTGAAGCATGCTTGTCTTAATATCCTTTAAAACAAAAGCCATCTCATCTCTGCTATCAAAACCTGTTATTACACCTCTCTCCGTTAAATAAAGCTGTCTGTGCAAAACTACTAGGTAAACGAAGGAAGAAACCACATGATCATGGGATCAGAATAATGGAGTTAATGTACTGTAAACGAAAGAACTAGTCTTAGAATCCAAATTGAGAGGAAAAACACAATTAATTTGGAAAAATAATACAGGGTGATTAAAAAAGAATGGTGCAAAACTGGATAAGAACAGGTTTACTTTTGCACCATTTTTTAAAAATCACCCAGTATAGAGCCAGCATGGTGTAGTGTTATAGTGGTTTGAGCACTTAACTATGACCCTGGAGTCTAGGGTTCAATTCCATTCTCAGTCATGGAAACCCATTGGGTAACCTTGGGTAAGTCACACATCCTCAGCCTCAGAAAACCCCATGATAGGACCATCTTAGGGTTGTTAAAAGTTGGAAACAACTTGAAGTTACACAACAATAACAAATACATGCAAGAGATTTTGAAACTTTACCTAAAGTAGAAACCCAGACTAAGACAAATGAAACTTATTAAAGTTTCCCAGATGAAAACAAAACTGATAACTTTAGCACATCTCATGGAAGCAGACATTATCAGTGAAGAGACAGGGCCCTCAGGAGAACTTTCATTTTATAATAACAAAGACCTCACACAAAACAAGGAGTTAATGTGCTGTAAACTAAAGAACCTATGTTGCTTTTTCTTCCCTTCACAATATACTCTATACCTTATCCTGTGCCTTAGCACCATACTTTGAGGCTTATCACCTCTACTTCATATCACTGGCAGGGGTAAGACACTTGCACAACTTAATGATCTCAGGGCAGGGGTATGTCACAGTTATTGCACATTATGAAGCAGATGAAGATGATGAAATTTTCTATCAGTCATGCCTCTCTTTTCATGTTTGTTCTTTTTTTTAAAAAAGAGATATTTCACTGACATTTTTAGAAAAATGACAGAAAATAAAGAACAACCATATTGACTCTGGGTCCATCAGGACAAGAGTAGGCAAAGAAGGAAATCAAACATGCTGTCTATATTCTGCATCTCGTTTTCTGTTTTACTCAAAAGACTGTCTACTAATCCATCATCTTTGTGAGGTGCTAACTCTCATTGCAAGGCCCATATTTTGATAAAATGAATTGCATTTTAGCTGTGCTGTACCATATGTTACTTATAGCTGATACACACATACTAAAATATATAAAATGTAAGTATACGGTCTTGTTGTACATAACATTATGTTTTTAAAATAACAGTTGATTAAATAACTCCACAGCCAGAATCACATAACTGTTTTGAAATGTATCATTCTGCTAACACTTACATGCTTTTCTTCAAATCCAAATAGTCCAATAGGAGAATCATTTGGTGGAATGGCAACAACCACTTGCACATCCTTTCCTAGTCGGGCACCTCCTGTCACTCTAAGTAAAGTGACACTGAACATCTCCAAAAACTCAACAATGTCATCATCTATGATAGAGATCTCTATCACTCCTGTCACCTGGAAAAGATAAAACAAACGCAAATGTATGTGAAATAACATCATTATGATCAGCATAGTGATACTCAGGAAACCTACATGGTTTTATAGTTTATGTTAATGTTATGTTAGTTTATGTTAGTCTGGTGTGCAGAGGAGCATAAAGCAGCTACCTATCAGAACAAAGATTTCCCCTATCACTACACCAAAAATTGAGAATTCTTTATTTCATGTAAATACATTCTAAACATGAAAAATCAGAAGCTGTGAATACAAAGGCTATCATAGAATCATAGAGTTGGAAGAGACCACTAGGGCCATCCAGTCCAACCCCCTGCCATGCAGGAAATCCAAATCAAAGCATCCCCAACAGATGGCCATCCAGCCTCTGTTTAAAGACCTCCAAGGAAGGAGACTCTATCACCCTCCGAGGGAGTGCATTCCATTGTCGAACAACCCTTACTGTCAGGAAGTCCCTCCTAATGTTGAGTTGGAATCTCTTTTCCTGTAGCTTGCATCCATTGTTCCGGGTCCTGTTCTCTGGAGCAGCAGAAAACAAGCTTGCTCCCTCTTCAATATGACATCCTTTCAAATATTTAAACAGGGCGATCATATCACCTCTTAACCTTCTTTTCTCCAGGCTAAACATCCCCAGCTCCCTAAGTCGTTCCTCATAGGGCATGGTTTCCAGACCCTTCACTATTTTTGTTGCCCTCCTTTGGACATGCTCCAGTTTCTCAATGTCCTTTCTGAATTGTGGCACCCAGAACTGGACACAATATTCCAGGTGGGGCCTGACCAAAGCAGAATACAGTGGCACTATTACTTCTCTTGATCTAGACACTATACTTCTATTGATGCAGCCTAAAATAGCATTGGCCTTTTTAGCTGCCGCATCACACTGTTCACTCATGTTCAACTTGTGGTCTACTTGGACTCCTAGATCCCTTTCACACATAGTTTCATTCAGCCAGGTGTCACCCATCCTATATCTGTGCATTTTATTTTTCCGCCCTAATTGCAATACCTTACATTTCTCCGTGTTGAATTTCATTTTGTTAGCTTTGGCCCAGCTTTCTAGTCTATTCAGGATATTTTGAATCTTGGTCCTGTCCTCTGGGGTATTAGCTATTCTCCCTAATTTGGTATCATCTGCAAATTTGATAAGTATGCTCCCAATTCTGTCATCCAGGTCATTGATAAAGATGTTGAATAGCACTGGGCCCAGGACAGAGCCCTGTGGGACCCCACTGGTCACTTCTCTCCAGAATGAAAAGGAGCCATTGTTGAGCACCCTTTGGGTTCGGCCGGTCAACCAATTACAGATCCATGTAACAGTTACTTTGTCTAGCCCACATTTAACAAGCTTGTTTGCAAGAATATCATGGGAAACCTTGTCAAAGGCCTTACTGAAATCAAGATACACTATATCCACAGCATTCTCTTCATCTACTAAGCTGGTAATTTTATCAAAGAAAGAGATCAGGTTTGTCTGGCATGACTTGTTTCTCTGAAACCCATGTTGACTTTTTGTGATTATGGCATTGCCATCTAGATGTTCACAGACTCTTTGTTTAATTATCTGCTCTACAATCTTTCCTGGGATTGATGTCAGACTAACTGGACGATAATTGTTGGGATCCTCTTTTTTTCCCTTTTTGAAGATAGGGACAACATTTGCCCTCCTCCAGTCTGCTGGGACTTCTCCTGTTCTCCAAGAGTTTTCAAAGATTATTGCCAATGGCTCCGATATTACATTTGCCAGTTCTTTTAATACCCTTGGATGGAGTTCATCTGGTCCCGGAGACTTAAATTCATTTAGATTAACAAGGTGTTCCTCTACCAAAACCAAACTAAATAATCTGAGGGAATTAAAACAACTCTATGACACCAGACATATGGGCAGAGGACAAGTTTTCCTATGGCTGAGAAGCAGGTACTTAAAGGTGAAATCCTAGAACTGGATGTAAACTCCACTGAATTCAGTAGCTTATGTCTAATGTCAGGCTGACATCCACCACCACAGAATTTCTTTAATCTTCTTGTCCCCTTTAAGAACCCCACAAAAGCCTGGCTCTTCAGGGTTTCCTAACATAGGGAGGATGTCTGGGATGGTGTGGGTGGTTTCATAGGGAGCTATGGCAGTAGTTCACCTTCTTGGATCAATGGATGACACTTCTGTCACTGAAATTATCTCTTTGAATCCTAGCAAAGGAAGCTTATGTCTTAATTGACTTGTTCAAAATTGTGCTGTGAGTTCACAAAGCAAGCAAAAGAGACAAAACAAATGTGAAGAGGTTTTCACATGATTAATAACAATCAACATATGTGGTACATAACCACAAAAATACAGAAAATTTAACAGTACAGGATGCTCTAAAACAGGTGAGACTATTTTAGCATCAGCATACTGCATACTTGTCCATCTGAAAATGTAAGGTTCCCAGATGATGGTGTAAAATCTTCTAGGCTAGCAGTGGTAGGTGTGGCATCCCAGTACAAATTAATGGTTCCAAACTGTCCTGCTGTTCGAACAACATGAAGCTTCAGAACATTATCTGGAGGAGGTACCTCATAACCAGACACGGTTCCACTCACATCCTGGAAAGAAATCAATCTTTAATACATTCTTTGGACAATTATATTGAGGACAATAATGTTTGCATTTCTGGCATAGGAAAAAATGGAAAACAAAACAGCACATGTTCAGATGGTTCTGGATCTACCAGTCAGTTAAAAAACATTATCTTAATTCTCAATTTCAGTTCTCTGAGGAATCCTGTTCCTGTCATCACATGCACAGATAGCAGAGTCACACAGGAACAAACACTGAATGGAAGCTTTCTTGCAAAAAGCTGACATTCCACTTTCACTTCCAATGTGAATCCTTTATGAATTTTGCTCCAAGAGTTGAAACACGTAGTGATTGTTCATCCATCTATGCAGTTCTCATTTGCAGTGTCTGTTCCATCAAATACGTTAAATACTACTATAACTCATTTTAATTTGATGATCTTTGCTAGCACTATTTTGACCCTTTATAACATCAAGGTTATCACCACCCCTTTACCCACACTATTTGTTCAGCCTGTTTGTTCAGAGGCTGCACATACTGAAAAGTCCCTTGCCATTGTAACTGGAGCCAATGTTCTTCACTGCCCTAAGAACTGGCTTTAACAGTAATGACACTACATTTGCCAAGTATGAATGATTATGGTTTGGTGCTGGTTTAAGATCCTGGTTTGTCCCAAAGAAAATAATCATTAGTTTCTCTGTCCTTATAAAATGGGAAAGAAAGTATGGTTTATTAAAGACTTTCTGGTCTAATTATGGCATTCACAAAGAACTTGTATACACAAACAAATGGCTTGTGTCTATCTCTTCTTGTTAAGATGATACATGATTATACAGTCCATCTTTTCTGTCTATAAATGGCAGGTCTTAGATTATGTGAAACATGAGTGATAACAGTCTCAGGCACTGACATTTTTCAGTTAGCTCTCACCTTGGTAGCATTAAAATGAAATATTCCTCTGGGGTCATCATTTTCTTCAATCATTATCTCAGCTATTTCTAAGCCAAGTCTCTTCACACTTGGCTGCCCTCCAGCAAGAGAAGGGTCTAGCAATTCCACACTGGTAATATTAATTACAAATCCCTCTTGTAATTCTGGAACATTATCCTGTAGGAGAAAAGGTATTTTTCAGTGCCCTTACAAATTCTAATCATAATTTTGATAGCCTGTAAGGAGAAATTACTTCACGTTCTGATTAAATAGGTGTCAACTAAAACTGCACTGGACTAGACTACGGCAGATTAATTAACAAAATCATTATATTAAATAAAGAAGTAGGACATGTCAATGTTTTAAATAAATAAAAAAACTAATGTCCAGTCAAGGCCTTATACCATATTTAGTTTGCTGTATAATATGGCCATATCTTCTCATTAAAGGGAATACTGCTTAAAACAGCATATGGATGCAGCAACAATAAATGTTCATCACATGATGTCAAAGTAATGATGACTTCCAAACTGAGCCTTACAAAATCTGATGAACCTACAATACAAAGTTATCTTCAGAGGAAAAAGTACAGTTTCATCTTGTAGGGAATGTTGCCAAATTGAAAGTCGGGGTACAAGTCTGTTAATGTAGAACTATCCCCAGGTTTTGGAGAAGTTTTGTTCAGAAGAATCATGTGCAAAATAAAGTAAATTTGACACCTTTCACATTCTTAATATTGCACATTTAAAAAAATCTCTTATCTCAGACTTCTATATGTCATTATCTTTATTTAAAAAGAAAGATTCAAATACAGACAGAGAATTGAGTGTATTAGCATAAGGGATGGAAGGAGAATTCATCATTTTCCAAGCTAGAGTCTAATTTGGAGTCCCTGATCCCTTGAGAAACTTGTGTAGGAAGAAATATGGCATACTGAAATTTCCTGCAACTTGGGATAACTTTGTTTTTGTTCTTGGCACACGAACAAGGGGTTTGAGAAACTGTTCAGAAATTTGAGAAACTTCACTGC
>NC_056523.1:280805206-280806052 GCF_019175285.1 Sceloporus undulatus
TATGTCCACAGTCTTTTCATGAACCACCCTTGCTGATTTGAATATTATTATTATTATTATTATTATTATTATTATTATTATTATTATTATTATTATTATCCTTTATTTATGAAGCGCTGTAAATTTACACAGCGCTGTACATGCAATCTTTTTAGTTAGACGGTTCCCTGCCCTCAGGCTTACAAGCTAAAAAGACATGACACAGAAGGAGAAGGGAGTGGTGACGGGAAAGGGTAAGAGGTCCAGCAGTTCCTCTCAACCTCCGAGGCCTGGACCAAGGCAAATGGACTGGAGGGAGGGCTTGGCTTCAAAATGGAAGGTTAATCATTATCCAGGGAAAATACATACTCACAAGTAGGATAATACATATACAGTACATAGCAATACAGGAAATGGATCGATAAACAGCCAACAACAGAACATCAGATAGTAAGCGACAATTATGCGATGCCTGGGAAGGCTTCTCTGAATAGGATGGTTTTCAACTCCGTTTTGAAGCTGGTTAAAGAAGTGATGGCTCTTGCTTGTGGAGAAAGAAGGTTCCAGGAGTGAGGGGCAGCAAGTGAAAAGGGGCGAATCCGGGATGGGGGCAGAGGAAATCTTGGGCTGAGACAGGAACCCTTGACTACCAGAACGGAGGGCCCTGGTGGGAAGGTGAGGAGAAAGAAGGTCTGATAAGTAAGGAGGGGCCAGTCCATGGAGGGCTTTGAATGTCGACAGCAGGAGCTTATACTGAATGCGGAAAGGGAGAGGGAGCCGGTGAAGGGATGCCAACACAGGAGAGATGTGGTCAGAGCGCTGGGTGGAAGTGATAATGCGTGCAGCTGAATGCTGGACAGAGATTAA
>NC_056523.1:280806152-280818260 GCF_019175285.1 Sceloporus undulatus
TGGGTGGAAGTGATAATGCGTGCAGCTGAATGCTGGACAGAGATTAAAGGACGGAGGTGAGAAAAAGGAAGCCCAGCCAGGAGGACATTACAGTAATCAAGTCGTGAGATCACTAGGGCATGGACCAGGATCTTGGCAGTAGAGGCGGAGAGATATGGTCGGATTTTGGCAATATTGTACAAAAAGAATCTACAAGCCTTGGCTGTGGTCTGGATCTGAGGGATACACGACAGAGAAGAGTCAAAGATAAAGCCAAGACTGCGGGCTTGCTGGACTGGTTGAATGGAAATGTTGTCCACAGAGACAGAAAAGGAGTGTTGAAGGTTGGGCTTGGGGGAAAGACAAGAAGCTCCGTCTTGGACATGTTGAGCTTCAAACGCCGATGGCGCATCCACTGTGAGACAGCTGTAAGGCAAGATGAGACTTGCTGTTCAAGCCTTGGAGAAAGGTCAGGGGCAGAAAGATACAGCTGGGTGTCATCGGCATACAGATGGTAGGAAAAACCAAAAGAGCTGATGAGTTTTCCTAAGGACAGTGTGTAGAGAGAAAACAGAAGGGGACCCAGAACAGAGCCCTGGGGAACTCCAACAGATAAGGGAACAGGAGAAGAAGTCAGACCCCCTGCAACTACTGCAAAAGATCTGCCAGACAAGTAAGATCTAAACCAGTCGAGAACAGAGTCTGAGAACCCAAGGTCAGAGAGTATGTCAATTAGGAGACAGTGATCAACAGTGTCAAAGGCTGCAGACAAATCGAGAAGAATAACAGAGTAAAGGCCATTAGCCTTGGCCTGTAAAAGGTCATTCGAGATCTTAGTGAGAGCTGTCTCTGTAGAATGCCTTGGGCGGAAACCAGACTGAAAGGGATCGAGAATGGAGTTGGCTTCAAGAAACTCAAGACAGCACGAATAGACAACCCATTCCAAAACCTTAGAAAGAAAGGGGAGAAGAGAAATCGGACAATAGCTAGACAAAGAGGAGGGGTCAAGAGAAGGTTTTTTTCAGAATTGGGGAAATGAGAGCATGTTTGAAGTCCGAGGGGAAGAAGCCTGTAGAGAGAGAGAGAGACTGAAGATATGGAGAAGAGAGGGCAGAAAGGAGGGAGCTATAGAAATTAGAAGACGAGTAGGAATAGGATCAAGAGGACAGGTAGCAGGTTTGGAAGAGTTCAGAAGTGTAGAGAGTTCATCCAAAGAGGCAGGAGGAAAGACAGAAAATTTGTTAGGCGAAGACGATAGAAGATTAAGAGCAGAAGAAGAATCAGGAGGGACTATCTCAGAGCGAATAGTGGTAATCTTAGAGATGAAATAGTTAGCAAAGTCATTAGGAGAGAAAGATGAAGAGACAGGAGGAGAGGGAGGTTTAAGCAAAGTGTTGAAGGTGGAGAACAAACGCTGCGGGCACCTCTCATTGGCAGAGATCAATGATTTGTAATAATTCTGTTTAGCCATAGAGAGGGCGCGTGCGAATGAAGAAAGAACAAATTTGAAATGGATAAAATCAGCCCACTCTTTGGACTTTCTCCAAAGACGTTCGGACGCTCTAGAGCAGGACCGGAGAAACTTAATTTTGGGGGTAAGCCAGGGCTGAGGTCTAGTCTTGGAGGAAGAAGTGCGTACAGAGACAGGGGCAAAATGGTCAAGAGTTGAGGAAAGAGTGGAGTTAAATAAAGACATAGCTGAATCAGCAGAATCCCCGAGATTTAGGGAAGAGAGAAATGAATCCAGGGTCAGACCAAGATGGTTAGAGTCGACAGATTGAAGTTCACGAAAAAGACGTTGAATAGTATGGCGAGGAGGAGGAGTATAAGTGAGAGCAAAGGAGATTAAATGATGGTCAGATAGTGGAAAGTCAAGTGCCAGGTAGTCAGAAATGGCGCAGTTTGCAGCAAGAACTAGGTCAAGACAGTGACCAAGAGAATGAGTTGAACAAATCAAATGTTATGTGGCAAGAAAAGAAACTGAAGTTGTGGTCTCTGCTAGTTTGAAGGCTCTACAATCTCCTTTCTGTGAGAAAAGTTGTGCAGTTTTTAGTTTCTGTGTCAAAAGCTCTGCAGTTTCTGGGAAACTCCAGTTCTCCGGGCAACTTTCATATAAAAGTTGTGCAGTTTCTCATCATTAGGGATGGATTTTCAAGTGTCCCAAAGCTACAGGTTGAAACCTGTTTCATTGTTTTTGGCATTCCTCTGGCATTGGGGCTTTGTTGGGGCTTGAAGCCACCCCTTCAGGTAGCTAAATTCCTTTTTTTCAAATACTCACCGGCAAAATTAATATAGTTACAGGAGCTATTGGTATATTCTCTGCCATGAAAACTGTCTTGTTTTCCAGTCTATAATCCTCATTTTCCATAGCCTGATTGACAAAGGGGAGTGAAAAAACAGGCTGGGGTACCAAGTGCACTCTGATATCTCCAACAAATCCTTGCTCTCTGAGAATATGTAAAGTAACAATAGTTGATTTATCTGAAAAGATTGAATAACATATTTGTAAAATATTACACATATGTCTAATATGTTTCTGATATGATTTCTGAGACAGTTAATTTGGTTTCTGTTACTTCAGTGAAATATATTCATCAGGCTATGAAAAAATATGAAACAATTACAGGCAAAATTAGAGGTTAATCACATTTTAGGGTACATCAGAAATGAGTTCTTGAAAGGTTCAGTAAGATGTGCTCCATAATTTTCAACAAATGCAAGAGAATGATTTTGCTGTTACTTTATGGCACTTTTTCATCCATTTCCCTATCTTCTCCAGACTTATCAGCATCATTTCACTCTCTTTAATGCCAGTATTATGGTTAAAATTATATAAAAAACATCCTCAGATGCAATGGCTCATCTGGCAAAATTTGGAGTTTGCCTCTCCTTGCTCCCTTTTATCTTCTCAGGTTTTGAAGTCCCTTGCGCTGGACATAACCAACTGAACTAAAATAACAGTGGTGACTCATGTTTCATTTGCTCCAAGACCAAGAGAATCTGACAGTACAGAAATGAATAGTAAGTCCTGGACTTAGGACAAAATAATTAAGAAATCTGCCAAAACAATGAAAAAAGTCAATATTATTGTAAGGGATCTCACGTGAATGTAAGGCAAAAAATAAAATTCTTATTTATTTTCTGCCACATTTATTAAATTCTACATGCAACATGTTCCTTTCAAAGATATTCTGAAGACAAAACATATATAATACTATAGTTTGAATACAGTGGACCCTTCCTATTCACAGGGGTTTAGTTGTGCCCCCCTCCCATAGAAAGGAAAAAAACATGGAAACTGAAGCCCATATTAGCCAGTGGGGAGTGACGTGTGTGCACCTGCATCAACATGCCCATGGATGCATGCTGCTTTTGGATAATATGGGACAGGGCAATCCGTGGGAGTGGTTGGTCCACCAATACATCAGGCCAGGGTAGTACTGCTTTGACACCTCTCTTCATATGAAGGAGTTCTTACCTAGATGTATCATTCTAATTATTTTCAAATGAAGATTAATTACAGTACTTTTCTAATCTTAAATTTGAAAGGAAATTTACAAAAAGTTGGATATTTATAAAAGAAAGCCTCATAAGAAAGTCATTGCTTTCTATGGGAGCCAGACCTTCTCCGTCTGAAGAAAATGGAACACTCCCCCCCCAAAAAAAAACCCCACACAGTTCTTAAATGAGAAAATTTCTGACTTAAATACAAAGAGAACATTTATTTTCAAAACATTAATTTACAAAATATTTAAATTATCATTTATGCCCTTGTTTGCATGATAGCACTGTATGATTGCAGATTAAGAACCAAGAACACAATTTAAAAATATTTTTGCAACACAACAAAGTTTAAGAAAGCCAAGTTTATCAATCAAAGATTTGCCTTATTTTTGGTGTAGTGCACAAAATGTTGACAGCTTTTATCAATAATAAAAAGTACATTTTATTATTTTTAGTACTTTTTGAATGTTTGAAGGCTTTATATATAACCTGGGAGATCCAGGCAACTTTGGCCCAAAGCAGACAGGCTTCAGGATGTGTTGGGGGTGGGGCATTCAGATAACGCACACCCAAAAAGTGTCCAGAAGCCATGCAGAGAGTGTGGAGAGCCACCACCAACCCAGAAAAGTTGGCCCAAAAAAGGAGAGATGACAAGCTGCTTCTGCTAGTGGCTAGGTTCAGGACTGTGGCTGCAACCTGCTTTCACAGCAGGCCATCCAGCCACCTCCATCTCATACGCAATAGGGGCCAACCAGGGCTGGAGTGGCCAGAAGCTGCTCCAAACTGCCAGTCTAATGCACCCCTTCATCAAACTAATATAGCCATCAAATGAAACAAAGCAAGAGGATCTTTGTCAGCCCATCCACATAGTATATTGCCCATGCCTCCTCCATCCTTGCATCTGCACCCAGAGATAGTATAGTCTGCTCACATATAACAGTACAAAACATACCCAACATTTGTGGGTATAATTTACATTGCTGGTCCTCTGGACATTTTTCAAGGTATTGAAAGAATCCCTGAGGTCTAGGTACACTGGATTATATAGACAGAGCCCTAATTTTTGACATGCTATCTCTATGTGATCAGGGGGGGAGGGAAAGTACCTTTCCATTATGCTATTGGTTGTACTGGTTTAAACATAACATATAAAAAGTTGATTAGCTCAATATATATTATGACCATATTATATATGGGTGCAAAGGTTGATATATCAATTGTTTGCCTACAGCTGTGATTCCCAACCTTTTCTAGGCCTCACACCCCTACCACAGAGATGTCGAAGGCTTTCATGGCTGGCATCCATAGTTTTTTGTGTTTTTTTTTTCAGGCTATGTGGCCACGTTCTAGAAGAGTTTATTCCTGATGTTTCACTAGCTTCTTTCTCTGAAGATGCCAGTCACAGATGCTGGTGAAACATCAGGAATAAACTCTTCTAGAACATGGCCACACACCCCGACCAAAAAAAACCCTAGAAATGTTTGATTGATGTTCATACCACTTACAAAAGTTATATCACATTTGAAGATAAAGAAGTCTAAATTCTAATTTTTGAACCACATATTGAGCCACATATGGTACTGTCAGTGAACAAATTCAACTTTTTACAAATGCAAATCTAAATTGAGCAATTAGATTCTAAATTATTCAGGAAAAAAAATGAGTTATGACTTGTGACTTGTCATCAAGGACACAGGCCATTCTGTCACACCTCCAGAAATTCCATCCTGCACCCTTTGGTGGTTTTAACAGAAGTTGAATTGTCATTTGTCCGGAACATTATTTTTTCTGTAAATTTCTGTGTTAGAAAATCTACAGTCCTATTATTCTATGGTTCATATGAAGTCAAAATACTTGAAGTATGTAATATCCTTATGGCACAGAGCTTTGTTTTTCAAAGAACCTACAATCATTTAGTTTACATCTCTCTTTAACCTACAATAACTGTGATCATACAGATAAAGGAGGCCACCCGTTTCGGTGGGCTGGCCCGGTTGCCACACAGGGGAGCGCAGCACGGTGCCTTCACTCTCCCCGTTCGGGCGGCCCCAGCAGCCTGTGCGTGGGGCTGCCCGAGCCGCAATTGGCTGGCGCAGGGGGAAAGAGAGGGACTTCCACCCATTCTTGTGGGAACTACAATTTCAGCAGGTGCTGGGGGCAGAAGTTCCTCCCCATTGGGAGTCGTTGTCACGTGGCACTGCCTGGGATTGGTGGGGAGGACGGGAGGTGGGCCCTCCGCCCTATCCGGGCCTCCCATTGGTTGACTGGCATATTTCAGGCCATGCGGAGCCCCAGCCTGCACCACTGCCAGCTCGGCTCACCCACCCACCCTCCCTTTGTGGGAATGAGGGTTGCTGTCACAACTTTGGGATGGTTGCATAGGTCTCGGATCTGGTGGGCGTGGTTTCCAGGGCTATGTAGCCCTGGATCAGGAGTCCAACGGAGACATGGGGGTGCTGTGAGCAATATAGTGTTGCCATTGCGGGGGCAACATCGATACAGCGTGCCCCGTTGACAAGGGATAGAGATGCAGTGATGCACATATGCGGAGATGTGATCAATCGCATGACCAATTATCAGAACAGATGGGTGTTTAACTAGTCTATCCTTTGTCATTCCGAAGCTTGGCCAAGATCAAGCACTTCGGTTCATCCACTCAGTCAGGGGATGATGGATGATAGATCCGGACCTCATGCATTAGAGCCAACCCTACGTTATGGTTGTTATAGTTGTGTAAAATAAAGTTGTGGCCTGTCTTCTTCCAATTGCTGTGTTTTGTATTTGTTCCGCGGCGGCTTCCCTCTGAGGCAATAATGTGTTACAGGCACAGGAAAAGGTGGGAAACATGCATTCATCCAGATATGTAGTTCATCATAGCAGACAGACATCTTAAATATGTGGGCTAACTCCAACTCTACAGGAAAGCATGACAACCATTTTTGAAGTCATAAGATATGCTATACCCAAGTACAAATATTAAAGTATAAAATATTTGAATGCGGATATTTGAAACATACATTTTTCTCTTCAAAACTACAGATCTTACTGGCATATCAAAATCTACAGGTGTGCTTTTTGGTTCTTTTTTTTAACTTAAGCAAGAACAGTGATCAAAATGTTACATTTATTTATCCCCACCCACAGAAACATCACAAACATGGCTCACCTTCAGGTTCTGCTACTTTAACAAAGAGAGAATCTGTGTGCCATCCTATTATGCCATGAGGAGAGTCATTAGGCAAAACAGTAAGTACAGCCTTTGCTCTGTTTATGTCAATGGTCGCTCCTCTTTTTGGATCCTGAATACCCACAGTGCTGACATGGCTAAGAGTTACAATCACCGATTCTGCAACTTCAGGAACAACATCTGCAAGGACTGTTAATGTGACTGTGGACAAGGCTTGACCTTCTGAAAAGGTAATCTAAATGTTTTAAGGAGGAAACATATAACATAATATTTTTCAAGTGTAACACAATGATTTAGAACCCAATCAAAATCAAGTTAAGCAATTCTAAATTTCTCAAAAGAAGAGACTTGTACGTTGGTTTGATTCACTTTGTTATGGTTCCACACTAGCTAAATCAGGCCCTTCTATTTCATTTTTAAAATATGTTCATGTCAAACAGTATGAATGAAAAAGAAATGCATATTTAAGAGACTTTTTCACTATTGAGCAGAAATAGAATTCTTTGAAATTCGGGGAAAAAATCATAAAGGCTGTCAATAAAACCTGAATGTATAATCATTCAATGTGAATCTAATTTAACTATAAAGCAATGAGATGTATCAGCATTCAGTAGAACTGAGATGCCAACATATGGAGGTAATACATTAAAGTGTTGGGTTGTTCCTAATCATTCAGTATAAGTCATCTGAACAACATTACTATATGCCAGTCTTCACTTTAAAAAAATAAATACCAATCATTTATCTTAAACTAGCAGACAATTTTGTCAAAATTACTTTGGATTAGATTATGCCCATATTTAAATGCTAAGAAGAATTAACTGGCCAGTACTGAAAATCCATTTCAGGACCACATGTTCAATATCACAATATTCAATGGGTCACCAGACTCTCAAGGTTAGGTTTTCAGGAGATGCAGTAGGAAAGACAAGATAGATAATTCTGGCCATAAGAGTGGAACACCGCTTTGATTTCCTTGTGAAAACAAAATGAGTTAAACTTTCAATCACTGTAGTCTAACAGGGAACTGAAATTTGTTTGAAATCAATAGATTGGCATGGTATACAAAAGACATGCCTAAAAAATTCCTTCATTTCTATTTTTTCAGTATTTTAAGAAAAATAAATGTAATATTATCTAAAGCAGATATGGAATGGACATGGTCTAAAGCAGGAAAGAGGAGACAGGAAAATGTCTCTCTTTAAACAGAACTCCACACCTTTCTTAGATCCTCGCTTTTTTTCTTGTATGCAGAATATATTATACGAAAAGCAGTCCTGAACACAGAAGAAGAAGGAATGAAAATAGGAGGAAGGAATATCAACAATCTAAGGTATGCAGATGACACAATACTACTAGCAGAAAATATCACAGACCTAGAGCAACTACTGAGGAACATCAAGGAAGAAAGTGCAATGTCAGACTTTATGTTGAACATAAAGAAAACAAAGAAAATTTACTGAAGTTCAACTTAGACAATGAGGAAATAGAAACAGTAAAAGAGTTCTCATACCTAGGATCAAACAATGATTGCAATGGGGACTGCAGTCAAGAAATCATAGGACTAAGAATGTGGAGGGCAACTATGAAAGAAATAGAAAAGCTTCTAAAATGTAAAGATATACCATTGAGCATGAAAGTTAGAATTGTACAAGCCATTGTATTCCCTATTATCATGTATGGATAAGAGAGCTGGATAAGAAAACGGATAGGAAGAAAATCTATTCATTCCAAATGTGGTGTTAGAGAAGATTGCTGAGGATACAATGGACAACCAAGAAGTCAAAGAAATGGGTCCTGGAACAGATGAAACTAGAAATCTCTCTGGAAGCTAAGATGACAAACAAGGCTGTCGTACTTTGGCCACATCATGAGAAGGCATGACACACTGAAAAAAACAACAATGCTAGGAAAGGTGGAGGGAAATAGAAAGAGAGGAAGGCAGCATGCTAGATGTATGGACCCAATAAAAGAGGTCATGGGTATGAATTAGCAGGAACTGATCAGAGCAGTGGAGGACAGGGAACTTTGGAGACGTCTCATTTACAGGGTCACCATGGGTTGAGATCAACTCGTGGGTGGGTAACAATAAAAGTTCTTAATGAGATTAAATTCAGTAAGCAAACAAAACATCTAGTAGAAATGAGAACTTTGTATGTTTTTTGCAATTTATGTTCGTTCGATAAAATACATACCACTCCTGAAGTTGGAAATATATCATTTATACTCCCACTGGCCTCCCAATGTACTACAACACGTCCATAGGTACTTATTAAGCGTTCAATATTCAATGTGATTAAAGTGTCCAGTTCCAGTTCTTCTACATTTCTAAATAAAGAACTCTAAAAATGTAAAAATTAAGTAGAAAAAGGCTTAAGTAACTTAGGATGTAAGGTATTATAAAAATATTACAAAAATTCAAGCTTTACTTCAGATGAAGAAACTGGGTTTCCCATAATTAATACTCAAATGGTTAGGAAAATTTAATCCACAAAAGCAATTTTAATACCCAAAAAACAGCCTTATGTTTTCAAAGATTTTCACACCTTCCACAAAATCATGATGGAGTAGCAGCTAGATTACTGTACTTGAACTAGAGTCATCTGGGTTTGAATTCTTGTTTAGCCATACAACATCAGAGTATGGCTAATCACCTTATCTTTGCCACCGTCTCTCAAATTAAATTATGTCACCAATTTGTTGGGTGGCTAAAATAAAGGGAGGGATTACAATCTATCCATTCTATTCTATGCTCTTTGGAGAAGGATGTGATACAAGTAAGATAGATTCAGGTAACATGACAAGAAATTCCAGCATATGATGAATTCATTACTTTGTGAAATAAATTAAGTACTGGAACTTGAAGGTACACATAATGATATGGTGAAATATTTTGCTTGAACATGTCAGTCAAGCATGATTTTATGTACCTTTTTATGTACCTTTAGAGTAGGGTTCAGAATCATGTGTCACTTCTTGATGTTGTTAGACTGTAACTCCCAGCATTCCTCAGCATTAACTGGCAAAAGCTACTGGGATATGCTATTTAACAAACCTGCTTTAAATACTAACCTACTTATTTATACTATATTATACATATATTTATGTAGTACTATATGCTTGGAAATTACTTGAAGGCACACAGCAGCAGCAGCAATAACAAATGCTCTATATTTATATTATACTATATACCATGCATACTTGTTTATACTATACTATATACTACACCCATTATTATAATTAACTAACAGAGTAATATATTTAATGATTCACATTTTCTTATAAAGATCTTCAGCAAACATATTTTAACATAATTCATTATTACCTGTGCAAATGCAATGATTCCATGAGCATCATCATTAGAGGATATAATTATAGTAACACAACCATTAGGACCAATTTCTGCTCCACCCTTTGGATTTTTCAACCATACTTTAAAAAATTCTTCCTCTTCTGGCACTGCATCATCAAAGATATTGACTGCTATCACAACCTCTTTATCTCCTGGTTCAAATATCAGTTCACCTGAACTAGCATAAAAACACAGATGAGCAGCATAATTATAATTTAAGGTTGCTTTTTCCAGAACAAATGTAGCAAATCATGGTATTATAAGAAAAAATAGTGGCTGAGACCCTGCATCGGCAAACATATCTCCAGCATATAGATGTCTCATGGTGCAACCCCTTTCCAGTGCAGCAGTCCCCTTAAGATGGTCATTTCCAAAAAAACCCTTTCCAGACTGGCAGTCCCTTTAAAATGGCTATTTCTGTGTTGGAAACAAGGGGGAGGGAGGCAGCAGAGATGAGTCCAGCTATTTTTCTTCATCTGAGTGCTAATGGTAAAAAAAATGTGGGCACACAATTTTAACTCACTAAAGGGATGTGAGCTAATGTGTTATATCTCCAGTTAGTTAGCATGATCAAGTGTAGTACATAATGTTTGAGTTACTGTTCTGCTTTGACTTAATATACAGAGAGAGAGAGCTGTTAGGTGAAATCCATCATGACACAAGCTGATTTTCACTCACAAAATGGGACTTTCCCCTTCCTGCCTCCTTACTCTGAGGTAGATCTTTTTCAGTATGGTGGAAATGAGAAAAGAGAGAGAGCCTGGAGATGACAGCTCAGATCCTGTGGCTGATATATGTAGCTTTTGTAACATTGCAGAAGAAGGTAAATAATACTTATATGCACAATATTACCCATCCAAGGAAGGAAGCTGCTCAGCACTTCTCATAACTAGTAAATGACTAGGGGAGGGTGTAGAGCAACCACCACCCTTTCCTATGATGGCAGCCCACGGGGTTTCTTATCCCACTGCTGCCTCCAATGTTCTGTAAGATGAGTAGTGTGGTATTAACCCAAGACCAGACGTCTTTTTTGAAACAAACAAATAAAGATTTTATTTAAAACAGTGGTTTGAAAACTGGTTCAGATGGTTCATGCACTTGTTACTTTCTTTCTTGGCTTGAACTTGTTACAGTTACTAGTCACTTTAGAACTTTTTAAACAATGACCACTATCTATATGTATCTAGGGTGTTTATCAGACGAGCTCTTAAAGAGGTACTATTCCAGTGTGACTCCTCTAGCTGCCTCCTGTTGCATGCTGGGATTGGCAGTTTTAAGAAGGGGTATTTAGAATTCTCAGGCAGAGAATCGCGGTTATTAAAATGGTCATCTTGCCGAAATTAATGTTTTTATTTTTAAACCTTCCGATTATTATTTTAAAAAAATCAATTTACAGACTGGGAAAAAGATTTGAATAAATTTATTTGGAGGGGAGCCAAGCCGAGAATTAAGAGTTCTATTCTGAAAGACTCCAAAGAAAAGGGGGGTTATGCATTACCCGACTTACAGGCATACTATTGGGCATGTAGCCTGATGTGGATTCAAAATTGGGTGAAATTGGATGATAAAGAGGTACTGACCTTAGAAAACACACAATTAAGATATGGTTGGCATGCATACTTATGCTATGACCAAGTAGGGAAAAATAAGGATTTCAACAATCACCCAATTAGAAAATCGTTATTGATGACATGGGTAAAATTAAAAAAGATGTTTTATCTCAAAACTCCCATATGGACTTCAACGCAGGAGGCTTTTTTCGGAAGATGGTTAATAGAAAATATTAATAAATAGAATTATAAATAGAAAAACCACCATCTTGAGGGGGAGAGAGGCCTGGCCTGAAGAAAAAGAGCCCTCCTCCAACCACCATCTTGAGGGGGAGAGAGGCCAGGCCTGGAAGACAAAGAGCCCTCCTCCAACCACCATCTTGAGGGGGAGAGAGGCCTGGCCTGGAAGACAAAGAGCCCTCCTCCAACCACCATCTTGAGGGGGAGAGAGGCCTGGCCTGGAAGACAAAGAGCCCTCCTCCAACCACCATCTTGAGGGGGAGAGAGGCCTGGCCTGGAAGACAAAGAGCCCTCCT
>NC_056523.1:280818360-280820325 GCF_019175285.1 Sceloporus undulatus
GGGGGAGAGAGGCCTGGCCTGAAGACAAAGAGCCCTCCTCCTGACCAGCATCTTGAGGGGGAGAGAGGCAGGCCAGCAACAACAGGCCTCGCCTGGAAGACAACATTCTTTTTTAATTAATATCATTTCTTTTTTAAATATTTTGATTGTACTTTGTATTTGTCATTGCAATTTTTTACTTGTACACCGCTATGATCAAAGCGGAATAGCGGTCTATAAATAAAACATATTATTATTATTATTATTAAAATAATCTAACTTGGGTAACCTATAGAGATTGTATAAGCAAGGATTACCAGGGAAATTTGTGTCTTAAGTCCAGGGAAGAGCTAAAAAAAGAAGGGTTAAATTTAAGTTGGTTCAATTATTACCAGATCAAAAATAAATTTAAAGAGGATAATAAAAAGGGAGGAATTGAAGAAAAAATGAACGAACTGGACCTATTATTCTGGCAACCTGATAAAAGGAAAATATCAAAATTTTACAAACTGTTACACAGTCGTATTTTAGAACAAGAAACGGTTAAGGAATATATGCCGAAATGGGCACAAGATCTGGGGAAGATAATTAATCTGAATGAATGGCAGAATGCTTGGAAGAAAACTCATGACTTTACCATAGCACAGGAACCTAAAGAGAATTTGTTAAAAATTATGAACAGGTGGTATTATACACCATGGAAGATTAAGAAAATGTTCAATTTGGAGCATGGAAAATGCTGGAGATGTAACAGCGAAAAGGGTAATCTGATCCATATTTGGTGGAGATGCAAAGTTATTCAAGGTTTCTGGAAGGAAGTCCATAGTCTAATTCAAAGAATATTAGAAATAAAATTCCCATTAGATCCAAAAATATATCTTCTTAATATGACATCTGTCTTAAAATCGGAGGATGAAAGAGCGTATTGGAGAATAGTACTCTATATGGTTACAGCGGCAAGAGTAGAGGTTGCTAAATTGTGGAAATCTAATAAAATTCCTACACGGGAAAAATGGCTAGTGAAAGTCAATGATTATAGAATGCTGGATATGCTTTCCTGTAATGTAATGAATTTAAGTAGGAAAAGGGCAAAGGAAGACTGGGGGAAAGTAATAGGCTTTTTGATTAAAGAATGGAACCTGAGGGAAGAATTTATTGAAATGTAAATGGAGAGATGAGGGGTAGTTATTCTCTATAGTAGAAAAGAAAGGAGTGATATACTTGTAAATGCTGCTATAATGACCTTTCTTTTCCCTGTTTTTTTTTTTTTTCCCTCTCCTCCTATGCTTCTCTTTGAAACCGTCAGTTGCACATCAAAGAAGAAACAAGCTCTGAAGTGATGTAGCGTCAAAGAATTTATAAAAAGGATAGGGGAAGTGAGAAGGATAAACATAATCTGGGAAATTACCTTTTTGTTGTTGAGGGTTGTATACAATTGGGGTTTGTATGATAAATTAGATGCTGTATAAATTTAAATCAGATGGTGTACTAAACTCATCTCAGAAATGTTTTAAGTTAGATTTTGTAAGGCAATGTAGTAACCAAAGGACTCAGTTAAACATACAAAAGAAGAGCAATAATGGATAATTGTGTTACATACTAGACTCTGTAACAAAGTTGTGTCGGCTTGTAATAATGCAAAGTTACTTTCCAAAGCGGGGACAGAAGGAAGTACACTTGAAGAAGGGTCGATGAAGATCAGAAGAACTTTATATAACTGTAAACTGTATGGTGGAATTTTAGGCTGTACTGTCATTTATTTGCTTGTAATGGTTATACAGTTATAACGGTTTACAAGTATTGGATTGTGTTTTATTTTAATGGAAGTTTAATAAACACTATTAAAAAAAAGAATTCTCAGGCAGAGAAGTTCAACTCCTTAAAACTGCCAATCCCAGCATGCAACAGGAGGCTGCTAGAGGAGTCACACTGGAATAGTACCTCTTAAAGAGGTACTATTCCAGTGTGACTCCTCTAGCTGCCTCC
>NC_056523.1:280820350-280872530 GCF_019175285.1 Sceloporus undulatus
TCTCTCTTTTCATGTCTGTTCTTTTTTTTAAACCAAAGAGCATATTTCACTGACATTTTTTCGAAAAAACTGACAGGGAAAATAAAGAAACAACCCATATTGCCTCTGGGTCCATCCAGGATAAGAGTAGGCAAAGAAGGAAATCAAACATGCTGTCTATATTCTGCATCTCGTTTTTCTGTTTACTCACAAGACGTCTGCCTAATCCCATCATCTTTGTGAGGTGCTAACTCTCCTTGCACAGGCCCACTATTCTTGATTTTAAAATGCATTGCCTTTTAGCTGTGCTGTACCACCCCTATGTTACTATAGCTGATCCCCACACCTACTTAAAACTACTATTAAAATGTAAGATACGTCTGTTGTACATAACATATGTATTTACAACATAACAGTGATAAATAAACTCCACAGCCAGAAATCACATCATAACTGTTTTGAAATGTACCAATTCTGCTTACACTTACATGCTTGTCTTCAAATCCCAAATAGTCCACTATTTTGGAGAATCATTTGTGGACATGCAACAACACTTGCCACACTTCCTTCCTAGTCGGGCACCTCCTGTCACTCTAGTAAAGTGACCACTGAACATCTCCACAAACCTCAAACAAGGTCATCATCTATCGACCCTCAGAGATTCTCTATCAATCTGTCACTGGAAAAGATTAAAACAAACGCAAATGTATGTGAAATACACATCTTATGATCAGCATAGTTGATACTCAGGCAACCCCTACATGGTTTTATCGTTCTCTTTAAATGTTTATGTTGGTTATGTTAGTCTGGTGTGCAGCAGGAGCATTATCTAAAGCAGCTTACCATCAGGACAAAGATTTCCCCTATCACTTACACCAAAATTGAGAGAATTCTTATTTCATGTAAATACATCTAAAACATGAAAAATCAGAAGCGTGCAATACAAAGGCTATCTAGACATCATAGACTCGTTCGATTTGGAAGAGACCACTAGCGGCCCATCCAGTTCCAACCCCCTGCCATGCAGTGAAATCCCAACTCAAAGCGATCCCCAACAGATGGGCCATCCAGCCTCTGTTAAAGGACCTCCAAGGACGGAGGACTCTATCACCCTCCGATGGAGTGCATTCCACTGTCGCCACCACCTTTACTGTCCAGGAAGTTCCTCCTAATGTTGCGTTGGAATCTCTTTTCCTGCTACTTGCCATTCCATTGTTCCGGTCCTGTTCTCTTGAGCCGCAGCAGACAACAAGCTTGCTCCCTCTTCACATATGACCTCCTTTCAAATATTTAAACAGGGCGCTCATATCACCTCTTAACCTTCTTTTCTCCAGCTCAACACTTCCCCAGCTCCCTAAGTCGTTCCTCATAGGGCAGGTTTCCCAGACCCTTCACATATTTTGTCCCCTCCTTTGGACACGCTCTCCAGTTTCTCAATGTCCTTTTCTGAAATGTGGCACCCAGAACTGCCCACCATATCTCCAGGTGGGGCTCTGACCAAAGCAGAATACAGTGGCACTTCTTCTTCTCTTGATTCTCGACCACCTCTCCTTCTATTGCTGCAGCCTAATAATAGCATGGCCCTTTTAGCTGCCGCATCACACTGTTCCTCATTGTTCAACTTGTGGTCTTAACTTGGACTCCTGATCCCCTTTCACCACGTTAGTTTCATTCCAGCCAGGTGTCCACCCATCCTATCTCTGGCATTTTATTTTTTCCCGCCCCTAAGTGCAATACCTCCATTTCTCCGTGTTGAATTTCCATTTTGTAGCTTTGGCCCAGCTTTCTCGTCTCTTCCGGCTATTTTTGAATCTGGTCCTGTCTCTGGGGTATTAGCTATTCCCCCACCTAATTTGGTATCATCTGCAAATTGATAAGTATGCTCCCCAATTCTGTCATCCAGGTCCTTGCTAAAAGATGTTTGAATAGCCAACTGGGCCCAGGACAGAGCCCTGTGGGACCCCCCTGGTTCACTTTCTCTCCAGTATGAAACAAGGAGCCATTGTTGAAGGCACCCTTTGGGTCGGCCGGTGTCAAACCAAATTCCAGCATCCATGTCATCAGTTCTTTGTCTAGCCCCACATTACAGGCTTCGTTGCAACGAATATCATGCGGGAAACTTGTCAACAGGCCTACTGAAATTCAAGCTATATATATCCACCGCCATTCTCTTCATTCTACTAAGCTGGTAATTTATCAAAGAACGAGATTCCAAAAATTTGTCTGGCATGCCCTGTCTCTCGAAACCCATGTGACTTGTTGCTGATTACTGGCATTTGCCATCTAGATGTTTCACCGACTCTTTGTTTAATTTCTGCTCTACACTTTTCCTGGGATTGATTCAGACTAACTGGGACAATACTTTTTAGGCTCCTCTCCTTTTTTCCCTTTCTTGAATAATAGGGACAATGTTTGGCCCCTCCTCCAGTCTGCTGGGACTTCTCCTGTTCTTCCAAAGTTTGCAAATATTATTGCCCAATGGCTCCGCATTACATTTGCCCAGTTCTTTATACCCTTGGCATGGAGTTCATCTGGTCCCGGAGACTAATTCAGTTCAAGATTAAACAAGGTTTTCCTCTACCAAAACCAAACTAAATCAATCTGAGGGCAATTAAAACAACTCTCATGCGGACCACCAGGGACATAGAGCAGAGGACAAGTTTTCCTATGGCTGAGAAGCAGGTACTTAAACAGGTGAAATCCTAGAACGGATTGTACCCTCCACTGAATTCAGTAGCTTATGTCTAATTCAGGTGACATCCACCACCACAGAATTTCTTTAACTCTATTGTCCCTTTTAAGAAACCCCACCAAAATCCTGGCTCTTCAGGGGTTTCCTAACCTTAGGAGATGTCTGGGATTGGTTGTGGGTGGTTGGGTTTTCATAGGCAGCTATGGCCAGTAGTTCACCTTCTTGGATGACACTTCTTGTTACTGAACATTACTCTATTGACAATCCTAGCAACAGGAAGCTTATGTCTTAATTGACTTGTCAAACTTTGTGCTGTGCAGTTCCCAAAAGCACAGGCAAAGCGACCAAAACAAATGTGAAAGAGGTTTCACATGATACATACACAATCAACATATTGGTACATACCACAAAAAATACAGACAATTTAACCGTACCAGGGATGCTCAACAACCAGGTTCGACTCATTTTTAGCCTCAGCATACTGCATACTTGTCCATCTGAAAAATGTAAGGTTCCCAGATGACATGGTGTTCAAATCTTCTAGCGCTAGCAGTGGTAGGTGTTTGGCATCCCAGTACAAAATTAATGGTTCCCAAAACTGTCCTTGCCTGTTCGACCAACAACTTGAAGCTTCAGCCAACATTATTCTGGAGGATTGGTTAACCTCATAACAAACACGGTTCCACTCACATCCTGGAAAGAAATCACATCCTTTTTAATACATCTCTTGGACCAATTATCATGAGGCACAATCAGTTTGCATTTCTGGCATCAGGAAAAATGGAAAACAAACACAGCCACACTGTTCAGATGTCTCGATCTACCAGTCAGTTACACAAAACATTTATCTAATTCTCCTAATTTCAGTCCTCCTTGCAGTCAACACAGGACAACACAACAATGACGGACGCTTTCTTGCAAACAAGCTGACATTCCACTTTTCAACCTTCCCAACTGGCATCCTCTTATGAATTTTGCTCCAAGAGTGAAACACGTTAGTGCATGATTCCATCCATCTCATGCAGTTCTCATTTGCAGGTCTGGTTCCACTCCCAATCACGTTAAATACTACTTATTAACTCATTTTAATTTGATGCATCTTTGCTAGCACTTATTTGACCCCCTTTATAACCTTCAAGGTTCTTCACCACCCCTTTACCCACACTATTGTTCCAGCCTGTTTGTTCAGAGGCCCTGCACCTAGACAAGTCCCTGCCATTGTCACTGGAGCCCACGTTTCTTCACTGCCCTAAGCACTGGCTTTACAGTAATGACACTACATTTGCCAAGTTTATGAATGATTAGGTTTGGTGTCTGGTTTTAAGATCCTGGTTTCGTTCCCCAAAGCAACAATCACTCATTAGTTTCTGGTCCTTCTAAATGGGAAAGGAAACGTCTGGTTTATTAACAGACTTTCTGGTCTACTTCATGGCATCACAAGAACCTTGTATACACTAAACAACATGGCTGTGCCTATCTCTCTCTTGTTACAGTGATACATGATTATACCGTCCCATTCTTTTCTGTCCATAAATGGCAGGTCTTAGTAGATCTATGTGACATGAGTGATAACAGTCTCAGCACTTGAACATTTTCCGTTAGCTCTCACCTTGGTAGCATTAAAGAAATTCCTTCCTTGGGTCCTCATTTTGCTTCAATCATTATCTCAGCTATTTCTACGCCAAGTCTCTTCACCCTTGGCTGCCCTCCCGCGGCCCAAGAGAAGGACTCCAGCCAATTCCACCACTGGTAAATAATTAACTTACAACTCCTCTTGGTAACATTCTGGAACATTATTCCTGTACGGAAGGGAACAAGGTATTTTTCCAGTGCCCTTACAACTTCTAAATCACAATTTGATAGCTGTAATGAGGAAATTACTTCACGTTCTGAGTTAAATAGGTGCCAACATAAAAAACTGCACTGGACTCGACTCCGGCAGCTTAATTCAACAAAATCCTTATATCAAAATAAAGAACGTAGGACATGTCCAATGGTTCCTAAATAAATAAAAACCTAATGTCCAGTCAAGGCCTATACCATATTTAGTTGACTGTATACTCTGGCCAATCTTCTCATTAAGGGAATACTCGCCTTAAACAGCATCTATGGAGCAGCACCAATAAATGTTCATCACATGCGTGTCACAGTAATGAGACTTCCAAAAACCTGAGCCTTACCAAATCTCTATGACCCACCTACAATACCAACATTATCTCAGAGGAAATAAGTTTACAGTTTGCATCTTGTAGGGCTGTTTGCCACAATTGACCAGTGGCGGGTACAAAGTCTGTTAAAGTCGAACTATCCCCCGGTTTTGGAGAAGTTTTGTTCATAAGCCTCATTGCAAACATACAAGTAACATTTGCCACCTTTCACATTCTTAATATTGCACATTTAAAAAATCTCTTATCTCAGACTTCTATATGTCATATCTTTATTAAAACGGAAAGATTCACATACAGGACAGAGAATTGAGTGTATGAGCATAAGGGGATGGCAAGGCGAACCTACATTTTCCAAGCTCAGAGTCTAATTTGGAGTCCCTGCTCCCTTGAGAAACACTTGCTGTAGGAGAACAATATGGGCCTACTGAAATTTCCTGCAAACTGGGATTAACTTTTGTTTTGCCTTGCCACACGAACACAGGGGTTTGAGAAAACGGTTCAAAACGAAATTTGAGAACACTTCACTGCTATGTCCACAGTCCTTTTCATGAACCACCCTTGCTGATTGACTATAAACAAACCAAACTGTTATGTGGCCAGAACAAGAAAACTGAAGTTGTGGTCTTGCTAGTTGAAGGGCCTACAATCTCACTTTCTGTGAGAAAAGTGTGCAGTTTTTCGTTTCTGTGTCAACAAAAAGCTCTGCAGTTTCTGGGAAAACTCCAGTTCTCCGGGCGGCAACTTTCCATTATAAAGTGTGCAGTTCCTCATCACTTAGGATGGATTTTCACAGTGTCCCAAGCTACAGGTTGTGAAAACCCTGTTTCATTGTGTTGTTTCTTGGCTTCCTCTGGCTTGGGACTTGTTGGGGCCTGAAGCCACCCCTTCAGGTAGCTAAATTCCTTTTTTTCTCAAATACTCACCGGCAAACATCTAATATAGGTACAGCGAGCTCATTGGTATATTCATCTGCCATTGAAACCCAAGTCTTGTTTCCAGTCTATAATCCTCATTTTCCATAGCCTGATTGACCAAAGGGGAGTGAAACCAAAACAGGGCTCGGGGTACCAAGTGCACTCTGATATCTCCAACACAATCCTCGCTCTCTGAGAATATGTAAATACCAATTAGTTGATTTATCTGACAAAAGATGAATAACCATATTTGTACCTATACACATTATGTCTAATATGTTCTGATATGATTTTTTCTGAGACGTTAATTTTGTTTCTGGTCACTTCAGTGAAATTTATTCATCAGGCTTGAAAAAATATGAAACCAAACAGGCACACCCAAAATTAGAGGTAATCACATTTTAGGTACATCAGAAAATGAGTTCTTGAAAGGTTCAAGTAAGATGTGCTCCATACTTTCAACAAATGCAAGAGAATGGTTTTGCTTTACTTATGTGCACTTTTTCTCATCCATTCCCTATCTTCTCCAGACTTATCCAGGCCTCATTTCACTCTCTTTACATGCCAGTATTATGGTTAAACATATATAAAAACAATCCTCCGATGCATAATGGCCTCATCTGGCAAATTTGAAGTGCCTCTCCTGCTCCCTTTTATCTTCTCAGGTTTTTGACAGTCCCTTGCGCTTACCATAACCAACTGCAACTACGAATAACCAGTTGGTGACTCATGTTTCATTGCATCCAAGGACCAAAAGCAGACATTGCCAGTACAGAAATGAATCAGTAAGTCCTTGGCCTTAGGACAAAATATTAAGAACATTTCTGCCAAACCAATGAAAAACAAAGTCCAATATTATTGTAAGGAATCCTACGTGAATGTAAGCTGCAAAAAATACAATTCTATTTATTTCTCGCCACCTTTCATAAAATTCTCATGCCCAACATTTTCCTTCAAAGCTATTCTGAAGACCAAAAACCTATATCATACATAGTTTGAATACAGTGGACCCTTCCTACTTCACCAGGGTTTTAGTTGTGCCCCCCTCCCATAGAAAGGAACAAAAACATGGAACACTGGAAAGCCCACTATAGCCAGTGGGGAGTGACGTGTGTTGCCCACTGCACTCAACATTTGCCCATGGATGCATGCTGCTTTTGGATAATCATGGGACAGGGCAATCCGTGGGAGTGGTTGGGTCCACACCACATCAGGCCCAGGTTAGTACTGCTTTGCCAACCTCTCTTCCATATGCAGGAGTTCTTACCTAGCTGTATTCATTCTACTTATTTTCTCAAATGAAGATTACTTCACAGTACTTTTCTCATCTTCTAAACTTTGATTGAAAGGAAATTACAAACACAGTTGGCAATTTATCAAAAGAAAGCCTATAAAAAAGTCACTTGCTTTCTCTGGGAGCCAGCCCTTCTCCGCTCTGAAGAAACTGAACCCACTCCCCCCCCAAAAAACACCCCCCACACCGTCTACATGAGAAAATTTCTGACTTAAATAACAACGAGAACACATTTATTTTCAAAACCCTTAATTACAAAAATATTTAAAATTATCATTTTTGCCCTTGTTTGCATGCCTGATAGCACGTATGATTGCAGATCCGAACCAAGAACACAATTTAAAAATATTTTTGCACACACAAACAAGTTTAAGGAAAGCCAAGTTTTATCAATCAAAGATTGCCTTATTTTTGGTGTAGTGCACAAAATTTGACAGCTTTTATCAATATAAAAAGTACATTTTATTATTTTAGTACTCTTTTGATTTTTGAAGGCTTTATATATAAACCTGGGAGATCCAGGCAACTTTTGGCCCAAAGCAGACAGGCTTCCGGATGTGTTGGGGTGTGGGGCATTCAGATACGCACACCCAAAAAGTGTCCAAGCCATGCAGAGAGGTGGAGAGCCGCCCCCAACCAAGAAAAGTTGGCCCCCAAACAAAGAGAGCTGACAAGCTGCTTCTGCTAGTGGCTAGGTTCAGGACTGTGGCTTGCAACCGCTTTCACCCAGGCCCTCAGCCACCTCCAATCTCACATACGCAATAGGGCCAACCAGGGCTGGCGTGGCCAGAAGCTGCCTCCAAACTGCCCAGTCTAATGCCACCCCTTCATCAAACTATATAGCCATCAAATGAAACAAAGCAAGAGGATCTTTGTCGCCCATCCACATAGTTATATTGCCCCATGCCTCCTCCATCCTTGCCCTCTGCACCCAGAGATGTATCGTCTGCTCAATTAACAGTACAAAACATACCCAACATTTGTGGGTATAATTTACATTGCTGGTCCTCTGGACCTTTTTCAAGGTATTGAAAGATCCCTGAGGTCTAGGTACACGGATTTATACGACAGAGCCCTTATTTTGACCTGCTATCTCTATGTGATCAGGGGGGCGGGAAAGTACCTTTCCATTATGCTATTGGTTGTAACTGGTTTAACAATAACATATAAAAAGTTGATTAGCTCAATATCTATTATGACCATATTATATATGGTGCAAAGGTTGATATATCATTGTTTGCCTACAGCTGTGATTCCCAACCTTTTCTAGGCTCAACCCTCAGAAATGTGAAGCGAAGGCTTTCAGGCCGGCATCCATAGTTTTTGTGTTTTTTTTCAGGCTATGTGGCCATGTTCTAGAAGAGTTTATTCCTGATGTTTCACCAGCATCTGGTGACTGGCATCTTCAGAGAAAGAAGCTAGTGGAAACATCAGGAATAAACCTTCTAGAACGTGGCCACATTAGCCCAACCCCCCCCCCCAAAAAAAACCTAGAAAGGTTTGATTGATGTTCATACCACTTACAAAAGTTATATCAATTTGAAGATAAAGAAGTCTAACTTCTAATTTTTGACCACATATTGACCACATATCGGTACTGTCGTTGACAACAAATTCAACTTTTTAAAATGACAATCTAATTGGCAATTAGTTCTAATTATTCAGGCAAAAAATGAGTTATGACTTGTGACTTGTCATCAGGACACAGGCCATTCTGTCACACCCCAGAAATTCCTCCTGCACCCTTTGGTGGTTTTAACAGAAGTTGAATTGTCATTTGTCCGGAACATATTTTTTCTGTAAATTTCTGTGTTAGAAAATCTACAGTCCTTATTATTCTATGGTTCATATGAGAGTCAAAATACTTGAGTATGTAATATCCTTATGCACAGGCTTTGTTTTCAAAGAACTACAATCATTTAGTTTACATCTCTCTTTAACCTACAATAACTGTGATCAACAGATAAGGAGGCCACCCGTTCGGTGGGCTGGCCCGCGTTGCCACACGGGGGAGCGACAGCAGCGTTGTCCTTTCACCTCCCCGTTCGGGCGGCCCCCAGCCGCCTGTGCGTGGGGCTGGCCGAGCCGCAATGGCGGCGCAGGGGAAAGAGAGGGGACTTCCACCCATTCTTTGTGGGAACTACAATTTCCACAGGTGTGGGGGCAGAAGTTCCTCCCCATTGGGGGTCGTTGTCACGTGCACTGCCTGGGATTGGTGGGGAGGACGGGTGGGCCCTCCGCCTTCCTGGCCTCCATTGGTTGACTGGCATATTTCAGGCCATGCGGCGCCCCAGCGCCCCCACTGCCAGCTCGGCTCACCACCCCCACCCTCCCTTGTTGGAATGAGGGTTGCTGTCACACACTTTGGGATGGTTGCATAGGTCTCGGATCTGGTGGGCTTGGTTTCCAGGGCTCTGTAGCCCTGGATCAAGGAGTCCAACGGGACATGGGGGGTGCTGTGAGCAATATAGTGTTGCCCTGCGGGGCACACGATACAGCGTGCCCCGTTTACAAGGGATAGAGAGATGCAGTGCATGCACATATGCGGAGATGTGATCAATCGCATGACCCCATTCTCGAAACAGATGGGTGTTATAACTAGTCTATCCTTTGTCATTCCGAAGCTTGGCCCAAGATCACGCCACTTCGGTTCATCCACTCAGTTCGGGGGCTGATGGATGATTGATCCGGACCTCATGCATTTAGGCCAACCCTACGTTATGGTTGTTATAGTGTGTAAAATAAAAGTTGTGCCTGTCTTCTCCAATTGCTGTGTTTTGTATTTGTTCCGCGGCGGCTTCCCTCTGAGGCAATAATGTGTTCAGGCACGAGGAAAAGGTGGGAAACATGCATTCATCCAGATTGTGTTCATCTAGCAGACAGACATCTTAAATATGTGGGGCTAAACTCAACTCTACAGGAAAGCATGACAACACTTTTTGAAGTCATAAGCTATGCTATACCCAATACAAATATTAAAGTATAAAAATATTTGAATGCGGATATTGAAACATACATTTTCTCTTCAAAACTACAGATCTTACTGGCATATCAAAATCTACAGGTGTGCTTTTTGGTTCTTTTTTTTAACCTTAAGCACGAAGAACAAGAGTGATCAAAATGTTACATTTATTTATCCCCACCCACAGAAAACTCACAAACATGGCTCCCTTCAGTTCTGCTACTTTAACAAAGAGAGATCTGTGTGCCATCCTATTAGCCATGAGGAGAGTCATTAGCAAACAGTAAGTACAGCCTTTGCTCTGTTTATGTCAATGGTCGCTCCTTCTTTTTGGATCCTGATAGCCCACAGTTGCTGACATGCTAAGAGTTACAATCACCGATTCTGCAACTTCAGGAAAACAAACTCTGCAAGGACTGTTATGTGACTGTGACAAGCTTGACCTTCTGAAAAGGTAATCTAATGTTTTAGGAGGAACATATAACATAATATTTTTCAAGGTACACAATGTTTAGAACCCAATCAAAATCAAGTTAAGCCAATCTAAATTTCTCCAAAAGAGAGACTTGTACGTGGTTTGATTCACTTTGATGGTTCCACCCTAGTAAATCAGGCCCTTCTATTCATTTTTTAAAATAGTTCGTCAAACAGTATGAATGAAAAAGAAATGCATATTAAGAGATTTTTCACTATTGAGCAGAAATAGAATTCTTTGAAATTCGGGGAAAAAATCATAAGGCTGTCAATAAAACCTGAATGTATAATCCTTCAATGTGAATCTAATTTTTAACCTATTAAAGGCACTGAGATGTATCCGCATTCAAGTAGAATGAATGCCACATATGGAGGTAATACATTAAGTGTTGGGTTGTTCCTAATCATTCAGTATAAGTCATCTGAACAACATTGCTTATATGCCAGTCTTCACTTTAAAAAATAACATAGCATCATTTATCTTAAACTAGCAGACAATTTTGTCACAATACTTTGGATTAGATTGCCCATATTTAAATGCTAAGAAAGACTTAACTGGCCGTACTGAAAATCCATTTCAGACCACATGTTCAATATCCACAATATTCAATGGGTCACCAGACTCTCAAGGTTAGGTTTCAGGAGATGCAGTCGAGGAAAGACAAATGATATATCTGGCCATAAGAGTGGAACACCCTTTGCATTTCCTGTGAAAACAAAATGAGTTAAACTTTCAATCACTGTATCTAAACAGGGAAACTGAAATTTGTTTGAAATCATATAGATTGGCATGTTTACAAAAGACATGCCTAAAAAATTCCTCATTTCTATTTTTATATTTAAGAAAAATAAATGTACTATTATCTACGCAGATAGATGGACATGGTTCTAAAGCAGGAAAGAGGAGACAGGACAGAACAAGTCTCTCTTTACAAGAACTCCACACCTTTCTTAGATCCTCGCTTTTTTTCTTGTATGCAGAATATATATACGAAAAGCAGCCGTCTTGAACACGCAAAAGAAGAAGATGAATGAAAAATAGGAGGAAGGAATATCAACAATCTAGGTATGCAGATGACACAATACTCTCGCAGAAAATATCACAGACTAGAGCAACTACGGAGGCACATCAAGGAAGAAAGTGCAATGTCAGATTTATGTTTGAACAAAAGAAAAACAAAGAAAATTTACTGAAGTTCAACTTAGACAATGAGGAAATAGAAACAGGTAAAAAGATTTCTCATACCTAGATCAAACAATGTTGCAACTGGACTGCAGTCAAGAATCCTAGACTAAGACTGTGGAGGGCCAACTATGAAAGAAAATAGAAACGCTTCCTAAAATGTAAGATATACCATTGAGCATGAAAGTCGAATTGTACAAGCCATTGTATTACCCTATTATCATGTATTGATAAGAGAGTGGATAAGAAACGGTAGGAAGAAAGAAAATCTATCATTCCAAACTGTGGTGATTGAGAGTTGCTGAGGATACAATGGACAACCAAGAAGTCAAAGAAATGGGTCCTGGACAACAGATGAAACAAAAACTAGAAATCTCTCTGGAAGCAAGATGACAAACAAGGCCTGTCGTACTTTGGCCACATCATGGACGGCATGACACACTGAAAAAACAACACTGCTAGGAAGGTGGAGGGAACTAAGAAAAGAGGGAAGGCAGCATGCTCATGTATTGGACCCAATACAGAAGGTTCCCATTTTGGGTATGAATAGCCGGAAACTGATCAGAAGCAGGGAGGACAGGGAACTTTGGAGACGTCTCATTTACAGGTTCACCATGGGTTGAGATCCACTTGTCTGGGTGGTAACAATAAAAGTTCTTAATGAGATTAAATTCAGAAGCAAACAAACATCTAGTAGGAAATGAGAACTTTGTATGTTTTTTGCAATTTATGTTCGTTCGATAAAATACATACCACTCCTGAAGTTGGAAATATATCATTTATACTCCCACTGCCCTCCAATGATCTACAACACGTCCATAGGTACTTATTAAGCGTTCAATATTCAATTGATTAAAGTGTCCAGTTCCAGTTCTTCTACATTCTAAATAACGAACTCTAAAATGTAAAAATTAAGTAGAAAAAGGCTTAAGTAACTTAGGATGTAGGTATTATAAAAATATTACAAAAATTCAAGCTTTACTTAGACTGAAGAAACTGGTTTTCCCATAATTAATACTCAAATGGTTCAGGAAAATTTAATCCACAAAAGCAATTTTAATACCCACAAAAACAGCCTTATGTTTCAAAATTTTCACACCTTCACAAAATCATGATGGAGTGCAGCTAGATTACTGTACTTGAACTAGAGTCATCTGGGTTTGAATTCTGTTAGCCATACAAACATCAGAGTATGGCTAATCACCTTATCTTTTGCCACCGTCTCTCAAATTAAATTATGTCACCAATTTGTTGGGTGGCCAAAATAAGGGAGGGCTACAATCTATCCATTCTTATTCTATGCTCTTTGGAGAAGGATGTGATACAAGTAAGATGATTCAGGTAACATTACAAGAAATTCACCGCATGATGAATTTCATTACTTGTGAAAAAATTAAGTACTGGAACTTGAAGGTACACATAATATATGGTGAAATATTTGCTTGAACATGTCAGTCAAGCATGATTTTATGTACCTTTGAGTAGGGTTCAGAATCATGTGTCACCCTTGATGTTGTTAGACGTAATCCCAGCCTTCCTCAGCATTAACTGGCAAAAGACTGGGATATGCTATTAACAAACCGACTTTAAATACAACCACTTATTTATACTATATTATACATATATTTATGTAGTTACTATATGCTTGGAAATACTTGAAGGCACACAGCAGCAGCAGCAATAACAAAAGCCTATATTTAGATTATCTATATACCATGCCTACTTGTTTATACTATACTATATACTACACCCATTTTATAATTAACTACAGGTAGATATATTTAATGTTCACATTTTTTTAAAGATCTCAGCAAACATATTTTAAACATAATTCATTATTACTGTGCAAATGCATGTTCCATGGCATCATCATTAGAGATATAATTATAGTAACACAACATTAGGACCAATTTCTGCTCCACCCTTTGGATTTTTCAACCACTTTAAAAAATTCTTCCTCTTCTGGCACTGCATCATCAAAGTTTGACTGCTATCCAAACCTCTTTATCTCCTGGTTCAAATATCAGTTCACCTGATGAACTAGCTAAAAACACAGATGAGCAGCATAATTATAATTTAAGGTTGCTTTTTCCAGAACAAATGTAGCAAATCATGGTATTATAAAAAAAATAGTGGCTGAGACCCTGCATCGGCCAACATATTCCAGCATATAGATGTCTCATGGTGCAACCCCTTTCCAGTGCAGCCCCTTAGATGGTCATTTCCAAAAACCCTTTCCCGACTGGCAGTCCTTTAAATGGCTATTCTGTGTTGGAACAAGGGGGGAGGGAGGCAGCAGAGATGAGTCCAGCTATTTTCTTCATCTGAGTGCTAATGGTAAAAAAAATGTGGGCAAACAATTTTAACTCCCTAAAGGGATGTGAGCTAATGTGTTATATCTCCAGTTAGTTAGCATGATCAAGTGTAGTACATAATGTTTGAGTTACTGTTCTGCTTTGACTTATATACAGAGAGAGAGAGTGTTAGGTGAAATCCATCATGACACAAGCTGATTTCACTCACAAAATGGGACTTTCCCCTTCCTGCTCCCTTACTCTGAGGTAGATCTTTTTCAGTATGGTGGAAATGAGAAAAAGAGAGAGAGCCTGGAGATGACCCTCAGATCCTGTGGCTGATATATGTAGCTTTTGTACATTGCAGAAGAAGGTAAATAATACTTATATGCACAATTTACCCATCCAGGAAGAAGCTGCTCCGCACTTCTCATAACTCGTAAATGACAGGAGGGTGTAGAGCCACCACCACCCTTTCCATGATGGCGCCCACGGGATTTCTTATCCCACTGCTGCCCTCCAATTTCTGTAAGATGAGTGTGTGTGTATTAACCCAAGACCAGACGTCTTTTTTGAAACAAACAAATAAAGATTTTATTTATTAAAACAGTGGTTTGAAAATGGCTCAGATGGTTCCTGCACTTGTTACTTTCTTCTTGGCTTGACTTGTTACAGTTACTGTCACTTTGAAACTTTTAAACAATGACCACTATCTATATGTATCTAGGTGTTTATCAGACGAGCTCTTAAAGAGGTACTATTCCGTGTGACTCCCTAGCTGCCTCCTGTTGCAGCTGGATTGGCCGTTTTAAGGCGGGGTAGTTTATTTAGAATCTCAGGCAGAGTCCTTAAAACTGCCAATCCCAGCATGCAACAGGAGGCTGCTAGAGGAGTCACACTGGAATAGTACCTCTTTAAGAGCATAGTGTGATAAACATCTAGGACTCCCACAGTCCCACTATCAGTTGCTCTACTTAAACTCAGGTTTCACAACTCCCAACTAAAGATATCCCTCAGGATATTGTACTCCAGCCACTCTCTTTTCTAGAGTCCTGGACATATATAACAGTAGGGAGCTTTTCCTCTTAAGACTCTACCCCTAACTGTCCCTGCCTATCTCTCTCTGGAATCTTTTTAGCAGCCTTTTGCCTCAGAACCCTCTCTCTCAGAGTTCTAAACCCTAACTGACCCACCAGCTGTTACATGGAATCTTTAAATTTCCCTAGCCAGCTCCTGATTGGCTTATGGCCTCTGGCTGGTTTGCTGGTCTTTTCACCACAGAGGGCAGCAGGTGGTTACAGTTCTGGGACTGAAGGAAAGAAGTAGATGTCACGGGTTCCAGGAGGGTGGTGCTTCCTCTTTTCTTCCAGCTACAGAACTGCAACTTCTCTGCTAGTCAATAATGGCAGTGGAGTGTATGCCAGCACTAAGAAACTCCTTTGCATGGAGGTAGAAAAGAAGCCCCATGAAAGAACTGCAGTGTTGAATCATGTAGAATGTGATGTAGAATCATGGTCACAAACTAGCCAGAACAAGACATCAAATATAAAAACAAATTTAAACTATATCATATTCATATACAGTTGTCCCTTGCTATCTATGGGGGATCCATTCCAAACCCCCCCCCCCCCCCCCGATACCAAAAAAATGGGACCTTAGTCTCATTCTTGTCAATGGGCATATGTGCATATACATGCGCACCCATTGGAAAAGCTGGGGTATGCCATCCGTGGAAGTTGAGGTCTGGGGATGGCAAGTCCGCTGTTGGCACGGGTGCACTGTACATGTCTATATATTTCTAGATAGATAGATAGATGAAAAAATATCTGTAAAATCAATCTGAGAATCTATAGGTCCTTTTGTTTCCATGTATAATTCAAGACCTTGCATAGCTCTGTCCAGATGGCTTGCAACTGCTACTGCTATTGTTATAGCTATAGCTTGGCCCTTTTCTATCCCCAAGAAATCTCATGTTAATTTTGTTGATGAGATCATTCCGCAAACAACTTTCTTCTTCTTAATATCTTCCTTTTTCTTTTCTTTCTGAGTTTATTCCCCATGTCTGTTCTTTTGTGTGCTTCCTCACTGCTCTATAAATGGTGTGTGTCCCTTTATTAATCTCTGCATGGTTTCTGGCTATTTTTTTCATTAGAAAGTTAAACCACTACAGCTGATATTTTGACAGGCTTACCTTGACGTCTCATAAGATAATAAAGGAAAAAACAGAAATACAGAATCTATGAAAGTGCTTTAAAAATGATAATCAATTAAAAATATTAAGCTAAGGAGAACTCTCCATATTTGCTTATAAGTCAACTAATAAAATCAGAACCTACCTAGGTATGAAATCTGATTGATTTGATATTGCAGTCAGCTCATAAATATAACAGTATGAATCTCCAGTCAGAACAATTAGACTTTTATTGGAGTTTAGAGACTTTACATTGACAGCAGTGATATGATTGGCAGAAGGGGCCTCCAGCAGTAGAGAGAACTGATTTATTTGTGAGTTCCAGTAATAGAGTGCTGATTTATTCTTGCTAGCAAACAGGATGTGTACTGCATTAAGAAACATAAGAATAGAAAAAATGTTAGTGAAACAACTTGAGAAAGTTTCAGCTGAAAGTTAAGAAGAGGATAATATCTAAACATTTACGTAACATTTATTTTCATGTTTATTTCAAGAACAGTTTGCAGCTGTGCACTTGTTCTGTCACAAAACTTATCTCACTTCTTATCCATTTGAACTCAAGACATTGATTACTTTTAAGATAGGAATAAGTACATCCTAATCATTTTGCTCTATGATATACTAATACTCCATTTCCATTGTTGGTTTTGGAAAGGATGATTAACATTTAGATCATATTGAAAAGATGCAGAGTAAAACAATTTAAAAACTTAACAAATTATCTCTTAACCTAAGCTGTACACGTACAGTAGCTATTGAAATATTCTCTTTAATAAGAGAGCTGTTTTATCCCATTCTCATTAGAATGTTCTTTGAATCTACTATCCAAAAAAGGAAAAATAGTTTTTTTTATTAAATACTAATGCATTTTGGATAGTTCCATGATTTGCTTTAGCTGTCAGAGAACTATTGTAAAATTTAACATGATGTTTGACCTTATGCTTTTTTAACACTGCCTATTGTTTATTTTAATGGATCATATTATCTCATGTTTAATTGCAAAGTTATTAATGCTTTGGTTGTGTTGTTGCAGCTATTACCTCAACATAACAACTGCTGGATAAACACTGGAAGGAAAATAACATTTTTTTTCATGAGTCCTCATCCAGAATAACTTTTCTTCCAAGCAGCAGTGGATACAATTCCTACACTTACAAACTCTAGCCATGTCTGGTTTCCACAACTAGACTTCTCTATCAGTGCTTTTATGGATAAGCAAAGTAGTTTCCACATCTACAGGGCTGCAGCTCTCACTTTCTGGCTCTGTGGTCTTGTAATTGATCAAACAAATTACAAAAGTAGCCAGCCACATATGAAAAAGAAGAAGCTAAAATGCAATTCTGTAACTGCTTTTTTAAAAAAACAAAAACAAAAATTTGCCAGATTATCTAAAATGTTTTAATTAGGTATGTCAATTTAATTTTGTTTATGGAAGGTTAAATTGAATCCTATTTGATATACAATTTTATATTTTTGTTTGTTTGTATTGATGGGTCCATGTACTGTAATAATAAATAACACAATACATATTGTACAGTCCTAAAGAAAATACTTCTGAAGGAATAAAACATTTTGTGTACAGCAGCCCTAAGAGGCGGTTTTTGTTTTCAAACTTACCTAAACCAGAGGATGGAATAAAGGTGTGGATGTCATTTACAGCTTTGACAGAAAGGGACTGAAAATGCCTAAAGGAAGATTGCCCTGACTCCCATATAAAAACATCACATGTACTACTGGGCCCTGTGGAGAACAGCAAGAATATGAATATAAATCTTCTATTAAAAATAGTTTAGGCTGAGACTTAAGTACATGTCAGCTAGCACAACTACACTTGAGAATAATGAGAAAAAAGTAACACAAAAGAAATAAAATAAAATTGTAAATCATATATACATTTCTTTATTTTAAAAAAGTAAATATGGAATATTAAACATTATGAGTATGCTTTAGCCTTGTGAAGAGAAGCTTCTTGGCATTGTCCTTAAAGGCCATGTATACATTTTCATGATAAGAGCCTCTGAAAGCTAACATTTATTCTCATTTCGTTTTCTATTTCCATGGAAACAGCTGAATCTCAGAGCATTTTTGTTTAAAAGATGCTACATGTTTACCTTTCACAAACATTAAATAGATGTCAGATCCAGAAATCAAGGCTCTGACTTGTGTTATTCCACTGGCTGGCACTTCAAGAAACTTCATAAATTTGTTATCTGACCACTGGTATAGAAGAGGAGGCTGTGTGGGGTCTGGTGGTACCATTACTATGTATGCAGCGCCTCCCCTGTGGAAAACATCCACACTTAGAACTCCATTCACAGAGAGCTGGTGATGGAATACAAATATGCCATTATCCCAGAGGAAAACCTGTGAAAAAATAAGAAAATTCTAGTAAATATTTAAGAATGTAAGAATAAGAAAGAATGCTAAAGGTCATTCAGTACTAAATATGATGCACATTTGGGATTTCAAAAACCAGCATATGCCTCATAATATGAAGAAGCGTGAGTCTCCCTGACAAATTGAATTACATGTGCAGGTATTAAATATGTTGTGCTTTTTCCATAATACTTGAAAGCCGTCTTAACAGATCAAGTCAACATCAGTCTGAAAACTAGAAACGGTTGCCTCTCACCTAAAATTTGAAAAATGAAATCTACTTCAGAGCAGCAGGAACTCCAGTAGTTTTTCCAGCAACTGAAGCAACACTTCTGTTATAATTCAGGACAATTGGATTTTCTTCTTATCTTAGATAGGAAGAGGTAGAATTTGCAATAGCAGACAAAAATGGAGCAGCATATGAGTTTCCTTCTTGGACATTAACACTCATTAAAGATATTGCTAAAGAACATTTTGGGGCATGATCATACTGGCTGAAAAGTCTCCATTTTGTATTGAAATATAAGCCATCAAATCTTAGGAAGCTAGAGGGAAAAAAGCATTCTGAGTTTTCTACTGACACTCTCTATTGATGGTGATGAAGCTATTATATTTATTTATATCCTACCCTTTTCCCAAAACTGGGACACACATTGGCTTACAATATTTAAAAAAATAGTACATTTAAAAATATAAAAAGTAATATATTAAGATAGAATTAAATTATTACAATATTATAACAGATTGCATGTTACAACCATACAACACTCCAGCCGTTCTTTAAAAACTTTCTGTTTTAAATGCCTGCCTGAACAGGAAGGTCTTAGCCTGCCATAGGAAGGACAGCAAAGAGGGGGTCATTCTGGTCTCCCTGTGAAAGGTGTTTCAGAGTTTAGGGGCAGCTATGGAAAAAGCCTTCTGTCATGTCACCACCATCCGTGCTTGTGATAGTGGTGGGACTGAGAGAAGGGTCTCTCTTGATGATCTCAGAGTCCAGGCTGACTCATACAGAGATATATGGTCTGCTCAACAAGTCCAAGACGGAGCTTCTTGTCTTTCCACCTAAGTTCTCTCTTCAATATCCCTTTTCTGTTTCTGTCAACAACATCTCTATTTGACCAGTCCAGGAAGCCCGCAGCCTCGGTTTCACTTTTGATTCCTCTCTGTCCTTTATCTCCCACATCCAGGGCACTGCCAAAGCCTGTAGAGTCTTTCTTTAACACTGCCAAAATCTGTCCATTTCTCTTGACTGCCACTGCCAAGACTCTGATCCAAGCTCTGGTGGTCTCCCGACTAGATTACTGTAACCTCCTTCTAGCAGGGCTTCCTCTTTCTCATCTTTGCCCTTTAATTTCCATCCAGCATTCAGAGGCACGCATCATCACATCCGCTCGCTTTGACCATGTTTCTCCTTTATTATCATCCCTTCAATGGCTCCCCTTTCCCTTTCGTATCTAGTATAAGCTTCTGTTGTTAACTTTTACAGCCGTGCATGGGCTAGCCCCTCTTTATTTATCTGAACTTCTTTCTCCATACATCTCCACTCATTCTCTCTGTTCTAGTAGTCAAGGTCGGCTGTCTCATCCTAGGCTCTCCACGGCTCCATCTCGGATTTTCCCTTCTCACTTGTTCCCCCTCACTCCTGGAACCTTCTTCCCCCATGAACACAGGTTACCACTTCTTTGACCACTTTTAAATCTGATCTGAAGACCACCCTGTTCAGGGAAGTGTTCCCAGGTACTGTGTGGATATTTATCTGATATTTGATTAGATAGTGGATGTTGATGTTTTAACTGTTGCCTGTTTTTTAACTAAATCTATTTTATATTACTACCTACTGTTTATATGTATTTTGTAGATTGTATGCCATTGGCAGGTTTTATAATTTTATTGATTATCTGTATGTACAATGCTGTGTACATGTATAACATCTGCCAAATAGCCTGGACCTGAGCTGTATAGGGCTTTATAGGTCATAACCATCAGTTTGAATTGTACCCAGAAACAAACTGGCAGCCAGTGAAGCTGTTTCAACAGGGACACTCTGTGGTCTCTGTAACCTCCCTCAGTTAACAGTCTGGTTGGAGCTCTTTGGACCAGCTGCAGCTTCTGAATACTCTTCAAAGGCAGCCCCAGGTACAGTGCATTACAGTAAATCAAATGGTATGTAACTAAGGTATGTACCACCATGGCCAGATCAGATGTCTCAAGTAATAATCACAGTTGGCACACAAGCTTTAAATATGCAAAAGCACTCCTAGTCACTGCAGAAATCTAGACTTCCAGGTTCAAAGCTGAGACCAGGAGTACCCACAAACTGTGAGCCTGCATCTTCAGGGGGAATTTAACCCCATCTAACATTGACTGAATCCCTATTCCCTGACCTGCCTTCCAACTGACCAGGAGCACCTCTGTCTTGTCTGGAAAAAAATTCAATTTGTTTGCCCTCATCCAGTCCATTACTGATGACAGATAATGGTTTAGGACCAGGACGGCCTTCTTGGGTTGGGGTGGAAATGAGTAGTAGAGTTTAGTGTCATCTGCATATTGATGGTACTGCCCCCAAAACCCCAGACAACCTCCCCCAGCAGTTCCATATATATGTTACATAGCATAGCAGACAACACAGAATACAGA
Organism: Sceloporus undulatus; assembly: GCF_019175285.1. Taxonomy (NCBI): domain Eukaryota; kingdom Metazoa; phylum Chordata; class Lepidosauria; order Squamata; family Phrynosomatidae; genus Sceloporus; species Sceloporus undulatus. The sequence continues at coordinate 280,841,515 of NC_056523.1, forward strand.
AGGAAAGCACATTGATATTCTAGGTACCCTAGAGAGTATTCTCATGGTACTTTTTGACAACATCTCCCCAATTAATGTTTTATGCTGCTCTGTTCTTGCCTGCTAATGCAAATTCTGCCTCTTCTCACTGAAGATTGTAGCCCATGTTCTAAACAAGCATTCTGCAACTAGGTGCATTCTAAGTTTGTGAACTAATACTCTTTATATCCCTACTATTGGGTGAGCTGCCTGGGACTGATGAGAGCTAAAGTAAAAAAGTACACAGGGTGTGGAAAACTACTCTATATATTTGCAAGGAATCTCTCAAGCATTCCCACTATGATTTACTTTCAATTGCAGATTGGATTAAATGTCTATTGTCCCCACTTTTCACCAGTTTTGATCCGACAGAGATTCCATGAAAGTGGAGTAAATGCAGAAAAAAACGTTTTTATTTGACAGTATTTTTCAAGAGGTTCTTTTGAGAAGAACCGAATCACAAGCATGTTCAACAAGTGGGAACAACCTTCAGATCAGAATCACATCTCACTGGAGGGGAGGGACTATGGCAGAAGGGTTGGCAGAGGGTGTCACCCATCCAGCCTTCAGCTGCTTGAAATCCGCCACTTTTTTTAGCGCTGCCCTTTGTCTACCCACATGTGAGGTGACTTTTTAATTTTCCATCTTTACTGTGTTCGATTCCTTCTGAATTTGGACATCATCATTTCTCCACTGTAAGAGGTTAAATGTATTTTTTGCTTTTGTTTTGGAGGGGGTTCTGGTGTGTGTGTGTGCGCGCGCTTTAATAATTTTTTGAATCGGAAATGTGATTTCTCATTGTCCTGTAGAAGCACCAAAGTGAGCAAGGGCTCGAAGGCTTTCATGCCCAGCATCCATAGTTTTTTGTGGGTTTTTCGGGCTATGTGGCCATGTTCTAGAGGAGTTTCTTCCTGATGTTTTGCCAGCCACAGTTGCTGGTGAAATTCAGGAAGAAACTCTTCTAGAACGTGGCCACATAGCCTGAACAACCCACAAAAAGCTGTGAGCAAGGGCTTTCCTATAATGAGCAAGGGCTTTCTTATCATGGCCATGCACCTACAAGGCTAAGACATGAATGGAAATAAAGAAAGCTGATGGGGGGAGCACTATATAGTATCCTGATGTAGCCGAAATTATGGCTGGCTATGTTGCTGAAATTATGCCTGGCCACGTCACCGATGACACAGTGATGCGATCAGCTTAATTGGCATTTTTTTTTAAAGGGGAGAGGATGATAATCTTATGGTACAAATACAAGTTGGGATGACAGTGGGGTCCAAAAAAAAAAAAAAGCTGAATCCAAAAGATCCTGTTTCATAGTGGGAATGATGCCACAGTGGAATTGAATAAACAATCTGGATTGAAACCTCACTGTGAACCAGTTTAAATGGTAAATGGGAATAAGCCCTTAGAATAACTAATCTTTAAACTTAATTATGTAATTTAGTTATGTCAATAATGCCTTATTTCTCAATTAATTTCTGAGAACTCTGCATTGCTGAAAGTCTTGATGATGTATTGACTGAGATCCTACACTGGGATCACATAACATAAAACTCCATGTGCACAGTTATGTGTTGACTATGCTATGAAACTCTTATGTCAAAAGGCAAAGCTGCACAAGCAAATGCAACACTGAGTGCACAAAGGAATAGGCACCAGAAAACTGAAGGCACATCCGCATGAACAATGGCATTATATGAGCAACTCTGCTGCCATGACTTTGACATGAATATGAATATTCTGTATTGGCTAAAAAATGTCCAACTGCTTCCATACTGAACATTACACACATGTAACCCACATACCACCTGAGAGCTCAGTTTCTCTCTCTCTCTCTCTCTCATTATTTGGGGGGGGGGGTAGGAAGCTGAGATGATCACCTTCCATTTCCTCACCTGGAAATAGCACTTCCAGGATCATTCCACTTTTCACATTGATTGTTTCCCAAGATTATATCTGATTATCAGCTCTCAAAATCAGATTCTTGGAAAATTTCATAAATTCACAAAAAACAGTATTTTCAACAGTCTAATTTATAAACCAACACTATGCACACAAGGAAAAAGAAACCCAACCTGGAGAGATTTAGATTCAGGTGTACAACTTGTAATTATCAGGTAATGGCTATGGTCCAAACTGAAATGCTTTACATCAGTGCTACATGGCACAAAGATGGACTGTATCTGCAAGAAAAGAAATAAAGCTTTTATTTTCATGGCCTAATTTAAGTCATAAAGAAATGTATTTCTTTTGTTTAAGGAGACTAATATTATTAGGATGTAATAATGCTATCTGGTTTCATTTTACTTTTATTCTCCTTGCAGTTATGAACTGCATAACTTTTTCTATTCAAGAAACGTCAATACAAGACTTAATGACATCATCCACAATACTAGAGAGACTTTCACTTGCTCAGGCTCCAATGTGATTTATACCTTACACTGGATCTTATCCCATGGCTTAATAAATCAATACACCTTTACCTGGCTTAAATCTTAATTTGGGCAGCTTCCTGATATTATTGCAAGGTTTTTGCTGCCTAATTTGCAGGCTGAATACATCCCGGTTCCATCCCCACTTCCAGGAGTGCTCTTCGCAGCTCTTTTCAGATCCGGGAGTTTTCTGAGGCGGGATACAGACGGGCAGGGGAAGACGTCTTGGAGGTGTATTCTGCTGAATACGGAGCCTCCAGACCGCCTGCCCCGGGGGCGTGGCTAAGGTGTATGGGGCATCCACATGGGGGGCAGTGAAGACGCCTCACCTGGGGTCGTTTCTGACCCGCAGTTTCCATACCGCCGCCTCGCAGGACGCCGCAAAGAGAGAGGCAGCTTCCTCACAGGTGGCCAAAAACGGGGCTCTTTTTTTACTTTTGCCGGCTGGCGGATGCGCAGCTGCGCAGCTGCGGCGCTCAGCACCGGCGGCAGAAAGCATATGTGCACATTTAAAGCACCCAAGCCCCTTTAAACTTTTTCCCCCGCCCTGGCCAAGAACAAAGGTGGTCTCCTGCCAGCTGGTGATCAGCTGGTGTTGGCATCCTTGTCCGCTTGCACGTTGCCAGTGTCACCAGCATCATGGATGCCTCCTCTCCTTTGGTCCCTGCGCTCTTGCTGAATCTGCAATGCAGAGCCACAGCTGTCGCCGCTGCCACCGCTGTCCCCCTGCCATCCCCCATCACCTCCCTTGTACATATGTAAATATTTAAAGTTTTAGCGTTTTTTTTTATTGTTAGGTGAAAATGGCGCAGGAATGTGTGTAGGGGTGCAATTTAAATTCCAAACTTTCCACGATTCTAGCAGCGCATGCGTACATGCAGCTCTAGGGTTAGGGTTAGGGTTAGGGTTACGAGTCTTAAAATGAGCTGCAGCTGTGCTGCAGCTTCCACACCTGCATGGCAGCTGATGCTGCAATTAAAGCCTGACTGCAAACTGCGCATGTTCCAGGACCCTGACTCATTATGTGACGCAGCAGACACGGAGCTTTTAAATGGGCAACTTAAATTAGCGGCGTAGCAATTCTGGCGTACCGGTGCAGCAGCTTACAGACGGAGATGCGCAGCTGCGCACTATATAGAAAAGAAGTGGGGAAAAGCGGCACCTTTTTAATGCCGCTTCTTCCCGCTTGGGGTGTGCGGGCGGTGTGTTCATGGCGGCATTCAGGTAAGGGCCGTCTGAAGGCTATACCTTCATGACGTCATGAACACACCCCTTTTTGCCCGTCTGTATCCCGCCTGAGTTAAGAAAATGGCTGCCAGAGTACTCCTGGAAGCAGGGATGGACCGGGGATGTATTCAGGCTGCAAATTAGGTGGCAAAAGCCTTGCAATAATATTACGAAACTGCCCAAATTTGATAAGGACTGGAGTATAATATATAAATATTTGAATATACAATAATTTGAGGTGTATTTATAAAAAAAACTACTGAGATTAATAACACAGAATGTAGAAAATGTTTGATCTATGTTATAAAGAGATATGGCACATATACCACGTGTTTTGCGCTAATTTCAATATAGAATGGAAAGCAAATTTTGAAATAAACAGTCAATAAATATTTAGCTGGAAAGTAAGACAGAGGGTCTTAAATAACAGATAGAAAGAAGAAAAATGAAAAGGTATAATTTAACTTTGTTACAGATTACAGAAACCAGGAAAGGAAGTAACATGTATGGATGAATGTTTATTTGTGGGTTTTATGTACTTGTTTGTGTGTCAATTTGTTTGGTATAGACTGTAATTTTACAATGTAAATAGAATGTTTTAAAAAATGACAGGGTGTCTTGGATATCTTTCATTGATAGGGTCTTATTGCCTACCCTTGCCCTAGAGGATGCAAAGTACACCTTTTTTTTCCAATTAAAATAAATGAAGGGAGGCATGAGCCATTATCAGGCCACTCTTTGGTGAAACTATCTTTCAAGAAGAATTATCCTTATCACATGTGCTACATTTCCATCTCTCTCTCTCTCTCTCTCTCTCTCTCTCTCCCCCTCTATATATACACATAAAAGTTTTTTAAAGTTTAGCATAGTTACCTGTAGTAACTGAAAGCCAGGGCTGAAGGAATACACTGTGTTGCTAGAAGGTTCAAGTTGTTTTGTTCCACCTTGAGTAATTACTAGATAGGATGAGCCATTGATTTGAAATGCAATACAGTGAAGAGGATTCTCAGTAGTAAACTCCTAAGGAAAGAATGATGAAACTGATAATAGAAGTCCTTTATGCCTGCTCAGAAAACACTATACACAAATAATTATTTTACAAGCAATATTTAGTATTATATTAAGATGAGATGAGGGCAGGATTAAGTTAGAAAACAGTATTCTTGACAGCACAAATCATGGCATTAAGTCACTACTATTCTTGGTATAATCATTTATTTTTTAAATTCTTTGAAAACCACTGTTTCAGATTACTCTTGGATGTATTTGTTGTTTTGTTTTCTTTAACACACTGGAATATTTTTAGGTGTGATTACCTCAATGGGTACAAAAACACCCCGCCACTGGTATAGCAAAGAACTGACAGCTGGATTCCTTCTCAATAGTATGCCATATAGAAAGTTTCCTGCCGTAAAGAAACACCAGCTAGATATTGGATCTTCCACAAAACTTTGTAAGGTGGACAACACACTTAATCCACCCTCTGAAACAAGAAGAAAATATACTGAGTTACTGTGCAGACAGGCAGAACACAAGGGAAGAGAAACCCACATTGGTTAAGTACTACCCTCAATTCAAATGCTTGTGATCATAAATGGGTCAAAGGCCCAGTACATACAGACAGGAAGCAGCGTGGCAGTGCCGATTCTAGGATTCCAGACCACGCAGCAACAGCACGGTCCGGAACCCTAGAACATGCCGCTGCCATCATCATGGTGGCCTCCCGATCACATGGGGGCCACCATGATGACGTACACGATGTGCAGTGTCTGCACATCACGCACAGGAAGCGGCATAATAGGGCTGTAATGCAGCCCTTATGATGACGCAAAGAAGAAGCTGCTCTAGGCAGCTGCTCCCTGCCTGCGAATCACTGGCTCAGCAACCGCACAGCCTCACCAATGATCCAGAGGAGAAAGGAGCCATTCCTTTCTCCTCCTTCATGTTGGGGTGCAGTGGGCACATGGGGCGCAAGGACACCGCTTTTCTGGTCATTTTGCCATTTCTCCTTGGCCTGGAAAAACACCGGATTGGGACCACAGGTTGACCATCCGGTTACTGTGGCCCCAGTCCAGCGCTTCCAGGGGAGGCATAGAGCTGTCCCTTACAGGGCTGTCTGTACAGCCTCAAAATATTTGTCCAAGAAAAATTCTGGTAAAATAGTGATAGGAGTCACTATTCCACTGGGGGCATCTTATTTTCCTTGTTTTATTTGGCTAATTGTAAGAGGTGATTTAAATATCAACTCACAGACTTACTTATCCCAAATGCAGTATCAGACAATGTTTCCCATTCCACGCTCACTGATGTGTTGATCCCATTGTTCCGAGATACTTTCAAGTAGATTGTAGAGTTGCCTTCTTCAATTGTAAGAGAATCTGTCCTAAAATATATCAAGACCATTATTAAAGTAAAGAAATGAATATCTGTCATAAGACTAGATTCAGGATGGACTAATGGGTAGGGTGGAAATATACAGCTGAATAAATGAAAAAATAAAATAAAAACAATGCACTTGCCCATAACACCTGCCTATTGTATATAAAGCACTAGATTTCTGAATATATGAGAAATCTGATAGTTCTTTAATACAGGACTCTTCTCAGGTCATTTTAACCAAAACATCACTGGATGCCAATGATGTTGTTAATATGTTACAAGTTAGTGCTTTGCAGGATACTCCCTCATCCTGGCCATTCCATACTTGGTGAAAGTAGTGGGGGATCAGAGAAATATCATGTGCCAAAAAAAAAAAAAAAGTAATCTTGCAAAATAAATATCTTACACATGTTTCATTGTGAAAGATTTCAATTTTCCACAGAACATTTTTTATACAATATAGTCAGATAGATTTCCATAGAAAACTGAATACAGTACAAAAAAGAGAGATGGCTGCCTAGAAAATTGTGGGTTTTTTATGTGAAACCCCACAATTTGCATGCAGAAAACCACCAGTGAATAATGGTCAAGAACTGTGCAAATATTCTCTCTGCCGTAGGAAGGAAACCATGGATATTGTTTGTCCTCCCTTGCAAGAACAAATCAGTGAAACATTAAAATCCCTAAAAGGGCCATCTAATCCAACCCATGCAGGAATGTACAACTAAAGTACTCTTGAAACACGACCAAAGAAGGGGAAGTCCACTACCATCCAAGGTAGTCTATTCTTTTGATGTAAAAATGAGTGTTTGTCACAACCACAACATCCTTCTTTCCTTACAATGTCTAAGGTTTTTCCTTAATCCAGAATCATCTCTTTAACCTTTGGTCCAACTACTACCAATTCTTTCCCTAATGCACTCTTTTAATAAGTGTCTCAGGGATGGGCTCTCAGCATCATTATTTTTTATGTGTTTTATTATTTTGGTAGTGTGCTTATGACGTTTATAGTTATAAATTAATTCAAGCCACTCTTCTGTAAAAAAGAAGGAATATAAACTTTATTTACAGTCAGATCTTAAGTTTGCATCTTTTTATAGTTGTTTCTCAAATCGTGTGGTTACATAATGTATAGCTCTTCACTTGTTAGAAACTATTTCTTTTTCCAGTTCCTTCACTGACTTTGTTTCAACTTTAGCCTGTGTTCTAATTCTCTTAACACAAGTCCTTATTATGACCCTTCATCAGGGCTATGAAACCTGTGACAGTCTGTCTCAAATCCCGATTAACATTTCCCCAGAACAAGGCAGGTATGAGCCACCCTGAACTGGCTCTTATACTGTCAATTGACACACTCATCTTTCCACTTGTTCCTCTCCTTTTATAGTCACTCCTCAGGCAGCCCCCATCTTTGCAGCCAGTCTGACTTGGATTGGCTGTTGGGGAAACTGTACTCTGCCAATGACTAACCACAGTCTTTATATTGATATGTTTTTATATATTGTGACTGACAGGTTTAAACACACCAATAACTGTATTTATCTATGCCCACATTTTAACATACATTAATAAATAAAATGAAGAAAAACCTATGTACAAACAAATAAAAAGATTGTATTTACTGAACAGCATGATATACCTATTTGAAACTGGATAGATACTGAAAAGTCCCAACGGGGCCTGATTTTGCAGCACTGTGATAAAAGTTTCTGTTCTTGTGCCTAGTCTGGCTCCACCAGTTGAATTGAACAGAGTAACAATGAAATGCTCATCCATTTCTGGTTCAGCATCTAGTATGGCAGTAATGTGCAATGTCTGTAAAAGGGGGAAAAGGGAATAAACAGAAAAATCTTGGATCCACTCTGTGGCATTATTGGGAGAGGGAGTTGTGGTAATGTGGCCTGCACTGGGTGACACCCCAGAAGGTGGATGAAACACAGTCAACTCCAACTGAACCAACCCCATGCTCCATCCCCTCCTCGAACTGCTCTGTCCCCCATGCTTTGTCCCTTGTTCTCTTCCCCATACTCTACCCCCTGCGTGCATTCCACCCCCCACCCCCCACTGTCCTTGTCCTTTTCTTCATCAGGAAAAGGACAGGCAAACACATGGAGAGGGAGTGTGCACCATCCCTGGAAGCTCCTCCCCCAGGAACCCCACCAGAATCCCCATCCCCAGAAATGGCACCAGAAGCCCCACCCTCAGAAGCCCTGCACCCCACACCGGGTGATACTCAATGCAGGAACACCACTAGATCCACTAAAACAAAAACTAAAATATCAATACTGCAATCATGTATACATTCTCAGAGGTCAGTCTCGTTGAGTTAAAAGACCTCAACTTTCAGTAAAAAGGTACAAGATTGCAGCCTTAAATGATATAGATAGGGATAATGATTACTTTCATATTACAATACCTCCTGTAGTGGTGGGGTTGTTTGCTCCCATGAGGTAAGAGGTTACACTGCTGCTAGCATTGCTATTGATAGGGTCTTCCAAGTCAGAGAGACTTTTGTTGAGGAAACAGATTAAATGCGCCTAACATCTACTGGCCAAGAGCAGTAGTAGGGGTTACACAGGAGGATGATCTCTCGGGGACAATAGCAGCAGTACTTTAACTTTTGTTAGCATTGCACAGTAATGCACAGAACAAGGCACTGGTAAATAACTTCTGATTGTCTTTTACCATGAAAATTGTATGATGAGACAACCCACAATGAAGCAAGAGACAGTGTCAAAAGATGGGACTCCCAGTCAAAAGGCACAGAACTAGGAATGGGATATTTGGATCAGTGTTTCAATCCAGCAGTACTTGGGGAATGAAAATCTAAGAAAATTTAAGAAATGACGTGATGTTAACAGTGAATGAAATATAGGAAAAGCTGTATAATCTACTGTAAGTGGTACAGTCCAGAATTCTCTCTCGATCTGTGTCTAATTCTGTTTCATATATCAAATGGCTCTTAAACTATGCTATGCAATACTTTCTTCTTGTTTGTGTTTGTTGTTTTGTTTTAAATATATTGCATGTTAATTTAGGCTGCAGTCCTGGACATGTCAACCCAGAAATCCTGCTGAGTTGATTAGTGTCTGTTACCTGGTAGATGGATACAGGATTGCAAATTTATATTCTTTAAAAAAAACCTGCATAAACAATGAGATATGTATTAATAGGACACCAAATAAATTTTATTCCATTTTACAATAACTAGCTGAATATTACCTTGAATCTGACTCCCTCTTCTAGAACAATATATCCTTGTGATGGGGTCAAATCTACAGATGCTTCAGAAGAATTTATCTCTCGTACAAGATACTGGACGGTCACGGTGCCAAATATTCCTTGTGGAGGTTCCCTGACAATGGTCAGTACTGCAACATTTTCCATCAAATGGAGTGATGTCTGTTCCCTTAGAAAGAAATGTTCACTGTTGTTGAAGGATAAAACTCCATAGCCATCATCATTTGCAAGGATGGTAACTGTAGCTTTGGACAGAAAATGAATGTTATGATTACAAAATGCACATAGGATAATCTTATCTACATGTGATATATGCCACAGAATTATCATCTAATTCAAATTTAATAACAATTCTTATAAACCTCATGTTAAAGAAGTGTTTTTGGACAACTTAAATGGTACAATCGCACACATGTGTCCTCTAAAGTAAGTCCCACTAAATTCAGTGGGATGTACAACCCATGTCAGACTAGGTAGAGCTAATTTTCCCTCCTCTCCTCTCCTTCACAGGCCTCCATGCCACTCCAAAGCTGTTTCTAAGGATTTTTCATCCCACCAGATGAAAGAAGGTGTATAGCAAGAGGATATCCATCGGTGAAACTACAGTATTAAATTATTCCCTTGAGAATCTGGTTCTAAATATGAATTGGAGCAAAAGAATAAACTTTCTGTAGGGCACATGATTGAAAACTAGCATTCCTTAAAACCAATAAGTGCATTTTTAAAACCTCCATTACATATAAATAAGAATTGGGTATAACAAAACAATGTATTCTTTATAAATAATTTAGCCATAGTTCAGCTAAAGTATTGATTCCAAAAACACCATCACAAAATATCCAATAAAACTGATCAGAGGTATAGACAGTACAAAAATACTAACTACGGTACAATTTTTATGAAATCAGGTCCAAGGAATTTCAAGTGGTATCAAAAATGCCTATAATCTGGATGTAAATATGTTGGGTCACTAGACTAATGCTTCTATTGTATCCTACTGGGTCTGCTATTGGCACTTGAAACAAATACTGAAATGGTCAAGGTCCATTGGTTGATTTCCACTGATTACAGAAGCTTCATCAACAGATTCAAGAGGAGGCAATTCACCTCACCATATAGTCCTTATGCATCTGCAACAGGACATTCCCTGCCATTTTCCCAACCCCAAACCCTCCATGCCACCCAAATATCTGTTCTGGGGGTTTTCCCAGTCCTTTGGATCAATTCTTGGGGACATGTGGGGGCACTGGGAATCACCTCTTCTTGATTATACTGATAGAGGGTATGTTGTCAGCAAATGTACAAAACTGGTTCCTGGTTTATAGTACTATGCTCTGTAAAGGAACAAGACATTACACAAAATTTGCATTATGTGCTCCTGGTACATTCAGAAATATATATAGATAACTACATGATAATTCTAAAGTTGTTATTATTGACTAGCATCTGAAGCAGGAATGGTTCAGGAATGCATATATCATATATGTTATTGTATGAATCAATAAGAAGCTAATCACAAAACAGTTTAAGAGATTGCTTACAACTGTACATCTCCCAAACATACAAATATTCAGTTCTTCATCTTGGGATTTTATGATCTTGAAGAAAAATACATAGTTAGGATTGCTATTAATGATGATGTATGGAATATAATTCTGCAATAATAATATAAAGAACTAGTTACATTAATAGTAATGCATTACCTGTTATGTTTTCTCCCAACTCCAGTCCAAGGGATGGGTTTGCTAAAATTAGCTGGAATCTCTCATCTCCTTCAGGAATATCATCATCAAAAATGATAACTTCCACAGATTTATACCTTTCTCCATCAGCAAAAGAAAGAGTCTAACAACAAACCATATAGGGCACAATGTTTTAGCAAATACAGTTTCAAATGCAAACTTAATTTTTAAAAAATGTGACTGTGATAGTAATCACAAGTATCATATGCCCTTTTAGATGACAAACATGTACAATAGACATATGAGAACTTTTGTAATTAAATTATGGGGTTATGCCTGCTTGCGTCTTCTCCAGATTACCAATTATCCATAAGGACAGAAATTTCTACTCTTACATGTAGCATTGCTTGGAACATTTTATCTTTGTGAATTATTGTGCAACCAGTTTTCAGCTACTTTACCCAGACTAATGTGTACAAAGAAATGCAACTATCTTTCAAATCATGCATACCACTGAATTTTGCAAGAAAAGAAAATACACCAAAATGTGTTTCAAAATATGTACTCATGATTCAACAGGTTTAAAAATTTATGCATGTAGATAAAACACATTCAGAAATAAGTAGTGTGAGAAAATACATTTAAAATATATCTTCACATGTGTATGTTAAAAACACACTTAAGTATCTACTCCCAAACGTCCACATGGAGTTCCCCCCCCCAAAAAAATTGCATAGTATGTGAAAATAACAAATGTGAAATTGTCACAGACCAGAAATAGACTTTTCTGTCTTTACAGATTAATTCCCCATATAGTTGAGGAACCTGGATTTCATATATACAGAGAGTCTATGTGCATGGAAGTTATCCATGTGCAAGTTATTTCTGGCATTTAAATTAATGTACAGAAGTTTAGGTTGAAATTTGAGTAACAAGTGTATTGATGTGCATTCATTCTCTTTAGAATTGCATCTGAAAAGGAATCAAAATGTATTAGATTTTGATTTTATCCAAAGGTTTGTACTTGCCTTTGTTTTATAACTTTGTGGACAAGATCATAGTTCTTTGGAATTCTCTTTCCAACCCATATGTAGGATTTCTGAATAAGCATATTATATTATAACTCATAATATTGTATATCTGGAGTAAGATAGCTAACTGGGTGTTAAGGGAAATAATTGCATAATTGTATTGTGGCTATTTCTTACCCTTGAGGATACATTAAAGTCCAGTCCCTGTTGTGCTTCCAGATTCTGAGCATATAAGAACAAAGACACATCACCGTAAGAACCTCGATCCCGGAATACCACCAACGTCAAGCTTCCATCCAGTTCATTTATTTCAAAACTGAGGTGAGAAAGAAAAAATGTTTCCCATTATGTTCACTGACAGCAAGTATATGATTTTTGCATTAGCAATATCCATATATTTCACAGCATGTACTGTTTTGTGTGGAAAATCATTATTAGTGCAAGAGCATAGTGCAAAGTATCTCAGTTGTGGACATCTCCTGCCTGCTTCAAACAGGTGCAGGAAATTAAATATGGTATTTGGAAATAACAGATTGGCTATACTTGGCTGTTCTTAATCTATTATGGTCTGCTATGAATGCACTGGTTTTCCAAGTATCAGGTCAGGTCTTTGAATAAGAGATGCCAAAGTTTAAGTCTGGGATCTTAACACTATCCTTTTGATGTATTCGGTCCTACTCTTTTCTCCAACGAATTCATGACAACTTACTCAGTTTCTAGTCATGTAATTTTCAAAGCAACCCTTCAAGGTATATCAGTCCGAAAGCAAGAATGGATGGCTCAATGACCACCAATAATTTTGCTCTTTGAATGAAAATTTCAATACAGGTCTCATCATTTTATGTTCCACACAGGTAGAATGTCTTTCTTCTAGGACATGTAGAGAAAGAATATTGAAAATATTTTTTTAAATGGGTAAAACATAGTGGGGTGGGCATTGAGTATCAAGAAACCCTGATGAAGAGAATCCTAGACTGATATGAATCTTCACACTTCAGGATTTAGTCTGCACAAAATTCACAGAAACACTGCTTTCTGTGCAAAACAACCATGTTTAAATTGGAATTACAAATATGTTTCAAAAACTGGTTTGTGAGGATTTTCTCACAGTGGGAAAAATGGCTAAAATTTACTCTTTGTTTCCTTTAAAAAATAGTGAAAAATTTAATTCCTATATCTGGATCCTATTCCTATATGTGGTATACAATATACAGCAGAGACTAGACTGTATTCCAGGCCTGCACAACTTCGAAAGAGGTAAGGGCAGAAATTAAGACTGGCTAAAGTTGTTTGGGTCACTAATAGGTTTAGGTGAAATGTTGGACATTTAGGTGAAATATAGGATATTCAAGAAAAATGGAGGACATGACCCAATAAAAGCTGGAAGCATATAAATGTAAATCCATACTTCGTAGCCATGTTCAAAATAGCGGACATTGTGGAATCTCTTCTCCTGGACAGGAAAGCTGAGATGGGGGACATGTCCAGGAAAAGGAGGAAAAGTCTGGTTACCTTAACAAGGGTAGGTTGTTCCCTCCCTCCCCCAGAGAGGCCTTGCTGGCTTGCCAGGTGCAAGCCCTGGAGATGTCTGGAGAGGCCTAGCAACTTGTCAGCAGCAGCGGAAGCCAGAACCAGGCCCCACAGAGGCCTGGAGAAGCCTTGCCAGCTTGCCAGCGGCACCTGGGCCCAAGTCCCACAAGCTTCGCCAACTTGATGCTGAAAGTAGGGTGGCGTACTCATCAGGGGCTAGTCCTCCTTGATGCAGTGGCCTCCTTGAGGCCCAGCCAGCTGGCTGAAGCCCACATGGCTCCACCACCACTGAAGGAGAGGCCTTGTCATGGAGTGGAGGCCTCCCTCCTTGGCAGGGCTAAGCTAGCCAGCTGAGACCTCATGTGGCAGGCTGCAGAGGCAGCCTCCGTCTCCTCCTCAGCCCCAGCCCGCACCCCACAAAAGTGAGGCACTGGACTTCCTCTTCGAGGCCACCCCACCAAAAGCAGCAGGCCGCCTCGTTGCAGCCTCTTCCTCCTCCTCCCGCCCCCCACTCACCCAAAAGAAGGGCCCAAGGCCTGGCACTAGGCCACCCGCCAAAAGCATGGTGGCCCCTCCTCCACTCCCATCCACACCCCAGTGAAGCCCCTGGGCCCCTTACCTTAATGGGTCTAGCCCCTGCCCTCTCGCTCTCTACTCTCTCACTCCCTGCTCTCTCTTTCTCTACTCTCCCAGCTCCGCTGCTTACTCTGCAAAAAGCTCCTCCTTCTGTGCCTGCCTGGCTAATGGGGTGAGAGGAGCTGTAAGCAATAGCTCCCCTGGGAAGGAGAGGCAAAGTCTGGGGGAGGAATCCATTGCTCCCAAGTCTTCCAAAGCCCCATGCGATCAGGGCAGGACTCTGGGAACCGGGACATCCTCAACTTTCTCCTCCTGACTATTTGCCCCCGGGCCTCCAAAAATCCCTGGGGGGGGGGGCCTCCTGCAGCCTGTGGGCTATATGTTGTGCAGGCCTGCTGTATTCCTTAAAGTGCCATATTGTATAATGGTTAGCATCTTCAATCACAAAGTTTCTGCTCTATCCCTAGATTACATAGACACCTCCAGAAAAAGCACTTCTAAAGGATGAACATAGTCATGTCCTAAAACATCTGTCTCAGCATTTCAGAATTTAAATAGCACTTTGGAAAAATGACTTGAGGAAAGCAAATTTTGAAAGGACAGTGTCAAAGCAATCTGAATACATGAGTGTCCTTTTCTGAATCATAGTTGTCATCTAGAAATTATCTAAATGGTGACTGCAGGAAAATGCCACATTCCGAATGTACCATCTGAAGCAATACTGGAATGCTCAAAGCAAATGAAAAGAATGGAATAAATTAACTTTGAGGGCTAAGACTTACTCTCTATTTTGCCAGCCAATTACTCCTCTTGCTCCATCGTTTGCATCAATAACAATCTGTGCTGCCAAACCATCTACATCTAAAGATAAAGCAAGTTTTAAAATTGTGCAATACATGAACAAAGAAATATCTGCGTCAGAATATGTATGTCTCCAGAAGTCTGGATATTCAAATAATATACACTTTTTAAACTTATATTTTTATAGGCAAATAAAAAGGCATATATGTGGGCTGATTGGTTTTAAATGCGGACACTGGCCCCACTGAATGGAAAAGGGTATGGACTTCTCACTATAAAATAAACCTATATTTTCTCTATACTACCACTAGCACACGGATCTCTAACAAATATATATATATATTCCATTTACCTTTCAGTTTGTAATGAATTAACCCAGTCAAATCTATAGGCAGGCAAACAAAGGAGGTCAAATTAAAAACATTAGTGGTTTACTGTAAGAAAATTTCTTAAACCTGAGAAACTTTATGAAACATTAGCTTCTGTGAAAGTTTTTAACAATGCCAAGCTGGCCCAAAACGACATAAACACATGCCAATTGAATTATCTGTTACAAAGCTCCAATGCTCAGTTTAGAAGAGGGGACTAAAGCTCTCTAGAAGAGAATTCTAAAAATCTTACCAAACTACAAATCCTAGGATTTTGTAGAATCGAGTAACGACAATTACAATGATATCAAATTGTTACCACAGTGTAGTATATATACACTTTGGGTTACAATTCCATGGTCCAGGAACGCATAGGTAAGATCTGATCTCAGACTCCTATCTTGGCATTTCCCAGAGAGATACAGATGAATATATATTTACAAAGTGGCTCCTCATACAAAGGTGGAACTTCTAGTAGAAAAAGCAGAGGAAATGTGCCAGGACAGGTGGTGGTGGTGGATGGGGAGGGAAGTACATCTCTAGATCCAAAGTTCCCCCATAACTCTGAGGCTTGCAATGGGGGTAGCTCTTGTTTTAAATTTAGGAAAACCCTGTTGGGTGTGCTACAATTGGATTCTTTATTACTTCCACACTTCCTGTGGGATCCTAGCAGGGCTTTGGAAAGATTTGTGGCTCTGATGTTGGAACAGTCCGACATCACTTTCTCTTTAGGATTTTACTGTAAGGCTACTGAAAGCAACAGAACATACATCTGAGCTGACATATATAGAATTGTGCTGTAAATCCATGACCCATAAGAAACTATCATCCAACATCCACAAAACCGTGACACTTTTATTGCGCCAGACAAAATGCACATTATATATGTTGCAAGTTTTCAGACTCCACTAGCTTCCTCATCAGGCAAAGTTGTTTAAAATGATATATGTAAATGATAAAACTGTATTTTTTTTAACAGCTGTGCTTAATGAAAAAGCCAGCGGAGCTTAAAAAGCTTGCAACCTACAGTGGCACCCCTGCCCCTACATCACCCAGTCCAGGGGGCAGGGCTCATCAGCAGGGGTGAGGCGTCTGGGGGAAATGGCCAAAAGAGTGTGTTTGCCTCTTCACTCCTGCAGCAGCACCATTCTCCTCATGAGTAAAGCAGTACAGTGACAGCATTATGAGGGCCATGCTCGGCCCTCTCCTTCTCTGCTGATGAGGTGCCATTGTCCTCATGAGGAGAATGGCACTAAGGCAGCAAGGTGGGGAGGGCAGTGCTTGGCCCTCTTTTTTGCTGCTAGAATGGTGCCATGGCAATGAGTTCAGGAGGACTGCACTCGGCCTTCCCCTTCACGGCTGCTGTGGAACCATTGTCCTAATGATTAGAGTGGTGTCATGGCAACAAAATGGGGGGGGGGGGGGTACAGAGGGAGCTGCTGCTGTTGCAACAAAGCCAGGAGGGACACACTCACTCCTCCTCACCCTGCAGTGGGAGGAGGATCTGACCAAGTGTCATCCCTTTTATGGGGTGTCACTTGATGCAGGCCGCACCACCCATGCATCCCTAGTGATGCCATTGGCAACATAAGGTGCATTCTGGTTGGCCCAATAAAAGTATCTCTGTTTTGTGGTTTTTGGATGACACTGTACTTTGCTATGTGGCCAAAATGGCTACCCCTAGATAAAGAGAGATCTTGTAGCACCTTTGAGACTAACTGAAAGAAACAGCTGGAAAAGACCAGCAAAAAAAAGCCAGCTTCCGGGCAGCTTGAGGGTGTGGTGTATGCATAATGCACGCCCCCAAGGCCAGCAGGAAGCTGCTGGTCATTTACATAGAAGTAGCTTTTCGGCACTCCAGTGGCATGGCATTTAGACACTGCATGCCGCAGGAGCACCAAAAAATGGCAGTGGTGGAAAGGGCACCTTTTTTCTGGCACAAAAAGGAGCTGCATTTTGCTGCTTCTTTTTGCACCAGAAAAATGCAGGATCAGGGCCATGGCATGTGGTTGCCACAGCCCCAATCAAGAGATCAAAGTGGGGATGTCAAGCCACCCCTTTAGGACCATCTGTTTCAGCCCAAAGAAAAAGAAAGAAATTAAGGAAGGAAGGAAGGAAGGAAGGAAGGAAGGAAGGAAGGAGGGAGTCTTTCAGTTAGCCTTATAGGTGCTAGGTGATCTCTCTACATACTGATTATACAGACTAACACAGCTATATCTTTGAATTCTACCCATGGATATATTTTCAAGAAACTACCTTAATGGTCATCACTGAATAAGGTTGATTACATGCAATATTAAAAGGTATATCAAAATGATATAAACCTTAAAGAGCCCAAGGTTCATTATGATCTTTGATTTTGCCATTTGGGATAGCTTTAACAAATTTAGTTTTTTAAATTATAATTATAGAGAAAAAAGGTGGGGATAGGAAAAGTAGAGGGAAATGACAGGAATAGGATATGAACATTAGGTAGACATATATGATAATAAAAGCTGACTTTTCGGGGCATATATTTTCTGGAGGTTGGCATCTATAAAATACACATTCATACATAGCTAAAGTAGTCTTCTGACCACTGAAAAATAGACTGAAAACATTTATTTCCTTCTTTGGAGGTCTTTAAACAGAGGTTGGATGGCCATCTGTTGGGGCTGCTTTGATTGAGATTTCCTGCATGGCAGGGGGTTGGACTGGATGGCCCTTGTGGTCTCTTCCAACTCTACGATTCTATGATCTTTCTAACCTTGGAGTGTAAGGCTTTTTTGCAACTTAAGGGAACTGTGCTTTTTTAGTCTTTGCCTGGTTGCCGTAATATTGTCTACATATCCATCAAAGTGAGATAATAAAGGCCGGTTACAGACCGGCACTTGGGACGTCTGCAGGATGTCCCATTTTAAAAAAGGGGCGTCTCTTCTAGACGCCCCTGGCACTAATATGGACTCTGTCCATACAATATGGCGCCGGCCGTTCCACATGGCCGGCACCATCTTTACGTATCAGACACTGTGCGTCCAAACGTGTCGCGGCGTCTGTGATGTCGCGAATGCACCCCTGGCACCTCGCGATGTCACAGAGGCGCTGCAAGAAGAAGCTCCATTTTGGAGCTTCTTTTTCGGTCCGTGCGGGAGCCGTGCGGTGTGGCTGCTGTGGCTCCCGCACGGAGCAAACGGCGGCAGCGGCAGACCACCTCAAAGCAGCAGTTTATAACCCGCCAAAATCTTGAAGTGGAAGATTGATCTGTACCACTTGAAACTGTATGTCAAAGATATTGTTCCTGAAAATGTCTCCAATGTTAAAATAAAATCTGACCAGATCATCATCATCATTATAATCATCATCTGCCCAGCCTTTCCCCAAGACTCGGTCTCAAGGCATTTCACATACTAAAATGACTATAAAGAAAAACACACAAAAACACATTCAAACTAAATCAAACTAAGAACCATATAAAAACATACACTCTAGAAGATTAAAAAAAACAATACAATTTAAAACAATATAGCACTTACAAACTTCTTTCAATTCTAAAAGTCTGTCTGAATAAAAACATTTTGCTCTGCCAATGGAAGAGGGATTTCCAAAGGGTAGGTGCAGCCACTCAGAAGCCCTCTGTCGTGTTTTCACCAATCATACCTATGAAGGTAGTGGGACTAACAAAAGAGCTTCTTCTGCGGACCTCGGGGTCTGAGCAGGTTTATATCAAGATATACAGTGTGTTAGAAAGCTAGGACCTAAGCTATACAGGCCATAAGCTGTACTTTGAATTGTTCCCAGGAACAAACTGACATCCATTGGAGCTGTTGCAACAGAGAAATTGTATGTCCCTGCAACCAACCCCAGTTTATACTCTAGTTGCAGTTATTTGTACCAACTGAAGTTTCCAAACACTGGTCAAAGGTAACCTCATACCACTGGCTGCCCTGACAATGCCCACCACGGCTGCCCCCAACACCATCTGCCTGACCAGACAGTAGACAGAGTCATGCCATGTCTTCAGCGGTGTTCACCGCACTGTGCCAAAGAAGCTGAGAACAGCCGCCCTGAGAACAGCCGCCGCGGACAGCTAGGGCACCCTTTCCACAGTGCAAAAAGGAGCTGCTTTTTGCAGCTTCTTTTTGCACACTCGAAAGGCTAGATCAGGGCTGCCGTGTGTATCTGCCATGGCCCCGATCTGGCAAGGAATGGGCGCTGCCGGCAGTCTGTTGGGCCCCTTAGAATGATCTGAGAAGGTTTTTTCTTGTCTGTCTGTCTGTCTGTCTGTCTTTTTTGTCAACAAGGGGCCTCACAACTACCTGCTATAGACATGTGGGATCCTGCTTTGTTGTAAGAAGGCATTAACAACTTCCTTCGTCACTTGGCCACTTGGCCTCTGGCCACTGTGGCCAGAAGACAGGGCAAGGATCCAATGAACATTTGGTGTCACTAATCTTTCCAAGGACCCTCCACGCTGTAACAATTGAAAAGAATAAATTATTATTGGACAGTGGGTCAAGGTTTATTCCTCAGAGACTGCTATGTCTTACAAGTCAAAATAGATCTGAACAACTTTATCTGCACATGCTGTGAAAAGCCTTCATATTTAGCAGGGAGACAAATTCTAGCCCAGTTCACTGTCTGCTGTGCAAATTTTCTCTTTATATTTATAAGACAATATTCCAAAATGTGGAATATTGGTGTGGCTGGTGACTTCTGTTCAGTGAAATGTACTGCAAGTTTCAATTCAAACTTTAAAGGGGCTGAACTTATTCTAAGAACAAGTTGGTATCTTGGATAGGTTCTTTAAAGTTTGGACTAAAATTTAGAGTGAATTCACTACTCCATAGCATGGGTCACCACCAGGTACCATTGACCATAAACCAGGATTCAGATAATCCTGTTTTTTGATAAGAAAGCTCTGTGTTGGTGCACAGGACTATTTATCCCATTTTATTTCTCCTTCTTAGTACAAAAAGAACTAAACTCCGAGCCCATCCCTAAATTTGAGATGCTGGTTCCATTCCCAAAATCAGTTAGATTTTAGTTGAAGAATATGCAGATGGACATTCTGCTTTGAAAAGGAAGTGGCATACCAGGTCACCTTATCCCTAGAAGACCTAAAAAATTTTTCTGGTTTGGCTAGCCAGACATACTAGCAATGATGCAAGTGGCCATGAGGGTCATGTATACAACTCTGCTTCTCATGCCGGAAGCTGGGTTCTTAACCTCTGTTTACTTCTGTGTGAATACAGCCAGGAGGAAACTTAAAGGTTTACATTTTTAAGTTGTATTTCTGTGATAAACAAGGTCTTTGAAAAATAGCATTAGGAATTTTTAACACAGAACTCATATTTTTACAAAGTTAGTGAAAATAAATTGGTTGAACATTATGTTACTAGCATACAAACAATAAGACAATTGCAAAGATGGAATTTATACCAAGTCTGGGAGGCAAAGATGTCGAAGATTCATGATCCGTTCCACAGATGTGAGATTAATGAGGAAGAATTCTTGTATCTCTGGGACACCATCCTGCAAAACAGAAATAGAGCGACTGTTTCATTCCCTGTTCTTCAGCAAATATTGCACGATCTACAGTTCACTGAGCACACTGAAACAAAATACATGTGGACAAGATTCAGCAGTTGACTGCTGCGTAGTGGAAGGAGAAGAAAAGAACCAGAAAGTGTGTGTGTGGGGGGGGTCTTTTCCCTACTGCATCTAGTGTCCCCTGAAAACTTATTTTTTCTGTTGAATCCAGTTTTCAGATGCTGTGAAGTGCTACTGTCAAGAAGATAAGAAAGTTCTGAAAATTCCTCATGTGTGGAGTTCACTTCAAAGGGTTTTAATTTTAGTTATCTTCCAGCAAGGTAATCTGTTAGGCCCCAGGTGGATCTTCATAGCACACTATTGATAAAGTACTGTATATTTTTAAACAGTTTGCTGTTTGCAACGGGCAAAATATTCTTCTGGTTATAAGCATTGTGATAGAAATTGAAGTGAGGGAGAGTGAGAGAGACATGAAAAAATCCATTATGCACTTTGAAGCTTCAATGTATCACACTGGTAAGGTGAGGGCAAATGAAATACGTTTATCCCGCTTGTATTAATCTATATTCTCTCTTTAAAAAAAATACTGACTGTACCCTTGGCTCTTTCCCATCAATTATTAGGGGGCCTCCCCTGCATTTCAGGATTCGGGACCTAAATTTTGCAGCAATCAAGACCACAAAGCTATTTTCCCCAGTGTTGAAGAGAATTGCAATTTACCTCTAAATGTAACATTTTTGGTTGCTGATGTTTCATTTTCACCTAAAGCAATGTCCTGTAAAGGAATCTGACACCTGGTTCAGCAGAGTATCCCTTCCGTCTGTTCTTTAAGTCAAGAAATTCCGAACTGTTGCATAGTACATTGATGACACCTAGTGAGCAGATAATAAAAAAAAAATAAATAGAAAAGGTTGTGGATAATCACAATAAAGAAGAGAAGAAAATAAACAATATTCAGGTAAATAAAGAATACTCTAATACATAACTAATTTACGAATACTGTCCATTTCAATGATACATCCTTGAGTCCCAGTTTTGCGTGAAAGGCATGATATAAACAAAACAAAACAAATTATTTCATTGGAAAAAGTGAGACTGCCTTAAATGACTTCTTAATATCTGAGATCTGGGATGACTTATGCCAGATATGAGAGAAATTCAGTGACACTCGGAGTGTTCGAGGGAAAACAACCTGCTCTCTTGATCCCTGTCCTCTTGGTTAGCGGCCAGGGGGGACCGGCGGGTAACATTATTGTTATGGAGTAGTTTTAATACTCTGCGGGACGGGCTATTTCCATCTCAATTGAAATTGGCCATGTAAAAACCTATTTTAAAAAAGCCCTCCTCGACCCCCTGGTATAATAATTATCGGCCTTGTTCGCTGCTACCATTTTTGGGTAAGGTGATTCGAGAGGGCGGTTGCGATCCAGCTCAGGCGGTCTTGCGATGAAACGGTATCTGGACCCTTTCAAACTGGCTTCCGGGCGGGTCGGGGTTGAGATGGCCCTGTCGCCTTGTCGATTGATCTCCGTCTGAGCATCGACAGGGGAAGCGTGTCCCTGCTGGTGCTCTTGGACATCTCAGCGGCTTTCGATACCATAGACCATGGTATCCTTCTGGGGCCTGGCAGAGGTGGGGGTTCGGGGGCACTGCGCTCCAGTGGTGGTTCCGGTCCTACCTCTCCGGGAGGTCCCAGATGGTGCCAGGCGGGGACGTTTGTGCTCTGAAAGAGGCCCCTTAAAAACTGGGGGTCCCTCAAGGAGCCATTCTGTCTCCCATGCTATTTAACACTTTACATGAAATTGCTGGAGGAGATCATCCGGAGACCATGGGGCGCGGGGTTTCAGTACGCTGATGACACCCCAAATTCATCTTCTCTATGCTCCGTATGATTGCAGTGACTGGGGATGGCGTCTCTCCTCTCGTGGCCTGTCTAGAGTCAGTAATGGCTGGATGAGGGAAAACCGACTCAAGTTGTAATCCAGAGGAAAACGGCGGGGCGGGTACTAGTGATAGGTTCTCCTGGTCCAGGAATGGCGGTGGTTCCACCCGTCCTGAAGGGGGGTCACGCTCCCTTGTGACGGACTCCGTGCGCAGTTTGGGGGTGCTTCTTGACTCGTCGCTTCACCTGACCAGCTCGGTGAATGCGACGGTCAAGAGCACTGTTCTCAGCTTCGGCCTATTCGCCAGCTGCGCCCATACCTGGCCCAGAGGGACCTAGGAACTGTTGTACATGCTCTGGTAACTTCGAGAATGGATTTCTGCAATGTACTCTACATGGGGCAACCTTATACACAACCTCGGAGGAAGCTGCAAATGGTTCGCGTAATATGGCAGCCCGGCTGGTTCACTGATGCTCCCAGGACCAGCCATATGACACGGTTTTGAAAGACCTCCATTGGCTGCCCATCCGTTCCGAGCTCAATATAAGGTGTTGTTGATCACCTATAAAGCCTAAATGGCTTGGCCCAGGATACCTCAAGACCGCCTCTCCCCGTACATTCCCCTCGCACCCTCAGAACGTCTGGGCAGAATTCTGAAGGTGCCTGGGGCTAGGTTACGCCTCCACCACCCGGAGGACATTCTCCATGGCTTGCCCCAGCCCTTTGGAATACGCTGCCCACTGAGCTCGCTCGATACCACCCTGGCCCAATTCAGGAAGGATCTGAAAACCTTCCTGTTTCAACAAGGCATTCCCCGAATTAAAAATCCTGGGGCCTCCTCCTCTTTCGTGGCCAAGAGGTTGGGCTATGGGGCTTTTCTGTCTGGTTATTTTTACTGAATGTTTGATGTATTGGTATTTTAATCTTTTGTATTGTATGTATTTTTTAATCTCTGTGTAAGCCGCCCTGATTGCAGAAGGGCAGGGATATAAATAAAAATTTATTTATTTATTATTTACACATTCCACAGGAAATGTTCCTGTTCAGAGCTGTTACTTCCTTCCCTTTTAGGAAACTCACTTCTCCATTCCTGCTTCTCCACTTCAAGAAGATTGTCCCCAGCTATAGACAATGAGCCTTTTGTCCCCAGTTTTTTTGGGGGGGGAGGGTTCTCCAAGCCTGCCGTTTAGTAGATTAGGGGGGGGAGAAAATTACTGCACCCCAGAAAAGGAGAAAAGGCCTTGCTGTTGACTGCCTGCTACTGCTCCCAATTGAAAACTGCTGGGCTAAGATTCACTCCCTTCAGAACCACTACCCTCAGCCACGAATCGGCCAGTAAGTACCACATGTCCTTTTCTTGTGAGGGATTAAAGCTGGCTGCAGAGTGGTAGGGTTGCCCCTTTGGGGAAGAGTCTTACTTGTTCAGAGGGTTAGAAGGAGAGAGAGGCTTAAGCAGGAGTGGCTCTAATTTGTTTTGCTAGCCATACTCTATGGCGGATACGACGGGCAAAAAGGGTGTTTGTTCATGACGTCTGAAGGTATAGCCTTCAGACGGCCCTTACCTGAATGCCGCCATGAACCACGCCGCCCGCACGCCCCAAGTGGGAAGAAGCGGGCATTTAAAAGGTTGCGCTTTTCCCGCTTCTTTTCTTATGCTGCGCAAACTGTGCAGCTCTGTCTATAAGCTGCTGCACCGGTACGCCAGAAATTGCTACGCCGCTATTTAAGTTGCCCATTTAAAAGCTCCGTGTCTGCTGCGTCGATAATGAGTCGGGGGTCTCCTGGACCATGCACATGTTTGCACCGAAGCTCTATTAGAGTGTCAGATTGCCATGCAGATGTGGAAGTTGCAGCCAGCTGCACTCTATTTTAATGCTCGTAACCCTAACCCTAACCCTAACCCTACCCTAGAGCAACATTGTACGGCATGCACTGCTCGATTGTGGAAAGTTTGGAATTTAAAGTGAACCCCTAC
Source organism: Sceloporus undulatus (assembly GCF_019175285.1). Classification (NCBI taxonomy): domain Eukaryota; kingdom Metazoa; phylum Chordata; class Lepidosauria; order Squamata; family Phrynosomatidae; genus Sceloporus; species Sceloporus undulatus. Next base: position 280,866,189 of record NC_056523.1, read on the forward strand.
ACACTTCCTGCCCATTTTCACCTAACATAAAAAAATGCTAAAACTTTAAATATTTACATATGTCAAGGGAGGTGAGGGGGGATGGGCAGGGGACAGCGGTGGCCGCGGCGACCAGCTGTGGCTGTGCATTGCAGATTCAGCAAGCGTGGGGGGGACAAAAGGAGAGGAGGCATCCATGATGCTGGTGACACTGGCTACGTGCAAGGACCAAGGATGCCAACACCAGCTGATCACCAGGCTGGGCAGGAGACCACCATTGTTCTTGGGCAGGGCAGGGCGGGGGGGGAAAAAGTTTTAAGGGGCCTGGGCGCTTTAAATGTTGCACATGATGCTTTTCTGCCGGCGGTTGCTGACCGCGCAGGGCAGCTGCGCACTCCGCCAGCCGGCAAAAGAAACCAAAAATGAGCCTCCCGTTTTTGGGCGCCGGTGCCCCGTGCGGAAGCTGCTCTTCTCTTTGCAGCGTCCTGCGGAGGCGTGCGGTTTATGGAACTTGGGTCGGGTCAGGAAAGGGCCCCAGGTGTGAGGCGGGGGTCTTTCACTGCCCCCCATTGTGGAGCCCCATACACCCTTGAGGCCTTCGGGGGGTGTGGTTGGAGGCCTCCGTATTCCAGCAGAATTACACCTCCAAGGACGTGTCTTCCCCTGCCGTCTGTTTCTGTATCCCGCCTTATAACGTATATGTATTTCAGGGAGAACATGGGGAGGGGGAAGAACCGAGAAAGCAATCGTGACACAATAATGTGGCAAAAGGGAGTATGGAGTACAAGACAGTGTATCCAGCAGAGGAGAGGGCAGGAGGGACTGTTTCCCCCAAACTATTGTCCACATCAAATAGGCTGGATACTTTGGCAACAGGCCTCCAGGACTAAAAATGCTGCTACTAATGTCAGTTCAGTAAATGGAAGAAGAAAACAATAACCATCCAGCACCTGATGAGCATGCCAACCTGACTTGTGTTACAGACATGGCAACATGAAGTTGGGAAGATTATAGTAATTTTGTTAGTGTCCCATCCACCCCGCTATATTTCCCTTTCTGAACTGGCTCAGTTTGTTGTCGTGGATACATCACTTAATAAACCAGGAATAAGCCAGGAGTGGATAGATCACTTAATAAGCAGGAATGCATATAGTTGCTTTCACTTTTCAAATTATAATGCCCCTATCCTCAGGTTTTATAAAATGAAATATACCAAATGAAAAAGACAAATAGAAGCTAAAGTTATATCCACTGGACCTGTATCTGTCACATCATCCAAGTAAGGAGTTTATCGCACCACTCTTTCCTGTCCTTTCCTCCAAAGCTAGGTGCAGGATGAAAACTTTAAAACACAGATTTTATTGCACACCTCAGTGCCCAGGCAAGAGGCATCCATACTTGATTCAGATGTCTCTGGCACTTTTTGAAAGAACAGGATTTTCCAATTCTTTGCAAGGAGCAGGAGAAGTCTGGATCGGGTATGGGATGCCTCCTGCTTGAGAATAGAGGTGTCTAATACATCCATGTTTAAGTTTTTATGCTGCACCTAGCTCAGGAGGAAAGGGTGGAAAAGGGCAGTACAATAAATTCCTACAACAGGATCTGAGTAGTTTTTGTCTGCAAAGTGTCATATAAATTATTCACAGTAGACTGCTGAATAGCCTACATTTTGCTGTTGTGGACAAAACTGTAAAAGGCCAAAGAGGGACTGAGTAAGAGGAATGGTGAAAGCCTCACTGTAGCAAAGCAAGATTCCATCTTGCTTAAAAGAGGCTGTGGTGAAGCTTTTACGGGAAAAATCTTCTCTGAACCCAACTACACTAAATATTTATTGGCCAGTGTGCAAATACTGTACCTCTCTTTGGGGGTTCTGGAGCATGTAATGCTACCCAGCTCCAGTGGCTTGTAGATTACATGGATTATCTCTAAATCCATTTCACTCTGGTTTCAGGCCTGGTTATGGGACAAAAACCGTTTGAGTTGCCTTGCAAAATTGCAATTTGTTTCATAAAGATCAAGTAGACAGAATGTATTATAAAGGACAAAAATAACTTTCTGGCCTTGCATTGCACATTTTAGTGCAAGGACAAGAAACAGACTGGGGAAGTGCATTCCTATTGGTTCTGCTGGACCTACTGGTGGCTTTCAGTATTATTAATCATGGTGTGCTTCCAAGCTAATTCACTGGGATGGCACCTGGGTTCACTGCTTTACAGTAGATCCAATTCTTCTTGGAGGGGCAAACTCAAAAGGTGGAGCTGATAGATTCATGTTTGTGCCCATGGCTGTTGGCCTTCAAGGTCTCCCAGAGCTTGGTTTTGCACACCCCCGTGATATGCTATACAACATTTACATGAAATCATCAAGGGAGGTTAACCAGAGTCTTAAATACTGTGGCAAGACTACTGACATGTAACTCTTCTGTTGAGACAGCTTCACTGGCTAATGAGTCATTTCCAGCCACAATTCTGAGTAATGATTATAATCTATACAGTCCTATAGAGCTTAGGGTCAACCTATCTGAGATGCTGTATTTCATGGTATGAGCCTGCTTGAGTTTTATGACCCTTAGGGGAGGACTTTCTCTTAGTCCCCCAACCAACCTGACTTGTATTACAGACATGACAACATGAAGCTGGGGACATTATAGCGATTATAGGTTCAATTAGTGAAGGCAGAGGAGAGAGCTTTCTGAGCGTTCACCCCAGATTATGGAATTCCCTCCCACAGGATGCTAGCTTGGCCCCCTCTCTGCCTTCTTTCCACTGGCAGGTAAAGACCTTCTTTATCCAGGCCTTTAACTGTTAACTGGTCATTGAGGAATGCCTTTAATTGGTGTGTGCTAGCTTTTTATCCTTATATTTTAACTGCTTTTTAAACTGTTTTAATTTATTTAATATGGCCATTTATACAATTTCTTTAAAACTTTCATATTATTATTTAGGTGTATTGTTTATATTGTGACCTATGTTGATTCCCATTTTGGGAGAAAAGTGGAATATAAATTAAATAAATATTGTGCAAATGGCACGTATTTATAAGAAACGGTACTTGAACATCGCATTTGCTGTTAGCACATAAGACTGGTCACAACTAGTGTTTTCTAAGATTCTTAATTTATGTTAAAAGTTAAACTGAATGGGTTAGCTCACCTACTGGTAACTTTTAATATAAGAGATGAGTAATTATTGTTCAGTGTTTAAAATTTGAAAATAACATTTATAAAGATACATTCTGTTCTGAAAAACATGAAAGTTTTACAACTGAGAGTCTCAGTGAAAATCAATATACTGTTTTACTATTCTGAAGGCTGATACTGTTGCAAAATGGAAAATGTAGCAACTAATCTTCTTACAAGGCATGCACATATTCTTAAAATTACATGACTGCTTGTCCATTTGCACTTGTTGCTTGTTCATTCAATTAAGGTTATAGATCTTCAATTGTAAAGCTCTAAGCAGACTGACATTATCATGTTGTACAGAACTGCCATATGAAGTTTTCTGTCATTCTTTTGCAAATGACCAATTACAGTATCACTTTAGAGCATGTTTTTGTCCCTATGTGCCCCCCGCACACACACACACCACACACACTGAACTAAATTGAGGGCACAGGTCAATTTCTTTTCTCATTCACTGTCTTACAGGGCAGTACTGATGTCCCTTCCAGTTCCAATTTTGGCTTGGTTGTGGCCATTTGGAAACAGGGTAGTAGAAGAAAGGAGGTAAACTGCCACACATGCAGGTTGGGGGCCAAAAATAATCCAGAAAACCCAGGGGCTTTGGAAGTGTTTTGGAGGGCTTCAGGGACTGAAAAGTCAACCTTGTGATTGCTTATGGTGGCACCTTTCCACTCCCAGTTATAGAATCCCACAAGGTTCTTTTCTTCCCTCCGTTTTTCATTACCACAAGGTGTTAAGAAGCTGACATGCTTTTATTCAGCTTTTCAGATGTATGATACTATTTTGCAAGTTCCTTTCAATAAGGTTCTAGGCCTAACACTACTGCAGAATACTTAAGTCCATTGATTTAGTGGGTTTAATCATGCCTGGACTAAGGCTTTACACTGATTCTGTGATTTATTGTAAAGGATCTCATGGTATGTAGTAACTGAAAGGCAAATTTGTGTGCATGCACATTTGTAATTTATAATTTATAATATCATATTATGTCACAGAAGCCAACTTCTACCATACACAAACCTAGAGATCCAAATTCTCTATTAATGAAAAGCTGAATCGTGGTGTTTCCTTCTTGGGCCAAAACAATTTTAGATGAAGATGCAAAATCCAAGACTCCATGTGGCTCATCACTAGCCTCCACAGTCAAAACCGCTTCATAACCTTGGCTGTCCAGGGCAGCAGCTCCCAAAGAAGTGACCCCTGAAAAACAAAGCAGTTGACTGCATTAAAGAGGATAGTCACATGCAAGAATGTATCCTGTTTTACTTAGTCAGAATATCAATTTAAGTCTTTCTTCAAGTGTCTGTAAGATCTATAATTTAATGAGAGCAATAAATTAGAATGAATCATAGAATTATAGAGTTGGAAGAGACCACAAGGGGCCATCCAGTCTAACCCCCTGCCATGCAGGCACACACAATCAAAGCACTCCCAACAAATGGCATATTTTACAGTATAGATGGCGTGTTATATAGTATGTATAACTGGCAAGAGTGCAAGCAATTTTTTTAATTGGGGGTGCTCCTGTTCATCGGCACCATTGAGATACCCAGCCAACTACATTCTTCGAGAATTTTTGTGTCACCTTAGCATGTGCTGAACTATTTTGTTGGGGAGAAGGGGTTTTTCCCACTTAAAAATTGTATTTCCATCAACCAGGAGAAACCCTAACCTCTTGTGGGTGGATAGTGCCACTGTAGCACATTTGGAGAACGAAGCTAATAAGTCTAGGACAAGGATGCTAAGGTTTATGAGAGTTGAATAATTACAAGGGACTAGGAGTTGCACAGACTCTCAAAACTCCACAAAACACACACACCACCATTCTCCTCACCTCATCATTGGATTTTAAAATTAATCAAAATGGCCTGTTTGGGGTCCAGAAAAAAGACCTTTATTTACCTAATAAATGGGAACGTGTCTTCTAATTTACTTCATATTTTAAAAATGTCCTCTCTTGAGCCTGTAACAGTGCAAATAGGGCCAAAAACATGGTGAAATTGTCCCTCTACATCTCCCTGGGAAATGGGGGAACTTTTTGGGGGGGGAAGGGAATCAAAAGAATTGGGGTAAGTGCTGGTGCTTAGTAATACCCTTGGGGACCGCATGCAGCCTGCAAGCTGTTTTGGTAAGGAGTGACCAGCAGAAGAGATATATTTGGACTTCTGTTGAGCATCTAGTCAAAATATTGCTTTACAATGTTTGACATATGTGTCAAAGACAGTGCATTTTACTATAGGAATCATTAAAAAAGAGACTGAAAATAAATTTCCATTCTTGTCACAATGTAATGTGATTGCACTTGGAACACTTTAAATAGTTATGTCTCCTTTATCTCAAAAAGGATACTGCAGAGTTGGAAATGGTACAGAAAAGGCAACCGAAATAATAAAGGGTAGCTGGAGCAACTCAGCTATGTAGAAAGGTTACAATATTTTTGAATTAACAGCAAGCCCAGTAGAGCACATAATAGATATTTCTAAATCATGAAAGCTCAGGATAATGTAGATATAGAGGAGTTTTAACTCACACATATTACCAGAAGCTGAGGTTGATCCAATTATGTGAAATGGGAGATTCGGGACCAAATAAAGAATTTCTTTAAAGAACACTTTGAGTCTTATCTCACGGAGGATTTTGCAGCTCTGTTCCGATGCGACTGAGGGTCCAACCATGCGGATTCATGTTAAAACGTGATGTATTATCTCACGTGATTGCTTTCTGGGGGGGGAGGGTTGTTCTGAGGCGCTTCCGCAGTCAATCCAAACAGTAACAAGCAAATTCACAAAAAATTGTCTCCAAGCTCACTTCAGTTTCAATCCAGATTGGTCTGGTGTAGAATGCAACTTTGCTTCCATCCTGGTACACCCCGCCCCAAACCTCCAAGGTAGGTCCCACATTTCCCATGATGCTGCGTTGCAATTTTGTACCATTTGCTTCCGGTACTCCTTCAAGAACGGACGTTTGGATGTGGCTGACTACTCCAACTCCCAGAATTCCATAGCCTTGATCCAAGGAACCCACAACAAACTCCAACTCCCAGAATTCAATAGCACTGAGCCAGGACAGTTAAAGTAGAGTCAAACCAGATTATTTCCCCAGTGCAGATACAGCCTAAGAGAAGGCAACTGTTACAAAGGGAAGAAGAGTGGACTGGATTCAGGGAGGTGGTACTTTAG
>NC_056523.1:280875530-280916343 GCF_019175285.1 Sceloporus undulatus
TACAAAGGGAAGAAGAGTGGACTGGATTCAGGGAGGTGGTACTTTAGGGAGCATGGAGAATAAGGGAAACTGGATACAATGGAAGGAAGCAGTTGGGGGAAGAAGGGAAATCTGACATGGAGGACCCAGGACACATTCTAGAGCAGCGGTTCCCAAGTTTTGTTGGGCCACGACCCCTATTGTGGCTGAAAGTTCCACCCAGTGGCCTCCCTGATTGGTTGGGAGGCCAGGAAGGGACGGGACCTCCTGCCACCTACAAGCTCCAGCAGCCTTTGCAGTCAGAAGTCCCGCCCCTTCCTGACCTCCCAACAAATTAGGGACACCGGCCAGAAGAAGGCGCGGGACTTCCTTCGTCACTGCGGCCAGGGTAGAGATAGCCAAATTATGGAAATCTAAGGTGATCCCATCATGGGAAAATTGGATGATCAAAGTAAATGAGTACAGAGAGCTGGATAGAATATCTTGCATGGTACAGAACAAAGATGGAAAGAAAAGAAAGGAGATTTGGCAAAAGGTATTGCGAAGTATGGGAAAAGAATGGGACATTAATGTGGCATTAATTAGCGTCTGAATAAGAGCGAAAGTTCCCACTTGATTTCAGTAATTATTTAGTGGAAGCTGGGTAAATGGAATTCTTAAATTAACCTTCTCTCCTGTATTTTCTTTGTTGACAGTTTGATAATAGACCCAAAGAAGGAGATGGATAAGAATCTAATTGTACTATATCATAAAGACTCCATTTTATTTTTATGGCCTGTCCTCTGTACAAAAAGTTGAAGGTCCTGGATATGAAAGGAAATTTTGTAGTAAACAATGTAGTTAATAGAATACAGGATGTAATCAGGAGATTTGATTTAAAAAATTGTTGTTTTTTTTCATCTTCTGTAGATTATTCCAAGATTAGGATTTGTCTTAAAGTTAACTTACAATTGTATTTTGGGAAAAAGAACTTTTATGTTTTGTATCTACTCTCTTGGATAACAGATAAGGGACTACATATTGGATAAGGAGGTAAAGATTTTGAAGATCATAGATATATCTTAAAGAGGGTAGGAGAAATGTTTGGAAGTCAACTTAGGCCACTAGATTACAGTTTAATAGGATGAATTTCTTTTCTTGTATGAAATTTGTTTTGATGGAAATGTAAAAATGGACTGGATATCTATATGTCTTTTTATATGTACATTATTCTGGAAACCTAATAAAGACTATTAAAAAAAAAGTTCCGCCTGGTGGCCTCCCTGATTGGTTGGGAGGCCAGGAAGGGACGGGACCTCCAGCCACCTACAAGCTCCAGCAGCCTTTGCAGTCAGAAGTCCCGCCCCTTCCTGGCCTCCCAACAAATTAGGGACACCGGCCAGAAGAAGGCGCGGGACTTCCTGCCGCAAAGGCTGCTGGAAGCCCCTCCCCCTCCCACTCCTCCTCCTCACCCCTCCTCCTCCTTCTCCTCCTCCAGGCCTGCCACGGCCGCCATCTGAGGAGGAGGAGAGGCAGCCCTTTCCCCGTCCCTGCATGGTGGTGGCGCCAGCACCGGCACCCATGGGGAACAGGGGAGGAGGAGGAGGCCCTGTCCCTGAGCGGTGGCAGCACCAGCACCGGCACTCACAGGGAACAGGGGAGGAGGAGGCAGACCCATCCCCGTCCCCATCCCTGTGTGGTGGTGCTGGCACCCACAGGGAAGAAGGGAGGAGGAGGAGGCAGGGGCGAATCCCAACCTGGCGACCCCCAAGAAAGGGTTAATCAACCCCCGAAGGGGTTGCAACCCCCAGGTTGGGAACCCCTGTTCTAGAGTAAATTGAGTAAAAAGTAGAATAAAATAGAAGGGAAAAGGAAACCTGAAGCTGTCATTCACGTGACGCTAGCATTCACATGAAATTGGAACCAGGAAGTGGCCCCCTTCTTCACCCCGGAAGTGCAAAGGTTCACGATGTGTTCAGACACTCACTGAGCATGCGCAAGGGTGCCAATTTGAATAGTTGAATCCGCATGGTATGTATCGGTGTGGTAAATCAATGTGCACTCACTCTGCTTTGACTCAGGAATGGCCACAATTTTGCTCTTCACGTGTGATAATTCATCACGTGAATTGCCTTGGATTTGAAGTGACTCTGCTTCACCCTTGCTACGGAAGGGCCACAGAAGGGCTTTGGATTAGAGTTCCAGTTTCACATGTGATAAGGGCCATAGTTTAACTGGGGGATTTGCTACCACAAAATGTGGTGATAGCTACCAACCAAGACGTCTTTAATAGAAAGTAATAAATTTTTCAAGGATGTGGCTACTGGTGTGTAGTAATCATTATGAGATTATGAGATTATAAACTTCCAGAATCAGCAGCACTGTGCTTCTGACATCGTTTTTTGAGGAGCAACATCTGGGGAGCTTCCCGGCTTTGCAAATTGGCCAGCTGAGCATGGCTGGGAGCCAGGTTTTAGGCAGGTTTTAGGTGGGAGGTGGCATGGGCAGCAAAATGCAAGAGATAATAGCCATCTGCATCCCAAAAGAGGATTCTAACTGGGAAAGATAAACCAGGTTTTTCAGCTGTGTGAAAAACTCCTCATTCAGCTGCTGCTCCCCAAAAAAGGATGCCAGAGACACAATGCTTCTAATCCTGGAAGTTTATAATCTCATAATGATTACTACACACCAGTATCCACATCCCGGAAGAGGATTCAACTGGGGAAAGTAAGCCAGGTTTTTTAGCTGTGCAAAACATTCCTGAGTCTATTGACTGCATGCTGTGATTGTAAGGTTCCCATAGGCATACAGTTGACCATTGAGGGAAAGAGGACTTTATTCTCATGCACTGGATTTCTTCTTTTAGTCATATATGCTATTCACACATGGATACAACATCAAGTGGGGACTGCATGTGTGAAAAAATAATCACAGATCAAATACCAGAGATAGAACTTAGACATCACTGCAGATTCAATGTTTTCCATCCTTTAATATGATCATCTGTGAACCAGAAAGTGCAGAGTAATCAAAACAGGTGGACAAATATAAACATGTGTAATGCATCCCTAGTGTGATATGTTCTTCAGTATGACTATGTTACCTTCAGTTCTAACGTTATGCAGAATTATTTGATATTCTTCCTTTTCTTCAGGAATATGATCATCCAGGAGGTGAACGTAAAATGTTGTGTTCAATGACCCCTATTAATTAAAGAGAAGTATTAGTGAACTACCACTCAAGAAAAAAATGTTTTCTAAGACATTTTCAGTTCACCTACATAAAACCATAGCTCCTTGCCCTCTGTAGCTGACTCTGTAACATTTTGTGGTCATCCTCAGTAATTCAATTCAAAACATAAAATCTCATTTTTGGACTGACAGAGAACTGTTTTATTATATTTCCTACCCAGCACAAGGCTTCTGTGACATTAGAAATTCAGGGATTTTGCACAGAACAGAAAAGGATCCAAGCTATGTTTCTTTTGACCTATTAAAGACCTTTGCTCTTTATTTCCATGACACCAATTAAGCAACTTAAGCTACAGTCCTATGTACACTGATGTGGGATAAACTCTCATTGAACTCCATATGACTTACTCCTCAGTAGACACATAAAGGATTCCACTTTATATAAGCAAGAAAATCTGCTCTGTCCAACAATTCCCAACTGCAATACATCAAAGACAAGCAAATGCTTGAAGTTACCTCCAAAAATAAGAGCATGCCGGAAATATTTTCAAAGTTTTGATCCACATGGTGCCCAACAATCTTCCAGTCAACAGTGACATTCCCAGTTCCTGGTGCAGTTCTTAGCACATGAAACTGCAGCAGTTCTCCTAGAAATTAAATAATACATGACATCAAAGAAACTATAAGGAAAAAGAAATTGTTTTTTCCAATAACATACCAGGAAATTTTCTGCTCTCCCAATGATAAGAAAATGAAGTTTCTAAGGTCTACCAATGTGCTCCAGGTTATCTTAAGGACAAATGAAATTTCTGGTGAGCCATTTCCATTAATTTAATTCATTTTAGAAGGCTCTTATGCATGCAAATCATTAAAAATGTGGGGATGGTTTTACAAAGCAACATCTATATTCATATAAAATTTTACTTTATAAACCCTATTAAGTGAAAGATTTTGGTGCACGAAAAACCCCAAACCGACCAGATACTGACTCTTGAAAGTTAATCATTTCTATTTTAGAAAGTAGAGGAAAATGAATAAAACGCATGCTGAGACTTGAAATATAAACACAACAGGAAGCTAATAATCACCAGAACATGCAAAAACAGCAAGAGGTAAACCAAAATCCTATAGATTAAAAGAAATAGTAAATGCTGTATGTACTAGCTGTCTCACCTTTTGTCAATTCCCGCACAGTTCAATTGCAAGAAATATACATATAGTATAACATTGCACCCTTGTGGAATGTTACACAATGCATGCAGAAAAATGCTTGTAATTACCTGTAGATTCCACTTATATCAGTAAACACTTACATGATACCATCAGTGTTACAATTTTCTTTTAATTCAAAGAAAAGAATTCACAAAACGTTAATAGTTATATGTGTTTTAACATACTATATGCATATATATTGTTTATACTTTGGTATGTGAATACATATAGATGTAATACATACACATTATAAACAAGTGAAATGTGAATTAGGTACACTGGTTTTCTGCATAGCCATGATTTTTAAAGGAACCTAATTTTGAAGTTAACAGTACTATATACTGTTTCTTGGAGAAAGTGACTTCTAATATAGTAATGATCTAGTATCCATGCTCAAACAGAGTAGACGAGCATGGTTGGACTGAATTATTAAATAAACCAAGAATGGTATATGTTGTAACATGTGTAAATACATTTACAGAAAGTGAGCATGCAGAATGTACCTTTCCCCATTAAAAAGACAAACAAAGAAAGGAAACTGGCAGCTCTGACTTGCAGAAAACCAATGGCCCTGGCATAATTATGCTGCCTGTACATTACTACTGCATTTTCTAAGTTCACTGTGTTTCATTTTGCCAGTACATACAGTATTGCAGTACATATAGTATTGCATGGGTCAAAGGAAAGAAGATGTAAATAGTGAAGAATCGTTCACTTTAAATTTATGAGAGAGTTGGTCTCACAAGCTTTTAAAATACATATCTATTTGATAGTTATGTTTCAATGGTTCTAAAATTATCCCTTAACTGAAAAAAGGATGGAGAAGACATTAACATCTTGTCATTTACATAAATATATCTCACAATTTTAACCAGGCTATGTGTATGCAGTGAATCATGCAGTGCCCCCCCCCTTTTAAAAAAGGTTCTGTTCTCTAAGTAAGCAATAATAATAATAATAATAATAATAATAATAATAATAATAATACATTTTATTTATAGACCGCTATTCCGCAATAATCATAGCGGTGTACAGTAAAAATTGCAATAGAATACAATACAAAATGAGCAAGGCCTGTGAAATTTCAAAGATGAGTAGGGCAGAGTTCTAGCTTGGACGGCCAAGGGTCATGAACTGGGATGGTTTGTCTTTTACACTAGAAAAGCAGAGCAAGAATGTGATCTTAATTTGTGGAGATGGCCAAGGAAAGGTTGGGCTGGTATGCAGCTGAGCTGATAGTAGGCTAGCTGAAATTATGCTGATTTCAAAACTCTCCCAGACTAGAAACTTTAAAACTTAATTAGGGTTACCCTTCACTTTATGCTGGCATTGTGGCTGGGCCCCTGGGCTTGAGGACATATGGATCTGGCACAGCTAAATTCCTATCTAATCTCATTTCTCTGTCCATATTTGGCTCTTTGCTGGCAGCACTTAGTCAGTAGATCAATTCTTCTACTGTTGTATCTGTTGTATCAGCGGATCTCCAATATCAGTTGGCAGGAGTATTACCAGCAGAAGGACATTTTGGATGGCAGAAAGACACTTGCACATAATCCTAGCCTCCTCAGCATGTAATTTAGTTAGAACTGTGCTGCCAATTAAACAAATATATGCAAACTATCTCAAGATGTGGCCACAACTCTGCTTTTCTGAGCACTAAATGTTATCTCTCTAAACATAAAGTAGAAAGAGTTCATTTGTAACTGTGAGATTTGAAATGACAAAAAAAAAAAAAGGTTATTTCTTAGTCTTTGGCTGGCACAGGATTCTTTGTTGTTTATACTCCAAGACACACATATGGATATATTAACTGTCTTATATGGGCAGAATGTAAATGTACATCTGTTTTATTGTAATAATCACAAATACACAGTGCTTCATTTTTAAAAAATTCAAACCTACTTTTTCACAGAAAAACCCACTTTGTTTATTATTTCCTATGTTTTGTTTATTATGAAATTAATATGGGGAATGTGATTAATCAGTACTTAAGAACACATAGAAGAGGAAGGCTATGGGAAGCCCCCACTGAACAAATCTTGCCAGGAACAGCACAAGATAGGTTTGCCTTAGGCTTACTATAAGTTGGAAATGACTAGAAGGCACACAACAAAAACAAATAAGTGATTCTAGGGATTAATTATAGAAATAGTTTTATATGGACATAAATGGTATATTAACTCTTTGCCTAAATACAGTGTTCATAATTGCATTATTTTATTTTAATTGGTAAAACTTTGATTCTCTGAAATTCATGCAGTTCTGATGAAGGTAGAAACCATGATAATACTTTGGGATGGGGGTTGTATTATATAAATACAGCACTGAAATACAATCTATCCTATTTGAGAATTTTGTACTGTTATAACAAAACAAATCATTACAAATAAAGAACAGTAAAACAGCAAAATGCACAAATAAGAAAGCATATTTCAACACAGTATTATAGTATTATACAATTATTTTATATCATTCACACTCAAATGCATTTTCATACTACATGTAGCTGATAAAATTAGCTAGGAGAAGCCTACAAAGGTGGGGGCAAGATCAGATTCCACATCTGTTTTTAAGTAGTCTGACATTACAAACTTTCAGATATTTCAATGTGAACATTTGGGGAGATTTTCTATTCAAGTGTGTTTCCAAAAGTAAATTCAAAACTGTAATGTCAGAAATGATCTTCACTTTTGGAGCACTCACATGCTATTTCTCATTTATTTTAAGAATGTATGAAGGGGCTATGGGCTCTCTGATGCATGCAAAGTGCCTAAAAAGATTCCCGTCACCCCCTGCATGAATGAAGGAATGTTGTGGCATGTCAAGATGGCAGAACTGTGGCATGGGTCACTCATGCATTCTTTCAACACGTCTTTTGGAGGGAATGTTAAACATTCGTATCTTTGACTATGGCTCCTACCACACTGCAGAATTAAGGCAATTTGGCACCACTTTAATAGCCATGGCTCAATGCTACTGAATCCTGGGATTTATAATTTTGTGAAGCACCAGAGGTAGCTGACAGAGAAGGCTAAATATCTCACAAAACTAAAAAATCCCAGAATCCCACAGCATTAAGCCATAGCAGTTAAAGTGGTCTCAGAATGCATTAATGCTGCAGTGTTGATGCAGGTTTACTTGCCACTGTAATTGCACAAATTCATATGCTGTTACAAAAGATATCTAAGAAGTGGGAAACCTCCTTCAATAATTCTTCAAGGCTCTTGCTGAATGATCACAATAATTGCCAAAAAAAAAAAAAAAAAAAAAGCATGGCCACAATTATTATATATTGGTATAAATTGCTGTCATGCAGAAACATTATAAAATGAGAAATAGGGTAATAATTATAATTCTAAGGGATGAAGGACTACACAGTTTTGAAAAGAAGGGTTTTTTTTTAATGTCATCTATATAATTTTTAAATGGCATGCTGGGGTGCAGTCCTTAAAAAGTATAGTTCCATTTATTTCAGTAAAACTACTTCAGGATAGGCAATCTGAGGATCAAGTTATCGTTTCATAAGAAGTCTGCAGAAATGTTTGCCTTCCTTCCCTTACCAACATATGCAACATATTGGTGCTGGTAGGAATGGAAAATGATGAGCTTTGACATTGGATTCCTTCTTAAGAACTAAGGATAATAAGAAATAACTTTCTGAGCAAAGCATTTAGGCCTTGTGTGTTCTCTGAACCACTTATCCAGTGCTTCATTCTAAGGACTCCACATAATGTGTCAGCATTCTGGCTACCCTGGATTGCTGTGCTCATCACTTTTCTGTTTCAATATTTGTCACATTGAGAATCAGCATAGTGGAGGACTCTAGGGGGTCAGGTTTTGAATCCCCACTTAGCTATGGAAACCCACTGGGTGATTGTGGGCAAATCATACACTCTCAGTCTCAGAGGATGACAACTGAATAGCCCTTCTGAACAAATCCTGCCAGGAAAACCCTGTGATAGCTTTGCCATAGGGTCACCAAAGGTCAGAATGAAATGGACTACACAACAATAAATTTGTCACACTGGAAGAACAGACTACAGAACTCTCCAGAGCACACACAAAGAGGGACTGGGCCTGCCTGGCAGCCTGTGAACCTCAAGTTGGTGAAGGAGGTACAGTCCAGACCCACAAGGATCTTATGCTATCTGATAGGAGTGTTAGCCTGGCCAATACAAAGCAGAAGAATATCATATATATATATATATATATATATACATTTTGGAAGCATTTGTCACTGAAAGTAAGAGAGAAAATTTAAAATAAATTTTTAAACAGGAGATTTCATGTGAAGTAGAGGCAGCAAAATTGAAGGCCCAAGTGAATCTTTGCATTCAATATGCATATATAAATAGATATATAGTTGGGATTATACAGTAGGCCCTTGGTATCCACTGGGGTTTGATACCAGGACCCACCATGGATACCAACATCCATGAATTTTCATGTCCCACTATGCAGCTAGCTGTGTATATCCATGGATTTTTTATCCATGGATTCAGGTATTCATGGCTTGAAAATATTTTAAAAATATATAAATTCCAAAAAGCAAACCTTGATTTTGCCACTTTATATAAGGGACCCCATTTTACTATCCCATTGTATATAGCATCCATGGATTTTGGTATCTGTAGGGGTCTTAGAACCAAACCCCAGCAGATACCTTGTGACCACTGTATATAGTGGTGGAATAAAATGACATCCTTTTTATAAAATAGCAAAATCAAGGTTTGTTTTTGGGATTTAAAAAAAAAAATTCAAGCTGTGGATGGTTGAATTGATGGATGCAGAATCCTTAGATCGTAATTGCCATGTTTGTGGCACAATCCCCTTCTAGAGTACCGAGGACAATCCACTGTTAGGTAATTTTTGCTTTGAGAAGACATTTTTCATTTGCGCCAATGGGAGATTTCCTTCCAATTAGTACAGCTCCTTCAGAGGAGTGATTTTCATCACGATCAAAGCAGTGAAGAAAGGTTTAAATATCTCTTGCTGCCTATTACAATTCTAGTAATTACACCAGGGATTTCTATTTGCATTTTAACAAACATGAAAACTAAAAACAAAGATTTAACATGTATGCAAGTTAATATGGGCTTCAAGAAGACCGGCAGCTTGGAGTGGCCTCCAGCTGCTCTAGCCTCGGTTGCTCCCCGTTCAGCATGGGACTGTGGCAACCACATGCCATGGACCTGAAGCAGGCCACCACCACAGTCCAAATGGGTCACCGGCAAGGAACACTTTTTGAGGCTTCTTTTGCCAGCAGCCCTGGACTGCAGGCGCAATGCAGCTTCAAGCTGATCCAGGGAGTGTGCGACATCTGTATGCCATGCCCCCAAATTTGCTCAAAGCCGGCGGTTTTGGCCCATGTGATGATGTGTTCTTTGGCCCCAAATCTCTATAAAATGGTTGTCCCTGCAGTCATTAGAAGTAGCATATTACTAGTTATGACATTCCTTATAACATGTTATTTTGGGGGTTGCCAAGAGCATAATGTTATTTTGCAGATTAGCATGAGTGGAAATATTTTTACTGTTTCTCTGTAACAAATAAAATTTATAATTACTTGTAAAACACTATGGTGAGGGATAATGAGGTGTAAGAGCCAATGTAGTATACTGGCTTGAGTGTTGGCCTAGGATTCTGGGTTCAAATCCTAGTTCAGCTATGGAAAAAACTGGGTAATCTTGGGCAAGTCACACTCTTCTCAGCCTTAGAAGTAGGCAATGGCAAGCTTCCTTTCAATAAACCCTGCCAATAAATCCCCATAATAGGGCTACCATAAGTTGGAATCAACTTGGAGGCACATAGCAAAAACAAAGAACATGAGGAATGTCCATATTTTCAGTTTTTGTTTTCAATAAGAGTGAAGTAACAAAAATATAACATTTTGATAGCACACTGCTAATATGTTACTCACTGAGTAACAAGTTTCACCTAGTTCCAAATTCTGGGTTAATAAAATCTTCCTTTCTCTCTTCCTATTAGGGTAGTTTTATTGACATGTATTAGTACATTTATTAGTATATTTTTAATCCACTATTCTAGTTAAATTCTAATTTACTTGATTTCAAATCCACTATTCCAATCCACTATTTGAAATGACAAAATGGCTGAGGACCCTCTTAGTGGGTCTCTCTTTATATTTTCAAGCTATGTGGTAAATCAAGGCAAGTCATTACTGTGTGAAAACATAAATAAAAGGATTGATAGCACACAGAGTAAAGGTAGTAAAGATAGAGAGGAACCCACCTTCATGACCAATAACAGATCTTGAGGCTGTCTGAAAGCTAATAATTCCTGCCACATTATCATTGGCTGGAATAACCACCGTAACAGTGTCTGAGCTGGGTAGAATATGACTGCCACCTTCAGTGTGGGTCAAACTAATTATAATGCTTTCATCATCCTCAGGTTCCAAGTCATCTAGAATTGTAAGCGTTATCAGTTTTTTAATTTCACCTGAAAAAAGAAAGGAGAGACTGCTGCATTTCATTGAGAAATTTCCTGTCATTTGTGGGTGAGTGTCCCAATTACTTGATGAAAACCACAATGCAAGTGCTAGTCCCAACTAAACTATACACAATAGATATGTAAAGAATACTTAGAAATTTGCCATTAGGGAGAAACAATATTTTGACTCATTCATACATCCCACAGAAAAAAATGATCAATTGATAGAATATTTTTTATATATGTGTGGTGATATTTTTACAAAACAACAACACTCTCTCTTTTTGTACAAAACTGTAAAGAGAGACAACACTATCTTTTGCATAAAGGATACTGTTCTCTGCACCATTTCAGTTTAGTGAAACAATTTTCCCTCAAAAGCCCTGATAGGCAAAAATATTATCAAAAATGTTTTAAAATAATCTTATAATCTTCACCAAATGGTAGAAAACCTTTGAAATCCTTCATTTCTGCATGTCAGTTTAAAATAAGTGAAGATCTTCATCTCTAGGGCTGAAAATCCAGCCGAGGATTTCCTCTGCCCCATCTCAGATTCACCCCTTTTCACTCGCTGCCCCTCACTCCTGGAACCTTCTTCCCCCACGAACAAGAGCCATCACTTCTTTAACCAGCTTCAAAATGGAGTTGAAGACCATCCTGTTCAGAGAAGCGTTCCCAGGCATTGCATAATTGTCACTTGCTATTTGATGTTCTTTTGTTGCCTGTTTTATTGAATAATTTCCTGTATTGCTATGTATTTTATATGTATTATCCTACAAGAGAGGCAGGCTAGCTCCAACTGGCCTCCCTGGAAGAAGATTAACCATCCATTAAGAGGCCAAGCCCTCCCTCCAGTCCATCTCCCCTGATCCAGGCCTCAGAGGTAGAGAAGAACTGCTGGCCCTCATCCCCTTCCCTACCACCACTCCCTTCTCCTTTTGTGTCGTGTCTTTTTAGATTTTAAGCCTGAGGGCAGGTAACCATCCAATTAAAAAGACTGTATGTACAGCGCTGTGTAAATTTAAAGCGCTTTATAAATAAGGGTTAATAATAACAACAACAATAATAATAATAATAGGGTTCAACATAGTAGTAGAGGTCATATAAGCATCCTCTTACCTTTTATCAATTATTTTAAAGGTAAAGTTAAAGATTTCTTCTTTGACATGATTGTCCAGTCATGTCCAACTGAAGGGTGCAATGCTCATCTCCATTACTAAGCCGAGGGAGCCAGTGTTGTCAAATAAGACTCCATGGCCATGTGGCCAGCATCACTACACAGAATGTTACCATCACACTGAAGTGGTACCTGTTTATCTACTTGCACTTTCAAACGGCTAAATTGGCAGACAAGCAACTGTTTTAGGTGTAGTCTAATTGGGACTAGGAATTTGATTTAGGAAAATGCATCTGCTGGAACAAACAATATGAATTCATCTTGAGAAGAATGGGAAGTGGTGGCCTTCATCCAATGCATCTGAACATGTTGAATGCCCATGGTTGATAATCTTTAACTAAATCATAACACATTATATATTTCCTCTTACCCTTCAAAAAGGGCTCAGGTACCATCATGCTGAAGGCTGGCACAAAAACAGTGACATAATATAAACTTGTATTTTGTGCTGATATTAATTATCCTCCCAATTTCCTTACCTTCTGCAAAACTCAGGATTTCCCCATCACCAATGAAATCCAGATTTGGAGTAGCTGTGCCACCAACTATGTTCCATTCTACTGTTACTTGCCCTAAACTTCCTTCAGTTCTATGTATCATTAACTGCACTGTATTCTGAGGCCATTCTTGAACTTCTACATAAAGACCATTTTCAGTTGTATTGGGACTAATGCTGTAGATCATAAACACACCAAAGGCATCTCCATTCATTAATATAATAACTGTAGAGGTGTTGGGTTGTCCTATGATTGGCTGATTTTCAAAACTAGCAGAGATGTTTATCAGTACTACTTTTAACAGAGATATGCTAAACTTTTCATCCACTTCTGGAAAATCATCAGGAAGTACAGTTACTGTAAGGTTTGCAAACTCCTCTCCTTCTGCCATTATCACCCACTGCTTTGTAATAGTTTCATAATCACTATTAGCAATTGCTTGTGTACTCAAAAGAGAGGATACAGTGGTTAGATTTTTCTTGTACGTCCAGAAAGCTGAGTTGTTGGTTACAGGTTCATCCCAAGATGCCATCCAAAAGCATAACGGGATTCCAGAGGCAATGGAAATTGAGAAGGCTGAACATGCTTGCTCTTTCAGGCACAGCATTGCACAACTGTACAGTGAATCATAAGCAAAAGACACATTCATTCTAATCATCTGAGATTGATCTGGAATTCCTTGCACTGGTGCTTCATAGCAGGACAAGAGATCCAGGCTTTGCTCTGCTGCAAGAGTTACAATGTCAATTTCAGAAGTGCTGTAGACAATCTGCAGCTGGCCAAATCTTCCACCACTATAAACATTGATAAACAAGAGGTTCATGTTAATAAAGACTCTTCTATGGGATCAGTATTAATATTTGAGAAAGAAAATTTTGCAAGTATTATGACCAACACAACTTTCAAAATAATTCAACATTACCGTGTACTTTACAGCTTGATTTTCTTGGAACATCAACCCAGAAAATTCTGGAGAAAATTTGAAATGCAAAACAGAGGCAGAAGCAGGAAGGTGGAAGTCAAAGCAAAGAAGACATTGTGATGATGAGGATAGAGAAGAAGCAGGCTCACAGACTTTATTACTGTCATTTCTCAATGCACAATCAATCTTCTCTGTTGTCCTCAACTAAGTTGTAATCAGATATATGGACAGGTAAATCTGTTTTTCATGCTTGTTCAGACTAGAATCTTCCTTTTATGACTTTCTTCTATCAAGAGTGCCTCTGAGACCCTGAGCAGGTGGGCCAGGAAAGCATAGGCTTGACCCATGCTTTTCTGGCCCAGGTGCTAAGCCAGGCCAGTCCCCAGTCCAGCATGAGGACAGGCAAGTGTTTACATGCCTGTCCCCACATTGGCCTGGGGAACCACTACCAGCATATACTCCTTACCTTCCCCCTGAATCTCTGTGAGTGGACCCCTGTTGTTGTAACTGATGCAAAAATGGGGCACCTGGCCACATGGGTGCTGCCAAATGCCCCATTTCTGCATCAGACATGGCAATGGGGGTCCACTCATTAATGAAGACACAGGGGGATGGTAAGGAGCATGCAGGGTGTCTAAATAGCCAGGTTTGCCATGGAATTTCTGGGAAACTCTGCAGCAAACTGGAGGTTAAAGTGACCCACATTAAGGGCTGTTTTCTCCATGATTGCGGTGGATCTACCAGATCTGCATCCAATCTGCTAGGATCTGGTCTGAGCTTGCATTGTCCAAATAGGACAATGTGAGGCCACAGGGAACATGAAAATTTGGGCAATGCAGACAGCCCCTTAATGTTCCCACTCTAACTCACCTTATCTGGATGTCTAAGAGCCGAGCAGACGGCCGTATAGGGCACCAGATCAGGGCCATGGCAACTGCACACTGCAGCCCCAATCAGGCATTTTTCTGGCACAAAAAGAAGCCACAAAATGCTGCTCCTTTTTGTGCTGGAAAAAGTGCACCCATAGCTTTTTGACACTCCTGCGGCATGTTGCATCTAAACACCGCACCGCTGGAGTGCCAAAAAGCTGCCACCGTGTAAATGGCCAGGCACTTCACAGCAGCTTCCTACCAGCTTGGGGGCATGCGTTGACGTACACCACTCCTCCAAGCTGCTGGGAAGCTGGTGCATTTTGCTGGCCCATACTTCATTTTCCAAGCCACCTTCCTCTCCTACTGGGGGTATATTAAGGCTACAGTCCTATACTCACTTACATTCCTGCAATTTGATGGCTTGAATTCAATGACATTTATAGAACTGAACTGTAAGACTGTCACATTTTTTTCTGAAGATATACTTTGAATGTTCTCTGGGTTCTTCATTAATTTCTGACTTGCTTTCATCTTGTAAGCTCCAGCTACCTATAGAATGGTTTGGACTTCATTCGAATAAAGGTAAAAATATCATTGATCACAGTTCTCCATATGTTCAGCTGTTACAAAGCTGTCTAACTAGTGTGCCATTATACATAATTTTTTGCAAGATACAGGAATTATTTTTAAAAAATCAAGATATAGAACAGACCTTCTCTTCACCATTATATTTGCAAGTGAACTTCTCTCCAGTGGTTCTTGAACTCGATACAATGCTTGTTGAAAGGAAACTATGCCATATGGCCTATCATTCGCAGGAATTATAACATTTGCAATTCTCTCCAGTCCAATAGTGCCTCCATTGGAGGCCTGACTTAATTCTACTCGGATCACCTAGAAAAATAGGTTAAATTGTCTAAGATATGGTTTGTGAAAAAGAATGACAATTTTGAGCCAAACTGTGAACTTTGCAAAGCCTAGCAAATCTATTGCAAAAGTAGTATTTTAGACTACTGAATGTCTCAACTGTGAATTAAACAGATGTGAAGATCACAGTTTAACCTTTTAATATTTTTCTGCATATTTTTGAACTTCCAGGGTCTCTTGGTGCCACATGCAGCCCATGGGCTACATTTTGCCTATGTCTGGTTTTTGCAGACCAGAGGTGAGCATGGTGTGACCCTCCAGATGTGGCTCAACTGCAACTCCCATTTATTATATTGTTAGGGCTAGTCGAAGCTGAAGCCCAATATCAAACAGCAAATTCCTCCTCTACTCTTCTGTTTCTAGAATCTCTAAAAATGGTGCATTGGAGTGATGATAAGAAGCTGCCCCCTCTATTGCTTCACACTACTAGATTCTCACAGGAAAGCCTTATTTCCTTATCCAGTGGAATACCATGCCAAGGTGATTTTTTTTCCATGAGGCCTAGCTATTCTAGTGGTAAAAATAAGTACTTCATAATCATTTCGGTCTGCACCATGATATTCTCTGCACATTGCAGGTATTCATGAGGATACCAAAGGCCATACTCACTATACCTTGGAACATTAGCTAGGACATGAACACATGTTCAGAGAAACACATGTAAACATTTGTGTAGGGATGCCCCAACTAATTCAGCAGCTATCTTAGGTCTTTCAGAAAGAAGCGCCACAAGGCTTGTTACCATTAATTATAGCACTCAGTGCAATTGGTAAGCAATAAGCAATATGCTTTGTAACCAACAGTGAAAGTTCAGTACAATTCTCCTATTAAACATAGCCACAAAACTCCCATGCCAAAGATGAATTGTCTTTGAAATCAATGATACCCACAATAATACACCTGGGAAAATGGACTTGTAATGCAGGAGTAAGGGGGTTAGCAGCTGTGCTTGCTGATTTTAGTTCCACCCGCAGATTCCTGCACTCCCCTGAAAAGCTACCCCTGTGGCCCCTTACAAAGCTGTTTCAGAGGGCTGGAGGACCCACCAAAACAGCATGAAAAGTGGTGCTGGGGGCTGCAAGGGGAATACAGTTGGCCTTCTATATCAGCAAGGGTTCTATTACAGACTCCCCTCCTCAGATAATAAAAAGTGTGGGACCTCAAATCCCATTATTGTAAATGGATGTGCGACATGCACATGGCTGCATTGGTGCAGCGGCATGCATGTGAGCACCTTTGTGGCTGAAGAGCAGGGTATAAATACTCCAAATAAAATAAATAAATGTGCCACCATTGGCAATAATGGGATAGGGTCATCTACAGATGCTCCAATCCATGGATGGCTAGCCTACTGATATGGAGGACCAACTGTACATGAAAATTGCTGCCATATTACCCCATCATCCAGAGGAAACTTCTCCCAGATCCCACTACAAACAGGCAGAGTAATTTGGTTTACAGAGGGGCACATCTAGATTTAACCCAATATAATCTGAAAATGTGCATTTTTAATTCCTCTGCACAATATTTTCACAAGTCCAATTTAAAATACATTATAAACCAACAATATGAAATAATGCTTGCTAAAAATCAGAAATAATAGATGTATTGTTGTTGCTGCTGTTGTTTTTCACATTTTGTCAGATTACTAAACTCACCTCTTTAATTTCTGGAAAATCATCAGCCACTATTTCCAAGGTCAAGTTCCTTGTGGCCTCCCCAGGTGAAAACTGTATATCACCAGAGAAGACTCGCAAGTCACTGTCAGCAAGTTGCCCATTAATGGTGGCAATCCATTTAACAGTCACATTGCCCAGTGTTCCAGCATTGCGAATAACTGGGAGATCAATCCTCACTGTATTGGTATCGGGTTCTTCAACAGTGATTTCAGTGATCTGGAAGACTGGGAAAATGGAGAATTTAGTCCATCATTGGTATAAAATGCCTTGTGGGGCAGGATTTTTTTTAAAAAAATGTAAAAACAACTATAATTAGCATTTTGAAACAGATTGCTAATAAACAGTGGGTTTACAAACCATATCATATTATTTGATCCTTTATAAAATTTAGATTCTACTATTCCTCAGATTAGCTTAATATATTACTTCCAGTCACCTCATTTTATCTTCACAACAACTCTCTGCAAGATAGATTAGGAATACCCCTCCTTAAAACTGCCAATCCCAGCATGCAACAGGAGGCAGCTAGAGGAGTCACACTGGAATAGTACCTCTTTAAGAGCATAGTGTGATAAACATGATGACAACCGCTGTGAGTCTTTGCTTTTTTTTACCTTTTAGTCATATAATTATTCTTTAAGAACTAGAAAGTTCACACAGTATTTTTCAGAGCTTGGAAATTTTGGACTATTTGTTCAAAACTCTAAGAACTATTGTCCAAAAACTTTTTTATACTCTGATATTTTGTTACCCTTTTTCTTTAGGACAACCTGGCTACTTTCCCTGGGTATGTGTACGTATATACAATGACTATATACCAAAATTTTCAAATTAGAGCTTGAAGCTAGATATTGCTGAAGGGGGAATGTATCACATGCAATTTACATGCTGACCTGGACATGGGATGGGATTGGGCTGGAATGGGTTAAAACTGATTTTACCACATGTAAAATTGCTGCTGCGCTGCTGCCTGACCATCACCCATCTTCCAGCAGTGCTCTGGCGGCCGATTTTGATACTACGGAAGCTTTCCTTAGTACCAAAATTGACCACCAGAGCACTGCTGGGGGACAGGTGATGGTCAGGCGGCAGTGCAGCAGCAATTTGCATGCAGTAAAGTCAGTTTTAACCCGTTCCAGCCTGATCCTGTCCCGTGTCCGGGTTGGCATGAAAATTGCATACAATAAACTCTGTAGTCTGAACATTAGCTAGAAAGAGACAAACAACACTCACTGTTCATTAGATAAAATATTTTGTGATGGAAAGCAGTATTTAAATCAGCAAATTACTACTGTAACAAGAGACTAGTAAAATATATTTAAAAGGTTCCTCTCACCAAAAGATCCAAATGGATCATCAGAGGCCTCTATGATTATAGCAGCCTGAGTTAAACTTCCAAGCAATGCTCCCCCTGTTGTCTCATTAAACAATTGTACAAGGAAGGACTCTTCAGTCTCAGGGTTGATATCATTTATTATATAAATTGGCACAGCTTTGCTGGTCTCTCCTTCTAGTAAGACAACATCTGATGAGGCGACACTGTAGTCTTCACCTGTGTGTATAAACATAAGAAAGATGCTTAGGCAAAATTGGAAACAAATGCCTTTACCCATAATTCAAAACCATAACTTTATTTCTTTACGTTGCTAAGAAAAACAGCCTATAAAAATGTGTTTTTAAATTAAAACTCTCAGAATCTATCAGCTGCAATTCTCTGAGAACTGTGATAAAAAAAAAAACATTTTTCCAAAGGAAACTGAAGCCTTTGATGTGGATGAATCTGTAGGACTATCTGAAGTGCTTCAAACAACAACTAATGTTACACCTTGGAGAAAGTATTCTGTATTTGTGACTTAAAAGTAGACTACTTTTTAAACTGTTGGGGCTTTGTTGTTATTGTTAACCACCCTTGAGTCGATCTCAACTCATGGTGATCCTGTGGATGAGACATCTCCAAGACTCTTCATCCTCCACTACTCCAGTTTCTGCAGATTCATACTCATGGCTTCCTTAATTGAGTCTATCCATCTAACACGTGGCCTTCCTGTCTTCCTAGTTCCTTCCACCTTTCCCAAGATTATTGCCTTTTCTAATGAGTCATATCTTCTCCTGATGTTGGAGGCTAAGACAAACCAAACAGTGAATAAGAGCAGAATAAATGTATAAATGTATTGGAGCCCTCTCCAGTTTTCATTCAGGCAGATCCTACTCAGGAAAACATCAAGGGTAACCTACATAGGTCTAATCTGTACTGCAGATCGACACTCCTTTGACACTGCCATGGCTGAATGCTATGAAATTCTGGGATTTGTAGATTATTGTTGCACCAAAGCTCTTTGACAGAAAAGACTAAATAGCTCACAAACTACAAATCCGAGAACTGCATACCATTCAGCCATGGAATTAAAGTGGTGTCAAACTGCATTATTTCTGCAGTGCAGACCAGACCTTAAGCTATCAAAATACAGGTATCTGGATGCACACAAAAGCACTGTCAGACTCGTCCAGTCTACTCTGAATTCATTTTTCACATCAGATAAACCAGAGGTAGAGATGTTCTAAAGCCCATCTTCATATCCTCTGGAGGACCACATAGTGACATAAAAATAGAAAGCTTTTTGTCATTATTTTTGTCATTTGTTAAAAGTAATCTATATCACTGTAGGATTTTCTATCTCATGACAACACAAACACATTCTTACCAGCTGTTGCTGTTATCGGCACAGCTTTAAATTTTACTGAAACATCTGCAAAAAGTCCCCCTGTTCTTGTGACATTGATGATAGGTCCAATGTAATTTTCAGCCACTCGCACGGCCAATGCTGAGAGTTGTAGTGTTCCAAAAGCATCATCATTGGCATTGATAATTATGTGAGCAATCCTATCACTTTTAGGTCCAAGGCGTGGAGAATCTGGAACTGAAATGCAAAAGAAGTCCAACAGGCACACAATCTGAGTTCTCTGGTTTATAGATATATGGGTCTACAGAAGAGTTTGACAGCACGCTGCCTAAGTTTGAGTCTGTTTTCCCTCATCTATTCCATTACTGCCTTAAGACATTCATTCAGAGGAGAGATGCCATCCTTAGTCACTGCAACAGTCCGAGACATAGGGAAACATATCTGGGTGTCATTAGCATACTGATAACACCCCACCTCATATCTCCGCCTGATCTCACCCAGCGGCTTCATTTAAATGTTAAATAGCATAGAAGACAGAATGGCACCTGAGGGACACCAGATATTAGTTCTCTTTTAGAAGAGCAGTTGTCTCCCAGCATCACCATCGGGGATCTGCCTGAGAGATAGGAATGGAACCACTGCAATGCATTGCCCCCAATTCCCAACTCCTCCAGAAGGATACCATGGTCAATGGTATCAAAAGCTGCTGAGAAGTCCAAGAGCACCAACAGGGTCACACTTCCCCTATCGATGTCCAAATGGAGATCATTGACTAAGGCACCATGGCAGTCTCAACTCTGTATCCTGTCCTAAATCCAGTTTGAAATGGATCTAGAGAATCAGTTTCCTCCAAGACTGCTTGGAGTTGAATGGTGACTGCTCTCTCAATCACCTTGCTCAAGAATGGCAAAAGCAAGACCGGCCTGTAGTTGTTTTTGTCCAGGGGGTCTAGGAAAGGCTTTTTGCAAAGTGGTTTAACCACTGCCTCTTTTAGACTAGATGGAAGTCAGCCTTCCCTTAAAGATTCATTGATTATGTGCCCTAACAGCACCTTAGTTACATCTCCCCCCTGGATGGCCAAGACGGACAGGGATCGAGAGAGCAGGTCATCTTTTCACACTACCAAGGAGCTTGTCCATATTCTTGGTACTCACTGACTCAAATTGATCCAGTAAAACAGTATTTACAGAGTCACTGGATACCTCTCCTCCACATCTGTGGGCTAAGCATTCAGAAATTTGATCATTCATGGATTATGCTATTTGCTGCCTCCTCTGCTGCTGTCTTATATGTGACTGAATAACATGTTCTCTCTAAGCATTTCTAGGTCCTCTAGCACAACTCTATGGTCAACCAGCAGCCTAGAGAAGTTCCTAAAGAAGTGTTCTCTCATGTAAAAAGGGATGGGGGCTATATCCATGTTTTTTCTACTTTCACAGAGATCCTGCATCTCAAACCTCTTGAAAGCTGAGGGCTAACTCTATGAGCTTAGCAGGATAAGCATGACTTGTAGAACATGGACTTCTTGAAGACACAAGTTGCCCTTTATGAAGAGTGCTCTTGAGAACCATAGCATATACAGTCAGCCCTTATACATGGATTTTTATACATGGATTCAAGCATACACAGATTGAAAATATTCAAAGAAAGGTATAAATTTCAAATATCAAATCTTGATTTTCCATTTTTTATAAGGGACACCATTTTGCTATGTCATTATATTTAATGAGACTTCAGCATACATGGATTTTGTTATCCATGGGGGATTTTGGAACCAAACCCCAGCATATAACAAAGGTCCACTGTAATGCTGGGTCAGATCTATATATTATAAAACCAACAGGTTCCGTTTAATAAACAACAGAAAATCGACAAAATTCATGTAACTTTTAAAAACATTAAGAATAAGGGAACAGGAATGTAAAAAATACATTTGGATAACATACTAAATTCAGCATATTACATTCAAATGAACAACACATTGTAATAAAATGGAACAAGATACAAAATCCAGCACATTGATTAGTAGAAAATAATGTGACAAACTGATTGCATCATATCATACAAAGGAATAAACAGCAGCAACAGAGGCTATTATGGTAGGCTATTATGGTAGGCTATTAAAGAATTCCAATAGGTTCATTATAGTCACATTCAAGCAGCCTTTCAGTATGTATCATTACTGATATTGTCAAATTTATTTAATGGAAACAATACCTTCTATTGTAGAAAGGTATATGTTATGTCATTTAACTGGACTT
Source organism: Sceloporus undulatus (assembly GCF_019175285.1). NCBI lineage: Eukaryota > Metazoa > Chordata > Lepidosauria > Squamata > Phrynosomatidae > Sceloporus > Sceloporus undulatus. The sequence continues at coordinate 280,897,361 of NC_056523.1, forward strand.
GCTGTAGTTGCTATTAATCTTATGTCTTCTGTTCCTAGCAACTGTAAGCTCATGATTAACTGAACTTCTGATATTAATCAAAAGGAGATTCTGCAATTCTACTTGTTATATGGAAAAGAAGAAAAACAACCCAACTCAAGTAAGCAAACAATAGTATCCTATGGATCATAACGTGGGATCATTTTGAAATAGAAAAATATAATTTGGGTTAGTATAATGATTAAGATGTCAACATTAAGATGTTAATTAATTAATGATATTTAATGTTAATTAATATGTCTCAATGTCATTTCAATAAGACTAACGAATTTGTAAATATATAGGCAGTCTTACTTGGCCGATACTGGACTCCTTCTATCAGGGTAACACCAAGCAGCTCCACAAACACCGATTCAGATTTCTCTGGTTCATTATCATCCAGAATAGGGAGTTCTATAGTAGCCTCACTTTCATTACCTGCAAGGATTACAGATCCTGAAATGGGCAAATAGTCTTGTCCACAGGTTGCCCTTGCAACATTTGATGGCAGAAAGGGTGAGTGATCCTCATCAGCCATGGTTTGATATGCAACCATGACTATTCCCAAGAGACCTTTTAACCGTATGACTGTAAGAGTGATGTTCTTGGTCCTTTCCTCAACTTTGATTGGTTTGTTTTTCTCAGAGAAAATCAAAAGTCCATAAGGGTCATCACTGGCAAGGATTACTAATGTAGCATTGGTGTGAACTCCAAGACGTCCACAGGAAACATTGATAATCCAAACTGAAAAAATCTTGTCTAGTTCTGGGATTTCATCAGGCACGATCTGCACTGTTAAATTTGCTCTCCTTTGTTCTATATTGAAAGTTATGTTGCCAGAAGTAGCCTCCAGATCTTCAGTATCATCAGGTACAATGAACCAATACAAAGTCACCTGGGACAAGGCACCATGGTTTCTTACAACCTGAAGAACAAAACAGTAAATTATTATTTTTGCATTATGAAGACCCAAGTTCCTGTCCTAAAAGGGCGTCTAGCTTACAGCAATGGAGGCTGGTGGCTTCCACTCAAGGTTTTAACTTTAATTTTAAAGAAGATATCTAGTGTGCTGAATTCTGTCCCAAAAACAGTTGTCCCTATGAAATCTGATACAAGAAACTAAATCCATGTCAACTAGTCAGGCCAGCCTAAGAAATCGGAAGCAAGACTGCCAGGAATGCAGAGCTACGAAATATAAATGGCTGTTCCTCTTTGTGAGGTAGGATCAGTCTTGTTTGCCACAAGGAGAACTTGCTATTGGGTTAACTGGAACAAACCTCCACAAACTCTCCTGAGCAAAGGCATGCTAAATCACAGGTTCTCTATATGGACATGCCTTAGGTGCATTGTACAAACCTTGCCAAGAATTGTGCAGTGGTTCTATTTTTACCAAAAAGGGCACAAACTAAGCAAAGAGCAATCATTACAGGCACAAGGACATAGAACTTGGAAGTAATGAGTTACAAGTAGCATATTTACCTGCAGTTGGCTATTCTTTTTCAGTAAGGAAAGCAGAACAAAGTCACATTTAAAAATGAGCACAGCAGACAGCAACTGAATGACCTTGCTGGTGTAATTAGTAATGTTTTCTGCTTAAAATTATTTTTAAAGTATTGTTTAGGCATATCTGGAGACATTTTGACAGGAATTTTCCCAATGTTTTCCTGTTTTCCTATCAATCCTAAAATGTCCTCACTCCAAAAAGGGTAATGAAAAGATAATAAGCAACACAAGGGCAATGCAGCAGGTTATTTCTTTAGCACTGCAGCATAGGAGCAGTCTTCTTTTAATCAATGTAATAAATAATGGCATATATTACTTTTATAAAGTCACTTTCCAAGCTCTACAAGGGGCTTAATGCAGCCTAGTCATACCACTGGACCTAAACACCACTGCAGTTTGCACTGACTTAACTGGATAAATCAAATGAAGTATCTGTGTCCCACATGCTAGCACATTGCCTCTTCTTCCACTTGCTCTGATCACTCAATCCTGTGCAGAGATGTAAATCTTTCTATATTTTTTTGCATACATTTCTTCTTCCCACTGCAAAAAATGTCTAAAAACTCAGGATTTGACAAAAAAAAAAAAATACAATATGGGTTTTGTGCAGAAAATTCTTGTTTTCTATGCAGAAAAAGTCATTTTCTCTAGAAAAACCCCCAGCAGAATTTCTAATATATATATATATAATCTTTTCCTGTATAATATCACAATTCTCTCCTATGTGAGCATGCATGGGCTCAGATTTCTTACATAGAAGCTCTATTACCTGGATTATTATTAGGTCTCAGACAGACAGGAATAAATCTAATTATCAGTCACATTTAAGTGCTAAAAGAAATTAGATGTACATTTTCCTCCTGTCTTCCCTGACTCCTCTCTTACTCATCCCACTTCCTGGATCAAGTGTACTTCCCTGGTAGAGAATGAAGACAAGTGTCTGAATTCTGTCAAAAACAGCATCTGAATTAGGCAGAAATAAATCATTACTGTGACAAATGCACTGTGAAAATTCTTGAAGGAATGAGATTAGATGTAATTCCATATCTGTAAATTCAGACATGCTAACCTCAAGCGTGACTTTTCCACCTCCATCCTCAGGTTCAGTTCCATTGACAGCAAGGGATTCAGGACTGAATTCAAATACCCCATGAGCATCATCAGAGGCTTCAATAGTCACTATGATGTGAGAGGCTATACCCAAGCTAGCTGTTGACAATGAGATAGAAAAAAGTGACTTACAAAATATCTGGAGATGCATATCTGACAACAGAAAACTCTTGAGATAATCTATATATGAGATGGCAAACAGGATCTGGGGGCCAATTTTCCACCCTAGGACTCTCTGGGGACTGCATGGACTTCCAGAAATGAAAAGCAAAACAAAACAGATCTGAATATGGCTGGAAAACTACTTCTAGATTTGAAAAATTGGCATTTGGGGGGTTTAAAAAGTGCAGAGTCCCCCTGCAACCCATTTAAGGGGTGGGTTGCTACTCCTGGAGTCTTGCAAGAGTGGCTATTCACTCCCTCCTATTTTCTGTCAGAAAAAAAAGACAGCCTCAGGTATCTGGGAGGCTTCAGAGATTACAAAGCAGCCATAAGGGTATGCTTGTGGTTCAAGGGCCACACTTTGGCCAACACAATCTATGGAGAGGAAAGCATCCTTCTCCCATGCTTTAATCATGTTAATTGCATGATCAGGGGGAAGATTATCACAACCCTGTGCTCTTCTCCCATTCTTCTCCTGCCTGTAAACAGTAATGGAGCCGTCATTGGGTATTAACGTTAGGAGTGTGGGTGTGTGATAATCTTCCCCTCGATCACTTGAGTAATGTGATTTAAGCACAGATGAAGGACGCTTTCCTTCTGTGTGATAATCTGTGGGACGCCAGTAAGAATTGTGAACTAATATCATTAATGAATGCTATTATGAGTTGGGCTTCTGGCACCAAGCAAATGGGTTTCAGACTAACACAAGTTGCTGCTCTAAGCTTTACTGGACATAAATAATGCAACAGATGATATACAAAAGAGAAACATCCCAGACCTTTTACAGATGGGGTCCAGCATCCCCTCAAAGCCAATAGTAGGATTAGGCCCCTAAACAACTAATTCACTAGAAATAATATAATGCATTCACAGCTTTACTGTTTAGAGTACAATCTTTTTTTTAAAAAATAATAAACACGCAGTTTATTTATTTGAAACAGTTAATGCAGTCAAGTGACAAAGTGCTGAATTTAGCATTTCAGAAATATATGTTATAAGACAGACAGGGAGACAGACAGACAGACAGAGTCAGAAGGGGGAGATTGCAGGGAGCGAGAGAGAAAATGGCTTACACAGCAAAGTTTACACTATAATCCCATGAATTAAGGGCACAAAAATTATAGAAGAATGCCAGGATGCCATTTCAAAATTCTGGCTCATAAGTTTACAACAGTAATGGGCATATTAATAATAATAATAATAATTTGTTTTATTTTTATACCGCTATTCCAAAGATCATAGCGATGAACAGCAAGTAAGCTAATTAGCAAGTAAGCTAATTTGCCCCCAACAGTCTGGGTACTCATTTTAGCGACCTCAGAAGGATGCAAGCCTGAGTCGAGCTTATATTGTTATATAACCACAGTATGCTTTCATTGGTTTTGATGGAATATTTTAAAAGAGTTATTGAATAAAATAAGATTTCAAAATATGAAATATTTTGGCCACTTATTCAGGTTGAAAATATGTCATCAATGCCAGCTTGAAGGAAAAACACAAAAATGCTAACACTTTTGTACATTTGACCATGTAAATAATGAATGAGAATTACTTGAAAAATAGTATTGCACAAAAGATGTATTTAAAATTGAATAAAGGAAAATTTCACTAAAGATACAACAACAGGAGAAAAGACAGTCTAATCTAAGGGTGCTTCCACTGAAGTCTTTCACTGGAAGTTTCATTATATATTTATATTTCACATTTTGTTCTTACTTATAGAAATGAAAAATATAAAATGTCACTCCTTGTACCTGGGATCCTTGGGAGTTTTTCACATGTTTAACCTTTTCTGCATTTTGGAACTTTTTGTACAAACTATGGTTTTGTGCACAGTACAACATTTCTGTCAAAATGGGCACAAAATGTTATGATACAAAATACAATGTTTTAATGAAAAAAACCTTTGCAATTTTTTTGTAAAAACAAATGCAAAAAAAATCTAGCAGTTGATTTTTTTTTATAGAATATCTCAGTGTGTCAAAACACCAATTTTTCTGTCAAGGACATGAAAATTTGAGGATTATCTTCACATTCCTAAAGTGTAATCACTGTGTTCCATTCATGGAATTTTAGATGTGATCAGATGAGAATATTTTCCTCCTCCCCCCCCCTCAATTTGTTTGTAATGACAGAAAGCCAGTTTGTTTCTGGGCACAATTCAAAGTGCTGTTTATCACCTACAAAGCCCTGTAGGGCTTGGGTTCAAGCTACTTGGGAGACCATGGAGATTATCAAATGTGGGGGGGGGGGATGTAATGACAGGAGAAGAATGGGAGCAAAGCACCATGCTCCTGTCCTTACTACTTGGTCGCATGAAGATTATCAGACACATGGCGCTTATCCCAAGATTATCCCACTAATTAAGAGGAATTGTCCAGTCACTTCAGTATTAACAGGTTATCCCATTATTAAGAAATTGAGGTAAATAACAGGACAATTCCTCTTCATTGGCAGGATAATCATAGGATAATAAGGGTGTTGTCTGATAATCTTTGCACAAGGATGGGAGCATCACACTTCTCTCCTGTCATTACCCTTTGTCTGATAATCTTTTGTATCTCCCTGTATGAGCCAGCTCAGACTCTGTGCTCATCAGGAGAGCCCCTTTTCTCAGTCCCACCACCATCACAAGCACAGCTGGTGGGGACACCAGCTGCTTTTCCAGGGAGACCAGAATGACCCCTTCTTTGTTGTCCTTCTGTCAGCAAGCTAAAAGCAATGTTAGTGCTTTCATTATAATTTTAATAAGGGAGATTTTTTCATTTGTTTTTCACTCTTTTATTAACATTATTAATTAAAATTAATAAAAATCTTTACATTTCAAATATCATTTTGGTAACATGAGTCTATTTGTCCTGTTTACAATTGTTTCTATCATTTATTATCGATTTGTATCATAAGGGGCTCAACAGACCGCTCCGAACGGGCAGGCTGGAGGCACCCGCTTTTGCTCCAGAGGGATGCCCCAGCAGCCAAAATGCACGGCCTCCCTCCACCAAAAGGAACCCACTAAAAGTAGGTTCTTTTTGGTGCACGCAGCGGATGCCATGAGTGCACCATTGGTGCACTGTTGCACATCGATGATGCAAGTATAGTGCCACAATGTGTGAACACTGTGCCGCCCTTGCATCATGATCCCCTGTGTGGATGGGAGGCTACCATGATGGCACCGCCATTATGTACTAGGGTGTGGAGGCATGCGGATGTTCCGCAGTCCTGAGCCCTAACATCAGCTCCAGGGCGCCATAAACCGGCAGTCTGTACCGGGCCTAAGTTACCAAAGTAGTTGTATTGCTACTGATTTGTTTTGTTTATATCCCAATGGGGAAATGATAACATTGTCCTGAAAGTGGATTTCATTGGAATATCTTTCCAAGATTGTTGGCAAAGACTGTACAAGTTCACTTATTTAATCCTCACTCAGCATCTGCCTCTTGACATAACTGGAAAAGTATGAAAGTTTAAAACTGGAAATAATAATGATCAAAGTACTGTAGAATGTGTGTGATCAGTCTTAGTAGAATATTTTAAAAATAAATTCATTTGCAGCTTTCAGATTGGAAGCCAACAAAGCAAAACAAAAATATGAAAAATAAAATAAAAATAAAAATAAAGTAAATTGCATATGAAGACCAATGTTCAACTACTGTTGAATTACTATTATAAATTTAATAGTGCTTTTTACTTTAAAATGCAACACTTATTGATATATAGTCTAAAAAAAAGAATCTATAAAAGTTAAAATGCAATCAAAATTGAGGCATATAGTTGGCCCTTCTTATACACGGACTTTTTATACACGGATTCAAGCATCCATAGTTTGGATACCATTCTCCTATGTCAGTATATTTAATGGGACTTGAGCATCCATGGATTTTGTTATCCACGGGGGATCTTGAAACCAAACCCCAGCGTATAACAAGGGTCCACTGTATTTTGTAAGTATGTCCCATTAATCACAGTGAGAAAAATTCCAACTAAAACATATATAGGGTTACAAAACTATTGCCTGAAAATGAATAACTAAAGGAAATCATTATTAAAAAAAACCAAATTGTCTCTGAGTTTAATCACCAAAAGGGTCAGTCCTATACACCTTTATGTGGATGTAAACTCTACTGAAATCAATGTAATTTATTCTGAATAAATATATGTAGGATTTCAGTATAAGTGCATGTAGATACTGTAATTTATACACACCAAAATGCTAGGCAACAGAAAGCACAACAGCAACGCATGCCAGCTATGACAAAATGTTTTGAATAGTTCGATACTCAGTTAAGAGGGAAAATACAGAATGAACAGCTTACCCTGTTGATGGACAGCAGGAAGGAAGAAGTCCAAATCCCCATCACCACTACCACTGCCATCATTAAAGAGTTCAGCAACTTCAAGAAGACACACAGATACACAATACACAAAAACACATATATAAAGTAGATGACAGATAGCACTTTAAAATATGTTTTAGAAAAAGGCAAGTAGAGACAATATACTTGGAAAAATGGGTTTTAAAGCTTACAGAATATTGACAGTCAAGGAGACAGGTGCTACTGATTTATGTTATCTAACTGTGGCTATTAGTATTCAGTCATAAGGCATCAATGACAGACACTTGGAGTTTTATAAGCAGTACAGCAAAGTACCTGTAAATGAAAAAGATGGTTGGAAATGCTAAAACACACAGGAGCAGAAGAAGGATTTGATTAATTAATGTGAATTCAAAATATTTCTTCTTAAGATTGCTTCTTTCTACCCTTTCTACCTTTTAAAAATACTGAACCAAGATGAACTATTAAGGTTAGAATCTCTTCATCATGAGACTCAGAAAAAGGGGGGGGGGATCTCCCTCTAAGATCTTAAGCGAAACTGTAATTCAAAGAAGGAGATCAGATCTCACATTCTCATCACTCTCAGCTGCCATAGAGATTTCAATTCTGGCTCTATACTACCCTCAAGTCAGAACTTGGGAAATCCCTAAGAAAATGTGTTATTAAGCAACAAAACTTGGCAAGCAACTTTTGGAGGACTATAACTGCCAGGTTTGGTCAGCTAGCATCACTAGTGGCCATGTTGCTTGGGAGATGTTGGGAACTTTAACCCTCCCAGAAATAACTCTTGCCAGCTGGTGATAGGCAAGAAGGAAGAGAATTAGAGCCACAGTCCTTTCAGAGCTCAATACTGAGAAATATTTACTTGCTCCAAGGCTGTTATAATTGAATTCCCTATCATTATTTGGAATGGAAAAGAAAGTTGTGGTCACTTTTTTAACAAAAGACATGTAGGGATGGGCAGAAGGACAAGCAGATATGTAGTGATTTCTGTCTTTCGGGGAAGAGCCCAGCATTGTTTTTGGAATGATCTGTCAAGATTGAACCAGACTTACTTTATTAGGAAGATGGGTAAACTCAGCAACTATGAAGATAGGTAATGAAGATCTTTAAGAGAAAATCGGAAAGCTAACACTCACTTTCAGAGGGGGGTGAGAGACATAATTTCAGTTTTTGAACACCAAGTTTCTCAAAGTCAAATGTCAAGCCTGCAATTGAGACCATACACTTATAGAGAAAAAGTGATCTATGAATCTTTACCTGCTCCATTTGGATTGAACAACTCCACTTTGAAAGCTTTTTCCAGCTCAGGAATAGAATTATCTGTAATGTTAACGATAATGTACTTGTATCTTTCTCCTGGTAGAAATTCCAAGCTGCCTTTACTATCCTGCAGTGAAAAATCTATTTATACTTTGTCCAAAGAGTTGTCATGACATCAGTATAAATTTATTCAGGAAAGGGACATAAACAACAATAAGTCACAATTATATACAAAGAAATTCTATGCATGTCTGTCCTGATTTGCCAGGACTGGCATGATGTTCCATCCTGGCACATTTGAGAGGAGATTATCAGTAAGATTATGGGAATCTGTGATATCAGTGGTGGCACCAGCATCCTGTGGCTCTAAATGGGGTGAGCATCTCATCCTGCAGTGACAGGATATGGTACAACATCCTATTCCTCAGTCTGCAGGCCATCAGTGACTGATGAGTAAAAACCATCTCCTCATCTTAGCACAGTCTTCCATTGTGGGTAGATAGTTGTTAAACAATGTTTTCTCTTCAGCTCCCCAACCAGTACTGTTTCCAGTTCTGGTCACCATAGTTTAATAAGGACATTAAGAAAGTGAAATGTGTCCAGAGGAGGGTGAGTAAAGGGTCTGGAAACACAGTTCTATGAGAACTGTTTGAGAGTGTTGAGTATGTTTAGTCTGCAGAAGAGAAGACCAAAAGGTGATCTGATAGCCATCTTTAAATATCTAAATGGCTATCACAATGAAGATGTAGAGAGCTTACTTTCTCCTATCCAGAGGACATGATCTGAAGTAGTGGATTCAAATTACAAGACAAGAGATTCTAATTAAATATTAGGAAGAGCTCCTTGATAATAAAAGCATCAACAGTGAAATGGATTTATAGAGTTTGAATGACCACTTCTCACAGATGATTTACCCATGGATTCCTGCACTGGCAGATGATTGAACTTTGTAGTCCCTTCCAGTATTATGATTCTATTAAGTACTCCCTTACTTCCCAGTTCCTTTGGATTTTACCTTGGATTTTTCTTCACTTCTTGCCTTTGAAAAATGCCCAAGCCAGAACAAACCCCCTTTTCTATCACTAGTTCTGCAAATCTCTATGCAGCGTCTTGCTCCTAAAGCTGAACCATAGCAGCCAACAGCCTAGATTGGTGTTTTTTCTGCTTGAAGAGGGACACCACCTCTTTTTTATCCACAAGCAAGCTCCAAGTGCAGAAAAAAACATCTAAATCCTCACTGGCAATGGAATTTATCAAACAGCACAGGCATTGTGGTCCATGCTACAGAATACGTGAGAAAAAAATTAAACGTTAGGAAGAACTTCCTGACCTCAAGAGCTGTTAGTATGTGAAACAGACTACCTCAGAAGATGGTAGACTTTCCTTTAATGGCAGTTTCTAAACAGCAGTTGATGGCAAATTATCAGAGATGCTTCAAGCTGTAGATTCCTGCACTGGGGACTGGGATAGATAAGTCTTGGGCGATCTTTTAGGTCTATGATTCTATGAACTGTGGTTATAAATGCAGGTTATAAAAGTGGCAGGAACTGGTGCTTGCACATGTCGGTTCTCTAATTTGTATAAAACTGGGGATGTTTCATGATCACCAGTTGATCAAAAGCTTGCTGGTCCTGTATGCCTTCAAGTGGTTTCCAACTTATAATAAACCTAAGGTGAACCCATCATAGGGTTTTCGTGGCAAGATTTGTTCAAAAGGAGTTTGTCTTTGCCTTCATCTGAGGCTGAGAGAGTGTGATTTGCCCAAAGTCACCCAAAGGGTTTCCATGGCCAAGCAAAAATTCAAACCCAGGTCTCCCAGAGTCCTGGTCCAACACTCAAACAACTGATCCAAAAGCAGCATAGAATTATTTTCTTTAATAAAAAACCCCACTGACTATTGAGTTTGTGTGTGATTATAAAGTTACAACAGGAAACATTGCTATCCACCATCCCCTTCAATCTTCTTACCTGATAGTCTTGAGGGGTGAATGCTGTTAGTGAAATGGTTTTGTATTGTACAAGAACCATTCCAAGTAGACCTTGTGCTCTGACAACAAGCAACCTGACTTGTCCTACTTCTTCCTTCACAGTGATGTGGGGTGCACTCGTGGCTGGTAGAATGATTTCATCACTGTCTTCTGGAGGCTGCCCCACTGAGAACTGTAACAAACCTGGGAGAGACATTAGATTATTTTACTTGAAGTGAAAGGTGTTGACTAATAAAAATGAACTTGAACTCTTGAAGATCAGCTTAAAATATAAATATACATGTACAGTTGACCCTCTGTATCCACGGATTCTGCATCCACTGAGTCAATCATTCACGGCTTGAAAATACCAAAAATAAATAAATAAATAAATAAATCCAAAAAACAAATTGGGATTTAGCCATTTTATATAAGGCACACCATTTTATTGTGTCACTGTACGTGTTGGGACTTGATATCCATGGATTTTAGTATCCTGTCTGGAAGACGGGGCATGTCCTGGAACCAAACCCCAGTGGATACCAAGGGCCCATTGCATATTTGGAAACTGTTACATTTTTAAGTGTATCAGCATTTGGTCAAGAGAAAGTGAGATAAGCTATCAGACTTTGGCCACTGAAGGCAATTTTTAATGAGCATTGCCTCCATTAATTCATGAGTCAATGATTCACAATAGCATTCTAGGAATTATGCATTCATCCAGCAAAAGTAACTCTTGTTACTGTGGTGTTTGCAAAATTGGTGGCTAATGGTGAATCCACACTACGTTTTAATCTGAATATTAAAATTATTATTCAGGATGCTGATCCCTTTTCCCAATATAAATTCACCACTTTGGTTAGTTCCTTAGAAATTTAGACTAACACCTAAACTAGGTTAGGAATAGTTCTAAAGAAGAAAACATACTTCATTTCTAAATGATGCATGCATCCAAACAGGCAGCATCTTAGGGGAAGCATTTCCTCCTTTTCATATATGGGAAAAATGCCTCTTCTAAGAAAGCACTTGCCATCTACCTTTTTTAAACATAAATGCAAATCACTCCTCTTTTCCCAGGGTGACACAATAGATATATACCCAACTCCTTTCCAGGCAAGCATTCTCTGAAGATGCCAGCCACAGATGCTGGTGGAACATCAGGAAGAAAACTCTTCTAGAACATGGCCACATAGCCCAAAAAAACCACAAAAAACTATGGATGCCTGCCATGAAAGTCTTCAACTCCACATCAGAATCAAATAGCTCACAGCACAGAGTCACCACCAATTTTTCAAATACTGACAAAAAAAGAAATAATATGAAAACTGTTTTAAGTAAATGGGGGAGGAGAAACAATAGCACATGAATGTGCCCATGTGCAGACTCTAAAATAATTTCTATCACCATTACCATTAGGATGGTCACTGGCTTTGATGGTGATGTAGGTGGTTTCCTTCTCTGGATCTATGCTTGCTCCACTTGTTGCCATTGAACCTATCTTTCCATCTCCAGAAACAGCAGACACTAAAGTCACCTGGAAATATTCATTTAGTTCAGGAATATCATCATCAAGCACCAACAAATTTAAAACCTATGAGAAAAAACAAAACAAAACGAATGAGCATGTCTGCATTAAGGAGCACAAATCCAAAAATGTGTGAAAATGAGTTTCAGAAATTTTTAATTACTCATCTTTGATTTTTCCATTTCAGCATTAGAAATATTAGCTAGTGTTCAATATTGCATTGAGTAGTAGTTTTAGTGTTGGACTTGGACTCTGAAATCAGGGTCTGATTCTCTGTCCAGTCAAGGAAATCTACTGGATGACCATGGGCAAGTCTCAAAGGGAGGCATAGGCAAACACCCTCTGAACAAATCTTGCCAAGAAAACCCCCACGAAAGGGTCTCCTTGGGGTTGCCATATGTAGGAAACAAGTTGAAGGCACACAACAAGAAGAACAGACCCATTCAATCAATTGTGCAATTATGAGTCAAAACACAGATTAACCTCATTGAACCAATAGATTTGCTCTAGTCAGGACTAGCAACAGGATTTAAGCCATTCTCTGTCCCAATAATACATCAAAGAACAGGATTTCTGAATACAAATCAAGACACAAAACTTATTAAGGTATACAGAAATACGCATTTTTCAGATTTCAAGGAAACAACGAATCATGAACTTTAATTATTGGACTTACTTCTGATCTTTGGAAAGGAAGGAATGTGATCATTCCACTCGTGTTACTAAAATCAGCAACAGAGTAATTAACGCCATCAGAATCAATCTGAGATAGACTGTAATAGACAAAAACATATTCCAGGGCCCCTCTGGTGCGCTCCACTACACAAGATACAGTAGAACCTTCATCAGAAACCTGGAAGCAAATGACACATCTAACGGTGAAAAGACAGATTTCACACTTATGATGTTCAAGAAAAAAATGTAATACATACAATCTAAATCCATCCATATCTAGAAAAGTACACATTATATATAGTATTTTTAGTCCACTTAGTCCATTCTTTAGTCAGAAAGGCTCCCAGGGCTGCAGGCACCTTATAGTTCAATGAAAAGCAAGGTAGTTCCTACCAGTAAACGTATACAGTCGGCCCTCCATTTTCACTGGGGAACTGTTCCACCCCACCCACCACCACGTGAAAATGGAAACTCGCCTATATTCAAGCTCCATAGGTTTGAAAGGGTTGCATGCCTGAGAGTGCATGTTGCAGGGATGCACCGCATTGAAATTAAAGGAGATCGCCCATTATGAATATTCAAGACCACGGATCTCACGTCCGTGAGAACAGAGGAGCAACTGTAACTTAAAAGCTACACTGCAGATTGATAAAAGGAGAAGGAACAGGAAGGAAAATAGCAAACTTGGGCACCACAGGTTACAAAGTTATATGACATGGAATGGAAAAAGAAGAGCCAAAAAGAGCTGGTCTTTCAGAAAAGCCCATGGGATTTCTTTGTTTTCTCTGTACTACAGCTTGATCAACTGGCTCCAACTAAATTTCTAACATGCATCATCACCTACTCCTACCTTCATTTCTCTTGCCATGCAGATCCCCTATGGATAGCAAGGGCGCACTGTATAAAAATACATTCTGCTTTGGTTCTCCCTACAAAGGTAGCGCTGTTTTGTGGATTTTGAATGTTATGTTGTTCACCACATTATGTTAGGTTGTTCATTACATATATAAGCTGTAATATGTAGAAAATATCTGTGACGGCACCAATAGTTTCATAAGATGATGGGTTATGGGCATGAAGAATACTCAAACAACATGACCAATCAATTCACCCAATGAAAACTTGCATACATTTCAAAAGCCATGTGGAACTTCTAACATGAAACTGCCCTGCTTGTATAATAGATGATATGGTTATTGAACTGCAGTTTAACTAATTCTCTTCATTGTTGGCCCTAGAAGGTGGTGGTGATTTATACTACTTCAGAGTGCTCAAAGAGTTTTAAGCTACAACAATGACATTATTCCCATATTGCTGAAGATGGGTTCAGGAGATTAGGAGGGAAAAGGAGCACTGACATCACATGGCTGGCAATCAAACAACTGCCCCAAGAATTACTTTTTGTACCTGGGGCTTTGCGGAATTGCCAGTTCATTCATGAGTTTTCCATCATGAATGAAAAGGGATGAGTGTGGGACAGGACAGCTACAGGTGGGAGACAGTGTCATGTGATCAGCACAGGCAAAGCCATTTCCCTCCCAGGGGAATCATGGTTTAAAACCCGCAAGTAACATCCTTACTCTGAGAAAAATGGAAAGCCACCTAGAGTTTGTGGTTGAATTGGGTTTTGAACCAGGGACCTTACAACACCAACTGTTAGGCATTCCATTTCCTACCTCTGGAATACATGTTCCTGTGAAACCAAACAGACCATTGGCATTATCACTCTTCTGGATTCTTAACATTGCAGTTGTGTTTTCTTGTGAGATCCGTGCTCCTCCGTGAACAGAAACAAGCTTGAGGATGAACATCTCCTCTCCTTCTTCTTCTCTATCATCTCTGGCAGAAACAACGAATGATTTATTGATTTCTCCCTGTCGATATTCTAAGTACCCAGAGATGGGGTGCAAGTCAGCTCTTGCTGGAGTTGCATGAAGTTCATAGATTTCCTCCTTAGTCAGTTTACGCTCATACAGTCTCACATCTTGCATAATCCCTTTGTATCTGTTGTTACCATTCATCCCAGCACCAACTCTCATTATCCCTGGCCCTAAAAGAGAAATACAAGGGTACATTGCTTTTAACACTCTTGCCTGCTCTCACCTACACCATTCCCCTTTCTAAGTCACTGAAGAACACCAATACACAAGTTGCCTTTCCTCCTCTCTCATGTTTTCCACATCTCCTCAATAGTTGTGATGCAGGGACTGGGAATGCATCAGAGAAAATGTGTTCTTAAATGGTATGTTCAGCTTGTCTTCCCTCTCCTCCTCCTCCTGTCTTCATTTTGGGTATGGGAAGCTGAAAGGAAGATGGTTCTCCTAGGACTTCCACTTCTGGAGCATTCATTCCTGTGCCATGGCTCATCATGCTTCTCCCTCTCATCTTGTTCATTCCCTTTTGTCACCTCCTCCCTCCTTTTAAAATCCTCAGTGCCCTCTTGTTCCTCTCTGCCCCATCTCCTTTTCATTAGAAGCTCTGTATCCCATGATGCAGCCAGGACAGGAAGGAAGTGGCATTTCCTGGCTTCCTTCTCTGAAAGTACCACTATTTCCTCCAGTACACAGCCAGCTTTTGTCTCCATGGCATTGCTCCTGCAAATGCTTGACAATGGTGGACTCTCTGCTCCTCCTGTGCCCTAGTTACAGTGGAAGTGTGTTTACTTATTGTTAAGTGCTTTCAAGTCAAGTCAAGGAGATTTTTGAGTGTTCAAAACCCAGACAAGGAGAATTCTTCTCATGCTCTTTTTTTGGTTTTTCCCATCCTTAAATAGACTTGAAGACTATTGCTCCACAACAGATACACTCATTTCTTGTCCCTTCAACCAGGAGAGCAAAGAGGCAGCCCAACAAGGAGAACAATTGCCACAGGCTGTATTTCAATAGCTAGGGCACAGTGACATTTGCATTGTTGTGAAACAGCTATCAGAACACAGGTGATGAGGCTAGTAGTCACCCTGATCATCACTTAGCTTCCTCCATTGATGTCATTTAGAGGAAAGTCAAGAGAGGATCTTGGAAAGTTATAGCCTCCCTGATCCTTGCATGGTTTTCCTCTGACTTCTGCTGAATTTTTCTCACCCCTCTGAGCCTCTTTGAAAATAGTTTTCAAAGACATCTGGCAGCAGGGAAAAACTGATTAAATTATTTGTTCACCTTTGCATGAACACACATCCCTAATAGGGAAGAGTTATGTCATTGTCTTAATTCTGAGGCTCAGAGAGTGTGACTTGCCCACGGTCACCCATTGGGTTTCCATGGCTGAACAGGGATACAAACCCTGGTCTCCCAGAGTCCTAATGCAACATACAAACTATAGCACCAGTGATTCCCCCCCCCCCCCCCCCACTGACACTGTTTTACACTACAATTATCTCACAGTTTTACACTACACAATTAAAGTTGTTAATTGTGGTGCCATATTTTGGAATAATTTGGTGAGATAGTTAGATTTATAACTTAGAGAAAGCTCCCATCTATTCCCCTGAACTACATTACTAGAGCTCTCTAGCAGAGAATTACAAGTGCCTCAATAAACAACAAATCCCAGGAGCTATGGCAGATAAGGCTGTATCAAGCTGCTATAACTATGCCTTGCAGATACATTCGGCGAATACTGAATTCTAGGTGACTAATGGGAAATGCTTCCAGGTCCAACATATAATCTTAGTGAAATAAAACATCTGTGTGGGTTCAAGAGGCCTGAAGGATGTACTGGAGCCTAAGCGTGATCAAGCTTGGCCAAAAAGCAGAATTACAGGTGAGTAATAATTCCCAATGATGGCTGAAAAGAGAGGAGGCACTCAGTCTGGGAACAACTGCAATATTGCTTACTGAAAGATCAAAAAAGTCCCAGAAAATGGAACATGACAAGTGGTCATCAACTGAGGTAAACCATGGGCAAACCTGAATGAAGGAATTCTCAGGAAAAAGCCAAAAGGACTGAAAACTGAACAAAGAAGACTCTGGAGTTTACCGCATTTAGCTTAGAACGGCCCCTGAGCGTTCTAAGCTGTATATCACATAGCGAGAATGCAGCTGCCGCCAAGTGTTCCCCTTCCATTCTGGGAACGTTTCCCAGGGCCTATTTTTGGGAACGCTTTCTCAAGCGTTCTCGAAAATCGGCCTTCTGGAACGCTTCAAGAATGGAAGGGGAAGGCTCGGCAGCAGCGGCGGCGTTCTCGCTGTGTGATATACAGCGTTTCCCGCCACCTTCCGTTCCCAGAATGGCCTCTTTAAGAACACTCAGGGGCTGTTCTAAGCTAAATGTGGTAAACTTCTATGGCTCCTGAAGCAGGATCAACAAGACCAAAAAAGGAAGAGGTATCTCAATCAACACACAACAGCTTCCAATTGGTCAGTCTTCCCATTCATGGTAAAACAGACCAATTGTTTTTATCCCATCCACTTTAGGAAAGGGAATGAGGGCAGAATGCCCTTGATGTCTGCATTGAGAGAACAGGCAGAGGAGAAATGGCATTTCCTGCTAACATTCAAATATAGTTTGGAATACATTTCTGAGAAGGTTAATAATCATTGTAAATACAGTGTCAGCTATATCATGGCATTGGCCCATAGGCCAACAAAAAACTATTTGTGTCTGTGGTTTTGCAAATACAAATGGATTTCACAGGCTCATTAAATATTTAATAACTTACAGACCTAGCATTGAAATCTGTTGTTCCTGAATGCAGACTGCAGTTGCCAATTTTTAAGTATCAAAAAAAAAAAAAAAAAAAAAAGAAGAAAAGGACCATGGAAGGCGAGGTTCTTACCATCAGCAATTGCTTCTCCTTTAAGGCTCTTAATCCCTCCAGGCACAAGATTTCCATCAATGAAAAATTCAATTATGCCATCATCCAATGTAATGAGGAGATGGAGCCAACTATTTTCCTCTAAGTATTTCACAACAGAGATCTTAGCAATGTGTGTCACATTAGACTGCAGTGGTGTATAATAAAGCATTATGGAAACATGGGATTCATTTGTGTGGATTTTCACTCCATAATACATTGTTCCATTGCCATTGTCTTTTTCAATTATAAATCCTTCACTGTTGATACTAGGAATCACCCAGGCGGAAAATGTAAAGTTGGCAAGAGTTCTGTTCTTACTCACATGGAACTCAGGATCAACAATCCCATATACATCCTCTTCACCACTAAAATACAAAGCATCTGTTCCAGTGTGATGACGCCGCATGTGTGGTTGTGACTGTACTGAATTTGAAAACTTTCCAAGCAATAAGCAGTCAATCATCATAGGTAACCCTTCTTTCAATGTATTTGATAGTATTTCCCAGCCAACACGGACATCTCCAAAGGTACCCTGTTGCCTCCATACCATAAAGCTGGCAAAGTTGGAAATATCATTTTCAGACAGAACATCTTCTGCTATCTCCTTCTCCTGGCTTTCAGGATCTAGGATAAAGACTCCAAAGGGGTCATCATTAAATGGGATCATCACAGTCACAGAAAGGTTAGTTCCAGCTAATTGTCCACCAGGGCCTGGTGAACCACCTGAAACACAAACCAAAAAAAGAAAAAGAAAAGTTAAGTAAGCTGTTATAGAATTGACTACTCATGCACATTATTATTATTTACATTGTAAAACCCTATTCTTCCACAAAGAAACTCAGAAAGGTACTCATGGTCAGCCCATTTTATCATCACAATAATTCTTTGAAGCAACCAAGACTTAGGGACTAAGACTCGCCCAATGTCATCCATTTAAGGCTCCAGGTTTCTTTTATCTTTGATTGTAACTCTAAATGCTACACCACACTTTTTCTCAGCCAATTGTTCATAGTGCTATACTTTAAGAAGGGAGGGAGACTAGAAGTGCTGTGACAATTAATAGGGCCTTTTTACACAATTAGTATGATCAAATAATGATCCCCTCCCACTTGGGCTGTTGGAACATATGACTGAGTCAGTGGCCATTGGTTCATCTAGTTCAGTAACATATATACTGACCCTAATGTAAATGTTAGGAATAATAATAATAATAATAATAATAATAATAATAATAATAATAATTATTATTATTATTATTATTTATACCCCACTCTTCAGCCAAAAGGCTATCAGAGCAGCTTGTAAATTGTTAGACATTTCCCTGCCCTCAGGCTTACAATCTAAAAATGAGGTATGCAAAGCATATGCTGTACCACTGAGCTATGATCCTTCCCTATAGTTTAAGGGTAACAAACCACTTCAAATTGCAGGTTTGAATGTTCTCTCATGAAAAGCCATTCTTGGACAAAGAAAAATAAGAGTCAAAAAGAAACCTGGACCATCTCCCACACTTCAACATACTATGCATCATGGACCATATATAATTTCTATGTATTTTTAAATACATAAATCTGCAACTTTTCTTTCCCCTGGCTCTGAAAAGGCATACATATGCCCAAATATCTGCACCT
>NC_056523.1:280916353-280979899 GCF_019175285.1 Sceloporus undulatus
GATAACATAAAGTCCATAAAAACAAACTTTACATCTTTGGTTCAATAGACTGTCTCTAACTGGTTTAGTGTGGCATGAACTTTCACCAGCAACTGATTCATGTGTGTGTGTGTGTGTGTGTGTGTGTGTGTGTGTGTGTGTGTGTGTGTGTTTAATAAACAGTGAATCTTTAAAAACATTTGCAGTGGGTGGGATGATCTTCTGAGGAAGCAATAGATATTTCTGAAATAAGCACATATGTTGACACAATCTGCAAGTGAATATAGTGACAAATTAGACTTTTAAAATCCCAAACTTAAGGTTTTGGCTTAATATTTGAACAGATATGCAACTGTATGTTTCAGTCTCAGGACCTTACTGCACAGGCTCCAGGCAGGGGATGAGAATGGTTCAAAGGGGGCCGGGAAGAGAATGGAATGAGTGAGGGATGCATTTTACTGCACACAGGAAGTCCCTCACTCATTCCATTCCCTTCCCTTCCATTCCAAATCTATCCCAGAGGAGGAGATTTTTGAGAACTGTTCTGAACAGTTCTCAAAAATCGCATTCTCTGGGAAGGATTGAGAATGGAAGGGAAAGGAACGGAACAAAATGGGAACTTTTGTGTGCAGTAAAATGTGCCCCCCACTTGTTCCCGGCCACTTTCATTCTGTTCTTGTCCCATGCCTGGAGCCCTTGTGCGATAAGGTCCTCTGTGTAGACCTTTTGACAATTCTGAGAATTATCCACTTTGTAGTATCCTAGTTTAAATTCATGCTGCAGGGAAATAAATTTCAGTTTATCACCTCTTGCCTAACCTTTTCTTCTCTAGTATTAGCTGCATTTTTCTTTCAGATATGAACAAGGGAATCAGACTATACCTGAAACATTCACCAACTTTAGTGTGTAAAATTCATTGAATTCAGGAATTTTATCAGGAACAGCATGAAGAGTTATGGGTTGTGACCATTCACCATCCATGAACTGTACAGTCCCAGACACTTCAAAGAATTCTTCTTCTGGGCCCAGATCTGAATTATTCTCAAACAGCTGCCAGACCAAAGACACATTGCCAAAGAGACCTCTGTGCCTCAAAACCCTGTAAAGTAGATTTGAAACACAAAGAGAGTTTCTCTTAGTCTTTCATCAGCAAGAGCTAAAAGCAGACACAACATAAATGCATTTTACTATTCACTGCATAATCCCTTTTGAATACCTTCAGAGAAAGCAAAGAATACTGTGAACTTTTATCTGCATTTGTAAGCAAGTCCTAAAGAGACTCCTCGGTATAATGCCATGAAGAATGGAGAGGTATTCTTTCCATTCATTTCAGTTACTATCGAGACAATGCATTTATACTTAATTAAGTAAAGCATCATCATCAAAACCCTGGCCAAGATCCAAAGAATTTAGGTGTGCCCAAGACTGATCCAGTGGACATTTAAAAAAAAAGGGGGGGGGTATAACACAGGCTTTCCATATATTTCATGCCATAAATTTTGCAACCCATAACACATCAGGCTGCTCAGGATTAATATAATGGACCTGCACTGCCCATTATCAAGAATCATAATACAGAACTGTTATAGAAAATTGAAGAATTACACACAGAGATTTGCAAGATGGAAGGACATTTTCATTACTTTTACAATAAAAGCCATGACAGCACTTATTATTATTATTATTATTATTATTATTATTATTATTAGCTTTATTATTAGCTTTATTTATAAAGCGCCGTAAATGTACATGGCACTGTACAAAACCAAGTAAAATCAAAAATATATAAAAAGCCTGCCTATGGTGTACAATCTAGAAGTTAAACAACAAATTAAAAACATCATAAGAAAACAAGTTAAAACAGCAAATATCCAACACTGAGTCAAGCATCAAAACAACCAGGTCACAATCACAGACACCCTGGAAACGCTTCCCTAAACAATGTGGTCTTCAACTCGGCTCTAAAGCTGGTTAGAGACGTGTTGAGTTGTGCTTTTAAGTCGTACTTGTTAAGACCCCTAAGGCTTTCCTTTTTTAAAAAAAAAATCACCAAAATTAGCTCCCAGCAGATATTGACAAGTGTGTCCAATTCATATTTTGTGCTCACTGTATACACCTAGAAAAGCTTTGACAAGTTACATTTTTGGTCCACAACTGCCAGAATGCCCCAACAAGTAAGGTCAATGGCCACACTGGCTGGGGGATTCAGGATGCTACAGTCCAAAATTGCAACTTTTCCAAACTCTGCTTCCAAGACCCTGCTACTGCCAAGCCTATATGGAATGATTCTGCTTTTCCTTCCACCTCCACAGAGAGTAGCCATCAAGGACCTGAGGATGAGTGGGCTTTGGATATGGTAATGTAGCATAGAAGAATCCCTATTTAATAATAATAATAATAATAATAATAATAATAATAATAATAATTTATTTGTGTTTCCCCGCCTCTCCCGATGGATCGAAGCGGTGTTACAGGCTACTAAAATCAGCATACAACAATCTTATAAAATACGAAGAATAATTATAACATCAATAGCTTATCAAACCATCGGACATCCAGGGGCAAGGGCAGAATATCGTTGTCAGACAGGCAAGGATGGGGCTGCATTAAGTGCTCTCAGCACAACTGTTGCATACTGAGATACCTTAATGAGAGAGTGGGTACAAATAGCAATCTAGGAAAGCCTGGTCTCACTTTTGTTCTGTTTCTGCAGGGTACAGGATTCTTACACCCCATGATAGCAAATCACATTTGCTATGCCATTTGCTGGATGCCTTGCAAGACACAATCAAATGACAATAATTATCTGAAAGAAATCAGACAGCAATGTAGCATCATTCATTCCTCTTATGATAAGGACAATCAAACTTTAATTCAGTTCAGTTTAATAAGACATGCAACAACCAATGGCAGCTTTCCATATGAGTGAAATAGTGAGACCAGTCTGCATTTTAGTCTGAATTTTAAAGGTATCACCTCAGGTGCTAAACCTACTTGGGGGAAAGGTAGTTGGATAGTTCAGACTAATCCACAGAGTGGACTCACCATTCTATTTACATGGAAGCCATTATTAGAATGTGCTAAATCAAATATTATAAGAATGTCAAAATTCAAGGAGATCTCTCACACAAGCAAGGATTTGTTAGTGAGCAACCTTTGCATGATCACAAGTTGTTAGTTTGCTTATCATTCTAGACATTTAGGCATATTTATTAAACTTCCTGTCAGTTTAACCATAACCTCTGCCTTCCTCCATTTCTGTTAGTCTGAAGTTAGTTTTTTTTTATCTGCCATTTTGTCTATAGTTTTCTCTTTTTCTTCTCTATGTTTGAAGGCCACATGTTTGTAAATTCTTTCTTATCATTAGATGTATTACTAAAGGCAGCTACACCATTCAAAGATAATCACATACATTCTCAAAAACAAAAATCCATCAGTGATAGCTTTATTGGACAACCAAAATGCACAATATATTTGTTGCAACAAGGATATTGCCCATTTCAGCTGGCCAATAAAAGTATCACTGATAGATTTTTGTTTGCATGTATTCTAAATAAAGTAAAAGACAAAAGGAGAGAGGAACAGCAGCAGCAGTAGTAATAATGATAGTAAGGAAAATCCTTTTCTCAGCTATTTAGACCAGAGTCATTACTGGAGATTCACTAACTTATCTCTATGAACAAACTAATCCACTTGTTACAGAGTGTCAGTGGATTATAGACCTCCTACTGAGTTAATTGGCACCATAAGAAGGCTCATCAGCCAAGCAAAAATAACTTTTTAAACCCTGCTGCTTCTGAATACAGCCATGAATAAGCATCAATAATAGATTTTAAATCTAAAGGCTACAGAAAGTTTTTCCAAACTCCTTGGGCTCTGATGTAAAAAAAAAAAAATCACTGGCAATCATCTCAAATATTCATAGAAAAAACAAACTTTTTTTAAACAATAGAACATTGTGAGATACATTTCAAAGCAATATTCATGTTAAAAAGTCTTTCTTCTCAACATGCTGACATAAATACTCTCATGTGTCACCTTTATTTAGCAGCATGATCCTCCTCACATATTTTAATTTTACATGTGCATTTCATAGCTACCATATGTTCATTTCATTGCTGTATACGTATATTGCTAATTTTTATAACAGCTTTACATTAGTTTCATATACAAATTTTGCTCGCCATTTTGCCTTGCCACTCTATCACTTTTGTTTACATAGATAACATTACACACATAAAATCATCTTAGAAATCCTTTTCTGCAAAACAGCACACATTCTTATATCTGTTTTCCCTTATAACTCCCCAAGTGGAAATCTCAGATAAATATCCTTTTTTATACCTTAAGTTGAGGTACAGCCCAGAATGTTGATCTTACTATCTAAAAGATGAAGGGAGCAGGATATAATAGTACTTGTCTCCAATTTCCAGAAAAGTACACATTTGTGAAGAATCTGGTTGTCACCTTCCAAATCAAAGTGTTTTTCACAATAATGTTTAATTGTGTCCTCACTCTTGTGGAAGGTAACTATGAACTATTCCTACATGTTTAAAACTGTTCTGTAAAGAGCATGCTGACCAAAAAGATTTTTTTAAAATATGCACTTGATAAGGGATATTTGCTTAAGTGTTACTTACAAAAAATAATTGGTTTTGCCTTCTTCAACTACTTTGCATGTTTGTTCCAATGAGAAAATACCATTTGGGTCATCGTTAGCTCCAATGATTACTGTTGCCATTCCAGCTCCATAGACTACTGTGTCTCCTAAGAAACAATGTTTTGTTTAAATATAAAAATAAAAGTCAAAAACATTATATCTGGGTTGGGGAAACAACCTTTCACTCTACCTGTCTAGCATAAGGTCTTTCCAAACCCAAGATTCTGAATCTCTAAGCTGAAATGGGAAACATGTGCCCTTCCAATATTAGACAACAACTCAGCATTCCCTACTCCTGGCTATGCTTCTAAGACTTGCTGTCTAACAATACCCAGAGGGCCACAAAACAACTTATGGAAAGCCACAAAGTTTTCCACTCATAATATAATGGATGACTCAGATAATCTTTTTCTTTTATACACTGCAGAAGAGAGAAAATGCTCCCTAAATATTGGCCACATTTGGTGCACCTGTCTTAACTCTTCACCTTTTAGATAGCTATATGGGCACTATGGCATGTTACAGACAGCCAAAATAAAGCTGCTTCGAGTCACAGTGGAGGTATGGTGTTTCAATGATGCATGCATCCTAAGAGTCCAGAAGTCGCACCAAAGCCATGCTCCATTCCTAAGGACTGCAGTGTGGCTTTGGTGTGGCTTCTGGACTCTTAGGACGCATGCATCATTGAAACACCATACCTCCACTGTGACTCGAAGCAGCTTTATTTTGGCTGTCTGTAACAGGCCAATGTTTATATAGGTGTTACATGCATAAAATTCAGCACATCGAGAAGTTGTTTACCAAAGGTTCAATATGTGTGGGGGGTCAAGTTCAGGTCCATGTTTGCTCAGCTAGATATAGATTCTATGCAAAAAATATGCTCTTCCAGTCCTGTATCTTCCAGACTATCAGAGGGAGAACAGGGGCATCTGGTAGGCACAATCTTGCCACTCTACTAGATATAAGGAACATGTTCTAAAACCAAATATTAAGGCAGCTTTTGGAAACAGAACACAAGGCCATGACTAACTGATTCATTCTTAAGCACTATCCAGAAGACTTGGAATCAATTGGCTCCCAAACTCAGCGATGGGGAAGAAGTATCAAAAACTGGCGCTTTGATTTTTAGTTTTCATAACCAACAACAGAAACAATATGAATGTGCTCTAGAACTCAACCTGAGTTCACAGTAAAATGGATGAGAGAAACTATAAATATTGTGAAGTTGAAGGCTTTCATGGCTGGCATCCATAGTTTTTTGTGGGCTGGCGAAACGTCAGGAATAAACTCTTCTAGAACATGGCCACATAGCCTGAAAAACCCACAAAAAACCATAAATATTGTGTTTATATGTCTTCAAGTCGTCTATCGACCTTTGGCAGCTCCATTAATTAAATAGGGTAGTTTTAGGCAAGAAATACTCAAAAGTGGTTTTGCTAAAAGTGGTTGTCATGAAATAATTAATTCAACAACAAATTCCATGTATCATATATTTGCATATCAAAATTATTTTAATTCCATAGGAACTTGGACTTCTAGTTGTTTCTGTTCATCGTTTTCCTTCTTTAATCTAACACAGGCCTCAGACAGATGGCCCAAATGGGCCATTGTTAGGCCATGTTGGGGGTGTGGCGTTCAGATGACACATGCCCTGAATGCGGCCAGAACCATCCTGAGTGTGGCTCTTTCCTGAAGAACAAGCCCAAAAAGGCGAGGTAAAATACTGCTCCTTTTTTAGCTCCCGGTTCAGGACCATGGCGGCAGCCTGGATCAAGGCCAAGTGCATGCAGCTGCCATGGTCCTGAGGTAAATGGCGGTGGCATAGACCTTTTGCTCCATCTGCTTCACTCCACACAGAATGAAATATTAAAGAGAACTCTATAGAAATTAGTCAGGGCATAAATCAGCTGGATGTTTTTGTTTATTCCTAAGGAAGTAATATTACAACCAACCAGGATTCACATCTACTGAATGTTTCACAAGAGTATAAAAATATGTTTTGATGTGAAAAGCCATGGCAACAGGAATACCCTAATGAACATCAGCTCTCCAAAATATGAATCATGATGTGAGCAAAACATCAGTAAAATGACAGTTGCTTAGTTTACATAAATCAAATAATCATTTGAACCTGTAGAATTGAAAAGGATTATATAAAAAGTCTCATCTGACTCTGGGGTATCATCATCTTTGATAAACACTGTTATGTTGTGTTCTCTTATTCCAGCATCAAAGAATAGAAATCCACTTTTTTCACTAGAAATGAAGTCTCCCTCTTCTGCACTGGCTCTTCCATTAATAGTAGCATACAGAACTGAAACATCAGAATCAGAGCCATTTCTAACGACTACAAAATTAGCAGTGCCGCCTTCATCAACCTTCACAATGACAGGATCTGAAATACAGATAAACAAGTGTTTTAAAGCATTAACGCCACCTTCAGATATTGTCTCCACTCCAAAACAAAAATCTACTACCAGGTGAAGGGGATGCTCCATGATATCGAAGTTATCTATTCTTTTCCACACTCACAAATAAAGCTCAGAAATTGTTAAAGTAGTTACAATAAAAGAATTATAATGCAAACAATATTGGCTCAGTTTGGATGATACACCAAACCATGGCCTGTGGTAACCACAGTTTGGAACTCATACAATAATTTTTAAGATTCCAAATGCCCAGCAAAAAAAACATGGAATTAGAGCTGCTTGTTTGCTTTCATTTTCTATTTGCTTAAATCACATTAAGCCACTCCTGTTTTCCCAGTTCAATATTCTCTTGTGCTGAACGTGGTGATAACTGTAGTATCATTTGCACCATCAAACATAAAGCAAACCATGGACATCAGTAAGCAGTAAACCAATTTCAAACTGTGCTTTTGTATTCTGATTTCGTATTCTGTATTCCTATTACATTATATCACGATTTGGCTTTACACACCATGGTTTCACAGGATTCAGCCAATATTAAATGAGAATAAGAGAGCTCACACAATATGATCTAACATGCTCTATTCATTTTTCATTCATTTTGGAGAATGTTGTCTCATTTTCAATAGTTTTTTTTAAAAAAAACTATACTAATAAAAATGTTTGTATGTATTTTATTTATGCATCTGTCCAGCATAGCTTCAAGGTGATGAAAAATAAACACCTGAATGTGGAAGGTGCATTTTGTTATCATTGCTTTTTTAAAAAAAATTAAAAAGACTACATGGAAAGATTTGCAACAGGCATAGAATCATAGAATCGTTGAGGCATTACTAAGGGGTTTCCAGACCAGCTAGTATTTCTGCTGGTGTTTGAATATAAACCATACAAGGGATCTCTTTCTTACCTGCAAAATAAATTGGGTCATCGTTTTTTGTAATATGTAAGGTTGCAGTGGTTATATTTCCCATTCTAGCACCTCCTGTATTATTGAAAAGACTAATGATGAACAACTCCATTTCTTCAGGTATCTAAAAATAATTATATTGTTCATGTTATAGATTTAAAAGAGAGCTGCCAGTCACACAAGCTAACAATTCATGGTACACATTTCAAACATAATGAGGCTTTTAGGGTAATTGTAAAGGCTTACAGGGTAATAAAATATAAGTTATCCACAGGGTCATGCCCTGTGTGGGACCGTGGTGACTGCATGAGCCCAGGACCAATCCAGGCCACCGCTGTGGTCCTGAACTGGACATCAGCAAAGAGGAGACTTTCTCCACTCCTTTCCCAGCCAGTTTTTACCAGCCAGGTACACTCTCCAAGTGACTTCGACCACTCTGGGTGCATGCATCATCTAAATGCCATGCCCCAGAGTGGCCAGAGGCTGCACTTTTCTGCCTATCTGTTTTGGGCCCATGTTAATTTTTAGCCTCCTAACCCATTAACATATACTTTACTCACAGTGAGTATGTAGCTGAATACTTTCCCATTTAAATCAATGGGATTTAAAAGTGCAGAGGTCCCCTCACTTTGGCCAATATGCTGTTGATATACTAGCTTAGAGTTTACACTTTTTCTAATGCAGTATATCAGTGGCAAGGGAAGGAAAGCAAACAAAATCTGCTGTGCTGAGCAGCTCCCCCCCCCCTCTAATGCCTTTCTTCTCTCATAGCTGTTACACCCATGACCTTTCTCCTTTTGCCAATACTTCTGATATGCCTATAGAGTGCACCAGCTTTTGATTATTTCTTGAGGGTTACAGCAGTTGGAGGTCGGGGAAAGCATGGGGCAAAGGTGCCATAAGCACACACCTGTGGCTTCTCCTCCTGGATCTTTCCCGGCCATCAGCTGTCTCTCAGAGACAGCTGGAGGCCGGAAAAGGTGCAAGGAGAGAAATCCCACCCCAGAAGTCCTGCCCCCAGAGGGTGGAAGTCCTGCCCCCGACACCAGGTAACACCCAGTGCCGGAAAAATTCTTAGTTGCGGCATGCGGCCCTGAAATGATTCACCATCACTGTTCTAAACATTGTTTGCTGGTAAGCATATTGATTCCTGTTCTGACCATACATATCAAAATAATTTATACCAATATTTTCTTCAGTGAGCCAAATTCTTCAACGAGCCAAAAGAAAGTATTCTAGCAAATTCATAGGTCAATAATTTATTCCATTCCTGGCCTTTGAAAAATAAAACAGGAGTTGTTTTCTCTACAATCCCCCTCCATTATGCTAGAGGTTGGTGTGCATCTCCATCTTTAAAAAACAAAAAACAAATATAAAACATTATTTTGTGTGAAACTACTTACCTCATCTGGAACTGAATAAATTGTAATGTTTTTTGAATATTCCTCACTCCCAAAGGAAACTGTTCCTTGTTCAGGGAAGATATCTTTTGTAAAAACTGGGTAAGTTGCCCAAGACACATTCACATTGCCAAAGGTCCCTTGATTTCTTACAACTGGGAACACAGCTTTGAAAACATAAGATATGGATTGGTAAATGTGCAACATAAATTGTTTAATATCAAAAACAGACTACAGTACAGAGAACTGTAAAGAAAAGTATTTTAAAAGACGTGATTTTTATCATGAAAATATATAAACAAATACACTTGATGCTATCTCTTTTTTACTGACTGTTTTAATAATTTTAGATAAGATTTTATTATTGCTATTATAGCTATGTGAGATTTTAACATTATTGTTTGGAGGGAGGGATAGTGGGTTTTATTTTGTATTGTTGTTGTAAGATTGTATTGTTGTAAGCTCATTTATTTGCATTGTTGTTTATTTTTATTGTGTTGTAAACTGCCTAAATTATGTGGGAATGCAAGACAAAAATAAATTATTATTATTATTATTATTATTCAGCCAGAATATGATGTTTGAGATATATATTTACTGATAGGCATCAGTATAAAAACTTTGTGTATTCATCATGTATGACACTGTTTTGCTACCACATGATGGGGAACTTGTACTCCAGGCAAATGTTTCACATAGAGTAACCACTTGTAAGTCATCTTCTGATGAAAATATGTTGCATGAGTATGTTGGTTGGCTGCTGCTGGTTTAGCTGCTCTGTCATCATAGATTACCTAGGACTAGAAACTAAATATTGATGGAGACACTGTTCATAGAATCATAGAATCATAGAATCATAGAGTTGGAAGAGACCACTAGGGCCATCCAGTCCAACCCCCTGCCATGCAGGAAATCCAAATCAAAGCATCCCTGACAGATGGCCATCCAGCCTCTGTTTAAAGACCTCCAAGGAAGGAGACTCTATCACCCTCCGAGGGAGTGCATTCCATTGTTGAACAGCCCTAACTGTCAGGAAGTTCCTCCTAAAGTTCAGGTGGAATCTCTTTTCCTGCAGCTTGCATCCATTGTTCCGGGTCCTGTTCTCTGGAGCAGCAGAAAACAAGCTTGCTCCCTCTTCAATATGACATCCTTCAAATATTTAAACAGGGCGATCATATCACCTCTTAACCTTCTTTTCTCCAGGCTAAACATCCCCAGCTCCCTAAGTCGTTCCTCATAGGGCATGGTTTCCAGACCTTTCACCATTTTTGTCGCCCTCCTTTGGACACGCTCCAGTTTCTCAATGTCCTTTCTGAATTGTGGCGCCCAGAACTAGACACAATATTCCAGGTGGGGCCTGACCAGAGCAGAATATAGTGGCACTATTACTTCCCTTGATCTAGACACTATACTTCTATTGATGCAGCCTAAAATAGCATTGGCCTTTTTAGCTGCCGCATCACACTGTTCACTCATGTTCAACTTGTGGTCTACTTGGACTCCTAGATCCCTTTCACACGTAGTTTCATTCAGCCAGGTGTCACCCATCCTATATCTGTGCATTTTATTTTTCCGCCCTAAGTGCAATACCTTACATTTCTCCGTGTTGAATTTCATTTTGTTAGCTTTGGCCCAGCTTTCTAGTCTATTCAGGTCATTTTGAATCTTGATCCTGTCCTCTGGGGTATTAGCTATTCCTCCTAATTTGGTGTCATCTGCAAATTTGATAAGTATGCTCCCAATTCTGTCATCCAGGTCATTGATAAAGATGTTGAATAGCACTGGGCCCAGGACAGAGCCCTGTGGGACCCCACTGGTCACTTTTCTCCAGGATGAAAAGGAGCCATTGTTGAGCACCCTTTGGGTTCGGCCGGTCAACCAATTACAGATCCATTTAACAGTTCCTTTGTCTAGCCCACATTTTACAAGCTTGTTTGCAAGAATGTCATGGGGAACTTTGTCAAAGGCCTTACTGAAATCAAGATATACTATATCCACAGCATTCCCTTCATCTACCAAGCTGGTAATTTTATCAAAGAAAGAGATCAGATTTGTCTGGCATTTCTTGTTTCTCTGAAACCCATGTTGAGTTTTTGTGATTATGGCATTGCCTTCTAGATGTTCACAGACTCTCTGTTTAATGATCTGCTCCAGAATCTTTCCTAGTACTGATGTCAGACTAACTGGACGATAATTGTTGGGATCCTCTTTTTTCCCCTTTTTGAAGATGGGGACAACGTTTGCCCTCCGCCAGTCTGCTGGGATCTCTCCTGTTTTCCAGGAGTTTTCAAAGATTATTGCCAATGGCTCCGATATTACATTTGCCAGTTCTTTTAATACCCTTGGATGGAGTTCATCTGGTCCCGGAGACTTAAATTCATTTAGATTAATAAAGTGTTCCTCTACTACCTCTTTACTTATTCTGTACTGAAATGCCCCTATCCTGTCCTCTGCTCCATTATCCTCAGGTTGAGCACCCTTTGCCTTTTCTGAGAAGACTGAGGCAAAGAAGGTGTTGAGTAATTCTGCCTTTTCTCTGTCTTCTGTTAGCATTTTGCCATCTTCTCCACGAAGTGGCCCTACTGTTTCCTTCTTCTTCCTTTTGCTGCGGACATATCCAAAAAAGCCCTTTTTGTTGTTCTTAACCTCTCTAGCAAGCCTGAGTTCATTCTGTGCCTTAGCTTTTCTGAGAAAACTTAGCTTGCATTGGTGTCAGATTTTTCAGTAGTTTAGTTTCTGAACATCTTAACTAATTTAGACATCCATCCAAAGGCATGTCATTTGTTACAGACTTAAAAAACAGTATACTTTTTAAGCAGAAAACTGTGGCTTGGGATCTACTGTACTACCACTTTTTCCTATACTGTGAAGATAACAGAATCAACATTAGAAATTCTGAAAACTGGGCCAGCATTCATATGGAGAGAAGCTGCAAGCCCATTTCAGACATTCAGGACAGTTAACCTGAGGCAGGCTAGTTCCCTCTGCTTTCACTCTCAGTGTAAAGAGTAATACTCAGACAAAAAGAACCTCTACTGCACATAAAGGCACATTTAACCTTGAAAAAGCAGGGGTTCTGATCACATGTGAGGCCATACACATATAGCAGAAGCTTTTCTTTTCACTCTGCTCACATGTTTATTTTACCTCCATTTGGAATACCTGTAGATGGTCACAGCCTATGATCTTGCTATGTTATCTGGGCTTCCTGGCTCATACTCACACTACAGGAGGGAACTGTGCTCCTGTGATTCCTATGTTATAAGGGTATGGTAAAATGGTAAAACTTTAGATACAAGTCAAACTACAATCAAACAATAGGATATTACCAGCATAGATGTCGCTGCCTTTACTTTCATTTATTGTTACTACCAGTCCTTCAGAAAGAAACTGAATTATTCCATGTGGATCATCATTCTTCAGAATGGTTATGTTGACTCTTGTGGCATTTCCCAGCTTACTTGGCAGTTCACCATGGCTACTGAGTATCACTGAGTACAATTCATCCAACTAGAACAGAGAAACTACATCAGAACAACATGGAGAGAATTGGCAAAACTGACAGCAATAGATTAATCCAAAAATTATTGATCAGGAAATGCAACTTAAAATGATTAACCATATATTTCTACCACTAATTTTCAAAAGGATGATATTCTGATATTTTCAAAATTGAATAGACAAAACAATCTACCAAATTTCAGCCTATGGCAAAGTCATATCTCATCATATTGTAAATTTAATAAAAGTTGTGTGCTGTGATGCACATGTGACTTGTCACTATGGACCAAGTAATAATTTTTGATTTTTTTTTTACTGCAAATTTTTATCCAGTTCAAACCAGTTAATACTCTATGAAACAGATGGGCCAAATGAAGGACCTTTTAGCCATTTTGGAGGTGTGCCAATTAAATGGCACACAGCTTTGAAGTGGCTGGAAGCCGCACCAAAACCATACTCTGGTCCTTGGAACCGGAGAAAAAGGGAGCCAGGACCGGTTGGCCCTTGTGTCAATGGCCTGCCTTGGGAATGGGCCATGCAGACAGTGAGGTTTTGACCTACTTCCAGCCATAGCAGACTCGGGTTAATCTTTTGTCCCCATCTGTTCCAGACCTTTATGTCCCTACCACAGCACCATCACATTATAATTTCTGTGACAGAATCATACAAAGAAATGTTGTGGTAATAGACATAACCAAATTGCTAATTCAGGCCTAAATCCAATTGTTAGTATCAACTAGAGTAATCCATTGAATCATAGTAGCTCAATGGAGCTACTATATCTGGGACTAATAGTTCCACTGAGGGCCAAGAGTCATAAACAATACAGTACTGGAAATCACTCTGTGACTCAACAGAATCTACCATGGAAATGAGATACATTTTATTACTGCTTTAATGCTTGAGGCAGGACAACAGCGATTGTGGAGAGGATGATATAGCAGAGATAAAACTACTATAGTAAAATTCCAAATAATGTTATAACTTAGTAATCAAGTAATTTTACTATAATCAAATTGCAAGATTATGCATGTACTGGGGGAAAGCCTAACCAAACAGAATGAGATTTACTTCTGATTATATTAAGATAGTATGGCATACTTTAAACAGGATTTTATGCTTTGTTTTGTTTTGTTTTTTAAAATCACACTGCTACAATTTATGAGACTATGAGACATTGCCAAGGCCAAGGAAGACAAGGTTTCTCTTTCATATTAGTCACGGAATACATAAAGTTAAAATAGCCACACAGCAGTCTTAGAAATCTTTCAGTATCCTTGATTTGGCAATCTAGTCAGCAGGTAAATGAGTTAGGAAGCTCAATATAACACACACACACACACACACACACACACGCATGCATGTGTACACATTGCACTTCCTAAACCCACAAAGTAGTTATGATATTTCATGGACAAGTGGGAAAAATTCAACCCCTAATAAATGAAAATAGTATTTAAAATACTACCAGAAATCCAATCAAAAGAGTAGAATCAGAAGAATACTTATTATTCCACGGGAAGTACAAGGATTTTTTCATTCTCTTTACCTCTGGAATTCCATCCATCCTTGTTAACAAAGTAATTTTAATTTCTCTTTCCCCACGTTTAAATTCCAGAATTCCTGTGTTTCCATAAAACTCATTGCTGTCTCTTGGCTCTACTGTGTAATGTAGAAATTGCTTAATAAGAGCTCCTCTGGACCGGGCAATCTGGAGTTCAACAGATTCTCCTTCCTTCAAAACAAAACAGAAGTCCCATAAGTCAATGGCCTTATATGGTTTGATTCCTGTGTGGACACAATTAACATCTGTCCACTCACCTTTATCTTGAAGGGTCCTCTAGAAGAGGAAGCAAATTCAAATACTCCCCCAGGATCATCATTTTCCAGAATAATTAGTTCACGGCTAGTATATCCAGATTTCAGGATTTGATTTTCTACACTCACCCTGAGGGAAGGCATTCAAAAGTATTTTCAGTATGGGATTAGTTTCAGGTTAAAAGTGCTAAAACCTACAGTAAATAAAAGACAAAATAATATAACAGAGCTTCCCAATCATCATCACCCCAAACTACTTCCGTTCAATGAACATAAGCTTGGCCCCATCATTGGCTTCCTTTTGGAAGTAGACAATATGAGAGTTCTGTTAATTTGGTTATTTTACTGTATTATTTAAATTTAGTTAAATTTATGGAGCCCTGGTGGCGCAGTGGTTAAATGCCTGTACTGCAGCCATTCACTCAAAACCACAAGGTTGCGAGTTCAAGACCAGCAAAAAGGGCCCAAGCTTGACTCAGGCTTGCATCCTTCCGAGGTCGCTAAAATGAGTACCCAGAGTGTTGGGGGCAAATTAGCTTACTTGCTAATTAGCTTACTTGCTGTTCACCGCTATGATCTTTGGAATAGCGGTATATAAATAAAAAAACAAAAACAAAACAAACTGTCTCTTGAATCTACATGTTATATTACAAAGCAGTGATTCCCAAAGTGGGTGGTGCCACCACCCCAGGGGCAGTGGCAAGATCCAGGGGGCAGTAGGGGAAACGGGAAGAGCAAGGGGGACTTTAGTCAAAGCACTGGTGTGCAAGGTGACTTTTAGGATCATGATGGGGATGAGGAATTTAAGCATGTGACAGTGGAGAAGAAACAGTGGCAAAAAGGAACTTTCACATTTGAGGCCATGCTTAAGCTTTATGAGCTTTGTGAGCATTGCTGCTCCTGTTTCTATTGCCAGATAGACCAAGAGAAGTAGTAGTAGAAGACGCAATTTTTTTTGAGGGGGGGGATTTGAGGTTGTCTTGGGAAGGCACGTCTCTAGAGAAAGGGGGGGGGGAGTAATTCAGTGAGATGCAAAAGTCTCGTACTGAGAGTCCTTCCTCCCTGAAGAGAAAACAAGCAAGAAACCTCAGCCCCAGCAAAGAAAGAGTGAGAGTCCTTCCTTGCTGGTAATGAACTTCTTCCTTTGCACCCAGTCATCTTGGGAGAGGCAACCAAGCAGCTAGTAAGGTAATGACTGAGAAACCCCTCTCTCATGCCAGCCTTTGCCACAAGGCTGGCAAGGTCAAGAGAC
Organism: Sceloporus undulatus; assembly: GCF_019175285.1. Lineage (NCBI taxonomy): Eukaryota > Metazoa > Chordata > Lepidosauria > Squamata > Phrynosomatidae > Sceloporus > Sceloporus undulatus. The sequence continues at coordinate 280,932,300 of NC_056523.1, forward strand.
TTTTTGGTTGCTGCTCAGTGAGCTGCTCAGTTACTGTTCCTAGGATGACTGGGTGCAAAGGGAGCAGCCAGTTGAGCAGAGACTGAGAAACCTTTTACATAAGGCCCACATGGGCATGAAGCTTCTCAGTTGCTGCTCAGCCAGCTGCTTTGTTGCTGCTCCTAAGGTACAAAGGGAGCAGTGACTGAGCAGCTGACTGAGCAGCAGCTTCTGGGAAAGGCCAGAGCAGCTGAGCAGCTTCTTGGTCAATGCTCCCTTTGCACCCAGTCACCCTTTTACTGTACGGCTGACACAGACGAGGGTGGTGGCTGCTGTTGCTGCTGCTGTATTTATACATGAGGAGGAGGAGGAGGAGGAGGAGGAGGGCTGGCTTTAGCTGATGTAGACACTGCTGACTGGCTGGGGCATGAACAGTAAACATAATAGCAAGAAATAGGCATTGGGGGAGCTAGGACCGTCACCCAAGAGGAAAGAGGGTGATAACCTGAAAAAGTTTAGGGACCACAAACAAACCCTTCCTTCATTGGCCTCATTTTATCCAACTATGATTTGGCACACTGGCTGGATTAAAAAATGAACAAACATGCACAAATGACAAAAAGACAATAAAATACAGTGATCTGTGCAAGCACTGAACAGCAAACTTTACTTCTAAACATGCAGTTGAATTGAAAAGTGCTGAGGAGAAAATTTTGTTTTGTATTCCTAATGCTGAACAGACTCCCCCAACTTAACTTTCCAACCATATTTGATAGAAAATGTCAATTACAGTAGTTCTCAACTTGTTAGACATTTTAAGGTTCAGAGTGCTGCCAAAAATTGGAAATTATTGGAATGCAGAACCCATGTTACTATATGTTGTATTATATTCTAATATTGTATAAGCATAAAACTATGAACACTTATACAGTGCCTCTACAGTATACAGTACACAGACTGAATAAAAAGGTGGTGCCGAGTTCGGGAAAAAAAGCAGTGCATAGTCACAAAAGCATAATGCAAAATGCCATCTTTTCCTTCAGTATGTGTACTATATTCCTTAGAAGTCATTTGTGGTGCCATTGTGTGCTTATAATACAGCACTGTAGAGGTATTCTTACTTATATTTGTGCTTTTGTTTGTTGAAAGAGTGGCCCACATGCCAAATAATAACTTTATATCATTGGAAGAGTAGATCATCGAAAAGCAATGTCAAAAAGAGAAGAATGCCTGTAATTCAAATCTTTTGTGTCTAAATTCATTTTTTGATACAGAATTTGTCCCAAGTATTCCAAAACCAATTACATCCTGTTATATGAAAAACAAAGAGGAAGTAAAGGACTTTTACTTTCTGTAAGAAGCTTTTAAAATTGCTTCACTACGAACAATTGTCTGTACTCACATTTAATCTTAACCAAATTCTATGTTCCTTAAGTGATGTTCTTAAGTAATGATCTAAGCTACTGGTTATGTCAGTATGTAAAAAAAAAAAAAACTGCAGCATTATGTTCATGGATAATTTGTATATATTTTTAAATTATGAAGGAAGTCTCATTGAACACAGCAGAACTTACTTCTAAGTTAGCATATAGAATGATGATTTTATTTAATATTCTTATGGATTCCCCCTACTCTGTTTTAGGTCTTATTTTAGTCTAGTGTATATTGTTCCATATTTTATTATTTGCGTTTATTTAGCTTGTACTGATTTTAACTTTTGACTTAATTTTATATGAGTTTTTAGATATGACCAAGCATATGTATTTTGATACTCGGAGTTTTGTATTTTGTATTTTGTACTTTGCATTCGGTACTGTGTATACCTTGATACGGTCTGTAGACTAATCAATAAATTTGTTGTTATATAGGACTGCACAGCATATTGCCTAAGCACTGTAATGAAAAAGCAACAATCTGTTTAAGAAAATATGTAGAGAAAATCATTTTTTATTGAATTCAAATTCAAAGTTTAGGTGCAGCATGTTTAGGAGGCCAAGATTTCCAATGGTTAAAAAAAAAATCAGAACAATCAGTCTACTGTTCTGTACTTTCCTCAAACATCAAACACCCAGCCATGCATTCATAACATTTTTTTGGTAGTTATCAGTCATAGAACCTACATAATGAAACATTTTCAGTTGACTACCCCATGCTCCCAAATAAAATGGCAATTGGAAGCATGCATTGCCCAAGGAGGTCTGTAAAGCATGGTGCTTCAGAAGCAATGAAAGGAGACAGAGGCTTGTCCAGCCCAACCACTTCCAAAACAAAGTGCTGATTCACTGAAGACAAAGACACAGCTTGCTGCACTTACCCAAAGTACACGACAAACCTTTCTGTCTGTACCCTGTCAATACAGAAGGAAAGAAATGGGGCGTAGGAATAAAAACCACCATTTGCCAAATTCTTTGTAAGTAAGGGGATTAAAAAGGGAGAAATTTAAAAAACCAGTATCTTTATAGCAGCTAATGTTCACTTTAGGGGAATCCTAGTTCCTTGGCACTCAGTTCTTTGACTAATGCTAGCAAGAGGTTCAGTAATTCCCACTCATGGGAGATGACCCCATGACCAATTGGGATGTCAAGGACTATTCAAGGCTCTCCTTACCAGCACTGCTCCAAGAGCTAGTTGCTGACTGCCAAGCACAGTGTAAGCTTATAAGCCACAGCAGCTAAGTAAATTTTATTCAAGGCCATTCGTAATTACTCAGTGCTTTTAATTAGACAAAAGCAGTCTATTTTATTCACAGATGTACAAGCCCCCTGGACCCGTCATTCCACTAAGCTGCCCAAATAATTGTCTAAGCAACTAAAGAAGGGCAGGGGGTTACTATTGTTTAAATTTTGTAACGGGACATGTTTGAAAGCCCTCATTTAATCAGGCATTAAAACAGCATAAAGTGTTATTTGTGACTCCTTTTTTCAGTAAATCAAATGGTAAGAATGATGTAAACAAGTAAAGCATTTTCCCTAAGTCTCAAACTGCTGCAGCTTTAAATGAATGTTTAGCACTGAAGCACACACATTTGTCAGAAGATAAAACTGGAAATGAATGAGTGCCTCTGACACTAAACCTAGCATTTTAAAGATGACAATTACGTTGATTTATTATGAACTGCTATCTACATTATTATTGCTCACTGTGTACAATTCACTGTTGGGTGAAAGTGCATAATCACAATAAGGCATGCTTCTTTAGAAATTGGATAAATTCCTATTGACAATAATAGTTCTAATAGAAGGACTGTGCACAGCAAGTCTGACACTTAAAAAATACCTGTAGCAGAAGAAAAACATACATTTTACTTGTACTCTTAACATTTTATTTAGCACTGAAGAATTGCTATGTGCTAGTTGCAAATATGACACCATCCTTCCTTAAAGGGCTCACAATTTTGAAGGCACACAGTAAAAAAAAGAATGGGGAACCTCTGGTTGGAATACAGCTCCCATTTCCTCTAACCATGGCTTCATGTTGGTTAGGACTAATGAAAGTTGCAATCCAGTCTGGCGCACCACACATTCTCTGTCACTACCAAAAAAAATATGCTTTTAACTAACAGTTTGTTTTTACCAACTTCATTTGAGCCACATCTTCTGCCCATTCTAGCCTGCAGCACCAAGTGGAAGGATGATTTTCAGTAGAACAGCATATGATACCATGACTGAGTTCAGTCTGTAGCATGCAGCGTGACTGGGTAAGACATCTATCCACAACATGTGAAAATTGCTGCCTTTCAGATTTGACAATGCTAGATAGACCAATGATTGGATCCAGGGTATGGCAACTTTATATTATGTTCTTCATTGGTGTATTGATATAATAGCTCAGGAAACTTGGTATAAGCAAATTAGATTTAAAGGACTAAAAGAGGTGGTATACAGAACAGTGGCACAGACAGCAAAGTAGTATTTGATGAGCAGAAAAGCATTATGGAAATGGGTACTAGATGAGCTTTGGAGATACACAATGAACGTGTAAGAGAGACTACCAGGGAACCATGTCAAAACCAGCATTTGCAACTCCTGACAGTCTTAAATTTAAAGGCCAACAACATGATGATGATAAAGGATGGCAGTGAAAGACACACATAAATGGATAATGTAGCCAGTAGCAGAAGATTCAATTTCACATAGAATTTCGCAGAGTGGGAATGACGACTGTAGGTCAGTAACAAGACATTAGTTACAATACTCTTCATCCAAGTGGCTAGAACACACATTTTTATATTAATGACAAACATGAGACATGGTTCTACCTTTTAAAAAAACTCATTATAAATATCCATATGAGTGTGTGCCAATGCCCTCCTTTTGACTGGTTAATATTATGGAACTGATCATAAAGAGAAAGTGCACAACATTTTGAGGATCAATCCAACTTCTTTTTGAATTCACTTTGCCCTCAAACAGATGGCCCTAAAGGGCCAGTGTCAGGCTGCATTGAGGGCAGTGCCTGCACATGAGCTGGGCCAAAGCAATCCCATTAAAATCTACTCCTTTTCAGTGGGCTGGTTGGAGATCGCGGTGGCAGAGTCAATTGGGACTTGCTGCATATGCAGTTGCCACAGCCTTGATGTGAATGGGCCCTGCATGGCCCTGAAGGGTCCCAGGGCAGGCTTTGGGGGCCATCTGTTTCACCCCTTTGACATGAACATTTTCTTAGCAGGAAATTTAAAAGCAATGGTTTCACAAAGATGCAAGCATACAATACTAGGAAACTGCTGCCAATGGCATTGATACAATAAGACACACTGATAAAAAAAAATCCTCATTGCCAAGACAAATAAGCTGATAAAGGCAAATGTGCTGCTGAAAATGTTTTCTGAGTAAACTGCAGATATATGTTTTATAGGTATGGTTCAGGATTCCAGACGCTCCCATTTAGTTGTAACCATTCTTACTTGATTAAGCATGAAACAAAGATCAACAGGGATGTAATTCTTCACTAAATTTCTTCTTATGGGTAGCAATAAGTAATTGCAGAAATTTGCTTCCCACTAGAAGCAAATCTTCAAAAACTATTCAGTTTTTAAAAAAATATTATTCACTGTTTGGGACTTATTATGAGCAAAATTTGCACATGGTTACTTCATGCAGAAAACCTCTTGATAATTCGACAGAAGAAGTATGGTTTTCTGTGCAGAAAATGCTATTTTCTATGCAAATGAGCCTTGTGCAAATTTTATGCAGAACCAGTCCTGAATTGTAGTGTTTTATGCATGGAAAACTGAATTCTCTATCCAGGAATTAATATTTTTCCATTGAAATACTATTTTCCACATCTAAAATGTTGTTTCCTGTGCAGAAAATGTGGTTCTCTGTGCAAAAACAATCATATGTGAATTTTGTGTAGAAGAAGTCTTGAACGGTGAAGATTCTCATCAGTCCAGGATTCTTCTTGTCAGGGTTTCTCGACACTCAAAAAACATTTTTAAACGTTTTTTGAATATTTTCAAATATTATTTCCATCTCTAAAGAATAATGGGCTTTTTAAATCAGCAGATTCTGGGGGACTTTTTGTGAATCCACTCTCATTATGTGTATCATCTTTTAAGAAATGAACATGAAAGGAGAATTATATTTGGTTTCAGATGAATACATATTTAAACCTCATGCTGCTGTTAGTTCAGTACTTATGGTATTAGGAGCTAGACCAGCAACCTTGTAATTTTTGTTTTTCCCATTTATGATCTGGTACCATTTGCTATGATCACAAACACACACACCCTAAAACCCACCTGACAAGCCAAGTGGCCTTGTGCAGTCCTGTTGGAACTACTCATCCCACCATAACTCACCAATGCAAGGGGGCTGGAATCTCCTTACTTTGGTACTAAATTTGTGAGTGGTATCTCACAAATACCTTTGTTCACAGTACTATAAAAATGCAGTCCTTTGTGCTATCCAGAAAAAAGTCCAAAAGACTCTGAAATGTCCATACTCCCTGCTTTGCCATGATATTCATTGGGCTGCTATAAACTCAAGCAAATTATAGCAGGCAGTCTATTGGTGGTCTTTTACATTACAATCTTTCAATTGATGGGCCTGTCACAAGCTCCAGCCTAGTAGACACACAAGTAGCAATAACAAATACACCAGGAAGTTGCTCCTGTGAAGGGTTTAAACAATAAGCAGTCACAGGGACCTCTTCCTTATCTCCAGTAAATGTTCAACCAGAAAAGAAAGCCCATTATGGCAAGTTGCCTGAAGAAAATGTGTTAGCAAAGTGGGGCAAAAACTGCTGTTTGGTCATCTGGAGAACAAACCATGACTAAAGCAACAAATTCAAACATGATTTAGCATAATATGCAAATACACAGTATGGGTTGTCTCCATATTTATGTGTGCGAACTGGATACAGTTTTCCAACTTTGCTTCACAGAAATTGGGAGAACCTACTGGATTCCTCACACAATATACCATCCATTTGTCTTACAGCATTCATCACCCCCCCCCCACTCCCTATGTAATACTTCTGGTCAGCTAGAAGGGCTGCTTTAAGGGAGAACAGGTTGGGCAGGCTGGTTTTAACAGCTTATTTGGGTACACTTAAATTTAAATCCAACCAACTGTGTTTAATGGGGACTCCTCCCAGCTATATGCAAATAGTGGACCTTATCACACTGCCCCCAGGGATGCGATGGGGGCTTGATGAAAGGGAGTGGGATGAGAACAGAATGGGCACTATCATCCATTTTATTGCTTGTTGAAACACCGTTCCCGCCAGAAGTTCCCATTGCATTCCTGATCCGTCCCAGAGGAGGCAATTTTCAGGAACGCTTCTGAACAGTTCCTGAAAATTGCCTCCTGTGGGATGAATCAGGAACACAATGGGAATTTCAGGCAGTGGCGGCATTCTGTCATGTGATAAAATGAGTGATAGCACCCAGTCTGTGCTCATCCCGCACCCTTTCGTCACATCCCCATTACGTCCCCGGAGGCAATGCGGTAAGGTCCAGTGTAAATGCATCTGGGAAAGCAGACTAATTCTACAAAAGCTTATGCTACAACTTCTTTCACACAGTTAGCCTCAAAGGTGCTACAAGATCATAATAATAATAATAATAATAATATTTATTTTATCCTGCCTCTCCCTACAGTAAAAAGAAATAAAAACACACAGCAAAACATAATCAAAATTACACAACCAAACCCTCCACCAACATCAAAATAAAATAATCAATTACAAATTCAAGATTAAAATTAGTTATAAAACAATTAAAAGATGAGTAAATGGAGTAGAACAACTAGGTGTGGACGGGATTATTTTTTAATGGGAGGTCAGTCTGGGAAGGCCTGCCAGAAGAGATCCATCTTGACAGCCCTTTTAAAGGCATCAAGGATGGTAATATGATGGATCTCCTCTGGCAGGTCATTCCACACTTTTGGAGAGACCAATAAAAAGGTATTCTGGGAAACTGCAGCCAACCTGGTCTTCTTTGGCTGCAGTAAATTCTTCCCAGAGGACCTGAGTGTGTGGAGCAGATTATAAGGAAGAAGGTGTTCCCACAAATAAGTTGAACCCAAGCTATGTAGGGCTTTAAAGGTGATAACCAATACCGTGTACTGCACCCAGAAGCTGATTGGCAGCCAGTGGAGGGATTTTAGAATAGGTGTTATGTGGTCAAATCTGAATTTACCAGCACCCAACCTGGCTGCCATATTTTGCACCAATTGAAGCTTTCAGATTTGGCACAAGGGTAGCCTCATGTAGAGTGCGTGCAGAAATCGAGATGAGAGGTTACCAGCACATGTACCAGTGTAAGTAGCTGTTAGCCAATCTTTGATAGGGAGAGGGGGATATGTTGATTTGCTTTCAACAATTTAATCTGTCACAGTACCTGTCTAATGACAATATCAGAGTCTCATTCATTTCAGGGATGTCATCAGCTTGGATAGTAATATTGATTGCAGTGTCACTTTGCCCAGATAAGAAAACAACAGATCCAGAGAAAGGGCTTATATCATCAATAGTTACTGCTTTGGGGTTGAGGCCAGAAGGTATCAGGCTCCAAAACACAGTGGCTTGTCCATCAGTCCCATCCCGATGCAAGGGAATGGAGCTCTGGAAAGTATACCAAATTTGGTGAGGTTTTTTTTTTCCTTTCTGAATGCATACATATCCATTTCTGGTCACCAGATTATAGCCGTTCTTAAATTCTAACAACACATTTGTCAAAGTATGAACAAGAGGTATGAATAGTTTCCCCTCCCCCCCCCCCCCACACAAATCTTCCACAACATTCTCTGCATATGGAAAGCATTGACAGTTTCTGAGAGCTAAATATTTTTAGGAATTTAGGAACTAAGAGCTATATTAAATCAGGCCAAAGCCCTAGGTCAGCATTCAGTGGCCAACTAGATGTCCATGGAAATTCCTTAGCAGAATGTTAAGTATATTAAATGCCATCCAAACTGTATTTTGGATCACCTTTTACTGACATATATACTGCTTCTAATCTTAATTTTATTTGGAATTCGAGTGCTCTTCCATAGAAACCACTGTATGACCTTTAGTTATGTCACACTTTCTCCATCATAAAGGAAGGTAACAGCAAACCTTTCCTGAATCAATCTTGCCAATATAACTCTATGACAGAGTTACCATCAGTTGAGTTCTTTTGAATGCATCTACCAACAACAACAACTATTTTAGTTATAATTTTGTGGACATTATAACTTTTTCTTTTGAACTGATTTTTCCATAGTTCATAGAGAACAAACAATGACATTTTGTTTTAACTCTGTTCTTATTATAGAACCATAATGAAATGAAAAATATTTCAACAAAAATATTTGTTATAATACATTCTGTGCCATAGGCAGAGTCTGTACTTTCTTCAAATCAGGACAGTTTATATACCACATATGGCCCCTAGGCCTCCATTTTGTGTCCACCATAGAGCCCTCCAGACCTCTCACATATTATGGCCAAAACACACCGGAAGAAATCACCCAACTCACCACAAAATGTGGGGGTTTGGCTTCCTCACGACATATCCCTCAGTACGCACACCTGCCAGCCACAAACATGGCTGTATATGGACCAGTCCTTGGAACTAGAAGTGATGTATTGTCAACCATGTGTCTGTGATGTGGAATCCTGCCACCTTCCAAATTACCCAGCACTTCTCTAAAGCAGCTTACAGAGGAAATGTAGGGAAATAGTTACTTACTACTGTAAAAGCTGAATCTTCTGGCTCATGTAAAATTATTGGAAGGTTGCTGATGAAACCAATTTCTCCATTTGCAATGTCAGGTGTGATTTTTAAAGAGATATTCTGGATTTCACCTAATCTAGGACTTACAGGTGGAATCAGAGGAATAATATTCAACAGTTCGACTTTTTTCAGCTGCAATGAGATAAATCAAGACGTTATGATGCTGTGAAAGCCAGTGTGGTACAGTCATTTGAGTGTTGGACTATGATTCTAGAGGCCAGGTTTTGAATGCCTACTTGGCCGTGGAAACCCAATGAGTGGCCTTGCTCAAGTCACACTCTCTCAGCCTCAGAGGAAAGCAAGGGCAAATCCCCTATTGACAAAATCTTACCAAGGATTGGCTTTGGGTTGCCTTAATTCAGAAATGACTTGAAGATACACAGCAACAACTACAGAACTGTAGCATTTGTACACATGCACCAATTATTTGTTGGATTATGCAACAGCTTTAAAGTTAATACTTGTCAATACTTGTTAGCACCAGAAAAGCAGAAGGTAACTAGATTCCTTCTTAAACAAGTTTTCAAGACCATTATAAACAGGGATTTCAAATTCTAGTCACAACCAAATATGATTATGTTTAAGGATATCTGCCATACAGCCAAGTAGATTTGCACAGAATAGAAGGAAAGAGAAGGCAGATCCAAATTCTTAACCATGATTAAAAGTTGGAAATATTAGAGATTGGCTTAGTGACAATAGTAGCATTGCTAGTGCCACTTTGCTCTCTGTCACACACAGAGAATTTTTAGTGGGGAAAAAATAGAACACTCATGCCAAAATATATTCATGAAGAATAAATTATAATAATTTGGTAGTGAGTGTTGTGGTCTGAGTGTTGAACTGGAGCAGCATCTACAATGCAAAAGTAATACAGGCGGGTTACAGATGGGCAAAAAGGGATGTACTCATGATGTCATGAAGGTAGAGCCTTCAGACGGGCTTTACCTGAATGCCGTCATGAACACGCCCCAAGCGGGAAGAAGCGGCATTAAAAAGGTGCTGCTTTTTTCCGCTTCTTTTTGATTTGATACGTACCTGCGCATATCCGTCTGTAAGCTGCTGCACCGATACGTCAGAATTGCTACGCCGCAAATATAAGTTGCCGGTTTAAAAGCTCCGTGTCAGCTGCGTCCCATAATGGGTCGGGTTCCCGGGACATGCGTGGTTTGCAGCCAAGCTTTAATTGCAACGTCCGATGCCATGGAGCTGTGGAAGCTGAGGCACAGCTGCGGCGCATTTTAAGCCTCGTAACCCTAACCCTAGAGCCACTTGTGCGCATGCGTTGCTAGAACCGCGGGAAGTTGTAACTTTTGCCGGCGGATGTTTTGGTTGTAGAAAGTGATAAGGGAAAGTTTGGGATTTAAAGTGACCCCCTACACACATTCCTGCGCCATTCTCACCTGGGAACGGGCACAGTTTGGCTGCTCCTGGCACAGCTGTGTGGCGGCTCCCCTTTGCCACCAGGCAGGATGGCTCAGCCATCCACCAGCACCCCGAAAAAAGGCAGGGGGACGTCTTGGTCTCATACTGAGACGGCTGACCTCATAGCTATATGGTCCCAGCCAAACATTTTGCAGAAACTGGAGCAGTCCTACCTGAATGCTGACACATATCGAGAAGGGGAAGAAGCCATGAGAGCTGCACCAGAATTGCTACACCGCTAATTTAAGTTGCCCATTTAAAAGCTCCGTCGCATAGTGAGTTGGGGTCTTGGAACATGCGCAGTTTGCAGTCAGGCTTTAATTGCAACGTCCGCTGCCATGCAGCTGTGGAAGCTGAGGCACAGCTGCGGCACATTTTAAGCCTCGTAACCCTAACCCTAACCCTAACCCTAACCCTAGAGCAACATGTACGCATGCGATGCTTGGAAAGTTTGGACTTTAAAGTGAACCCCTACACACATTCCTGTGCCATTTTCACCTAACAATAAAAAACGCTAAAACTGTAAATATTGACATATGTACAAAGGAGGTGAGGGGAGATGGCAGGGGGACAGCGGTGGCAGCGGAGACAGCTGTGGCTGCGCATTGCAGATTCAGCAGGAGCGCGGGGACCAAAGGAGAGGAGGCATCTATGATGCTGCTGACACTGGCAAAGTGCAAGCGGACAAGGATGCCAACACCAGCTGATCACCAGCTGGCAGGAGACCACCTTTGTTTTAAAGGGGCTTGGGCACTTTAAATGTGCCCATAGGCTTTCTGCCGCCGCTGCTTAGCCCTGCGCAGCTGCGCATTCGCCAGCCGGCAAAGGGAAAAAAAAAGAGATCCCAGAGCTTGAATGTGCCCAAGACCTTTTGATGCCCTCTAAACTTGCCCCCAAAGTCAAAAGGCAACTAGAGGGGGCCTGGGATCAAGGGGCAGGGAGCACTGACAAGGCACTAGGTCCCATGATGTCCCATAAAGACATCATTTCGCCTCCCAGGGCATGTGTTCCCTCCCAGCCCTATCTACTCTATTCTACCCTTCCTGTTCTCTCCTCCCACCATGCCTGGCTCACTGGTCCCCAAACCAGCAATCTCCAAACTCTGTCCTCCCAGGTGTTTGGACTTCATCTCCCAGAATCCCCAGTCACCTTGCCCTGTGGTCTGGGATTCTGGGACATGAAGTCCAAACACCTGGAAGGACAGAGTTTGGAGATTGCTACCTCACAGCACTCCTACCTAGCTTTAGACTGCACAGTTGCGCCTCATTCACACTCACAGCCACTCTTTCTCTTTAAGGGGGTCATGAGCCACTTCCGAATGGGGTAGGCACAGTCAGCCAGTATCAGGGGCCCGATCTGCTGGTCTCTGATGTTGATGCTGGGGTTCCCTGGCACCTAGATGCCAGCCTCCATGGCCTCGTAGATGAGAGAAAGTTTAAAGGGGCTTGGGTGCTTTAAATGCGCAGACAGGGTTTCTGCCGCCGCTGCTTAGCGCTGCAGCTGCGAAGCTGCGCACTTCTCATGCAGCAAAAGAAAAAAAAGCCGCGGTTTGGGCCGCCCGTGCGGAAGCTGCCTCTCTTTTTGCAGCGTCCTCCGAGGCGGCGGTATGGAAGCTCCGGGTCCGAAACGGACCCAGGTGAGGCGTCTTCACTGCCCCCCGTGTGGAAGCTCCAACACCTGAAGCACGCCCCCGGGGCGGGCCGTCTGGAGGCTCCGCATTCAGCTAAATACACCTCCAAGACGTCCTCCCCTGCCCGTCTGTATCCCGCCACAGTTTGACACCACTTTAACTGCTATGGCACAACACTATGGAATTCTGGGATTTGTAGCTTTGTGAGATATTTAGTCTACTGTTTCAGAAAGCTCTGGTGCCAAAATAAACTATAAATCTCAGGATTCCATAGCATTGACCCATGACAGTTAAGTCTGTGCCAAAATGCATTAATCCTGTAGTATAGCAGCAACCTGGGACTCTGAGAGACCAGGGTTTGAATTCTCACTTAACCATGGGGAACCTCAGTATCATCCTAAAAGGATAATAATATTTTTTTTTTTGCAAGAAAACCCTACGGTAATGTTATTTTAAGCAAGAGATCAAAGCAGCAACGTAACAATAATAATACATACCTGTACTAAGAAATGGGCTCCATTTTGAAGAAAAGCATCATTTCTTATTGGTACTTTTACAATGTCTTCAGTTTTTCCTTCAGGGATGTATAGGATACTTCTCCCAGAAACATTTAGAACACCTTCTTTAGCTCGCTCAGGATCCACAGGACCAGCAGGGATATATGCAACTGTATAAGACAGCCCCACATCTCCCACTGTTCCCCTTTGCCTTGCAAAGCTAAGGAACAAAAACCGTCCATCTGGGCTGCTTTCTATCCTCTGATTCTCCAAAGGGTAGAAATTTACCACACCATAGACATCATCACTGTCTTGAATGTAAAACAAAAGCTACAAGAAGAATGACAACAAGAAAACATTCATGTTTAAAAGAAATTGCCACTTAAAATCCATACTGTATTATCCTGTCATTATGACTGATTGAATTGGTAGATTCTCCCCTACCTCCATTTCCACTGGGAGCTAGAACATTTGGATTTATACACCCCTCTTATTCTGGCAGGGACTTTCCCACACTGGGAGTGAGCTATTCTCTGTCATGTGAAAATGGATGTGTGAGGTACAATTACGTATATTTTAATGTTATCATACCTGTCTGGAATTAAACTGGAGTAGAAACTAACTGTAAGTAGGATATATTAAGAAAGCATATGGGGATAACTTTGTCTCTATACTCATTCTGCTTTTGAGACTGGGCAGGCTAACCATAGGGCTCATGTTTTGTAACTAATGGCTACTAAATCAGAATTGGATAACATCAAGAATAGTCCAGAACTTGTAATGTATTTCTTTGGATTAAAATTTCACAAATTGCATAGGCAGCATGTCCAGTATCTACATTATCTGGGAAATTCTGTTAGTTGTAGTCCAAAATCATAAATTCTCTGTGTTCTGGAATGTTTTAGAAAGAACAATCACAAATTCCTGATAAAAACAGAGCTAACAAATAACCCTAGAACTGGTCAGGAGCCGCTTAAGAAGGTTCAAAGGCAGAAACCTTTAAAGAAAGTCATTTTTTTGCAATTAACATGAAAAAAATAACTATTATCCACCTTATTATAATATTTGCATATGTTAATAAGCCTCTATGTTATAAAGTATGGAGGCCAGAAATATATCGTTAGCTAGATATAAACCAAAACTATTGGTTTTGGGGTTGGGGTTTTTTTTCTTTTTGTTATTATTTTTAAATCATAAAGCCATTACACTTGTGTTGTTGCAATTTTGTCCTTTACCTCACTAATACCAGAAAGCTGGAAACCGCTTGAGTTAGAGGTTTTTGTTTTTGTTTTTTTGGTCAGGGAGATCAGGGAAGTCTGTTCCATGAACCGACTCCTTTGCACCATAATGAACAGACCCAAACTTAGGCCTGATCCAGACTGGCACTTTCTGCTGGCCTGGAAACATAGTAGGGTTGCCCAGGGGCAGAGCATCCATACGCCCCACAACCCTACTATGTGTTGCCCAGGAGCAGAGCATCCATACGCCCCACAACCCTACTATGTGGGGGCCGCAGATGATGACATCATGCATGCGCTGAGTTCAAATGGCATGGCGTGTGCATGACATCTTCTCACTGCCCCAGCCACTTATGGAGACCTGGCTGCGGTGTGAGAAGGAGCTCCGAAATGGAACTCCTTCTGGGTGCATGCCTTGTACCGGCAGTCACCAAACAGCTGCGGGAACAACGCCAGGGAGAAAAGGGCCAAGCGGCCCTTTCTCCAATGGCGCTGAAGCCCCAAGAACACCCCTTTTCTGCACCATAGTGAAGCAGCATTTTGCCGCTTCTCCATGGTCCAGAAAAACTCCGGATTAGGGCCACAGGGCTGCAAGTGACGTTTCCCTGCCCCCAACCTGGAAGAAAAAAGGGCAGGTGCAGTCCACCCCAAAGGGGTGGTCTGTACTGGGCCTTACTCATAATGGGTAACATTTTCAGTAGAACATGAGAGCACATAGAATTAATCCAGGGAAAAGAGAGTAATAAGTGGGATACTGCTTGCTACAGCCTTAATCTTAAAAGCCAAAGAACTTGAAGGATCCTACTGTCACATAAAATTATTGCACACAGTCAGCATGCCTATTACCACCACTTATTTCCTCTTAGAATGCTACAAAAGATGAAGATGCTTTAAATCCTGTACTGTGTTTCAACCAACAAACACAAGAGACTTGTGGCTCAGCAAGTACAGTCATGGAATTTGCCACTCATACTATAACAACCTAGAAGTTCTTGACAGAGACATCTCTTTAGTGTTGGGGCCATTTAATCATTATCTGGGCAAAGTTGTAAGTTAGTTATTATATTTGTTTTTTTATCTTTTCCTACTATAAATGCTTAAAGCTGTAATATTTTAATGCATCATTTACAAAGGACTCCACTACATTGACTTGGGACCTTTGGAAACTTCATCCCTTTAATTGTAAGAGAAATAAAATGAACAGAGAAATAAATTTCCACTAACTAGAGTTGCAAGTCCTAAACCATTTTTCTGAAACTGAGTCCTGTTGAAGTCTTACTACTGAGTAAGCATGCACAGAATTGCACTGTAAATCTACTCTGAAAGTTTAAATAATATAGCTACCCCTGCTGAAATTCTGAATTACCATCTTTCTTATTTTCCATCCACCTTTTTTCAAATGTTACTTGTCTTGTCTGAATGCTTGCATTTCTTAAGAGGAGTAAATGTGGACTTACCTCAGCTGGTTCACTCACTTCTGCACCTCCATGTATTGTATGAGCTAGAATCTTAAGTAGATAGGGTTCTGCTTCTTCAGGTAAGTCATCATTAATAATGTTCAGGGGAAGTGATGCCAACAGCTGCCCTTGAGAAAAGTGCAATACTCCTGAATCTGGAATGATATCTGCAGTCACCGGCAAAGGATCACTGTTGTTGCGGGTTATAATCCAGGAAACTGAAACATTTCCATGTGTTCCACCATTCCTTACAACAGTGATGCCTTCGTATCTAAGAAACAAAATTCAATACAGGTAAATTTGCTAAATGTAGATCTGTAACATGTTTAAATAGCAATTCTTTGATCTAGCTTTGTCACTGAAAAACTTTTAAACACATAGCTGGATTCCAGTTATGATGGTTCATGAAAGATACGCTAGCTATAGAATTCAGTGCTCTGGTAGCCTCCTCATTGGCTTACAGTAATCTAGGGTTGCTGTTGAAGACCTGGAAGCTTAAGATAGTGCAGAATTACATTATACTGAATCTGAGGTCACTGTACCTATTTGTTACCTATTTGCTTCCAGGCCTAATTCAAGATGCCAGTTTTGCCCTCTAAAGTTTAGTCTTCAGTAGCAGAAGCTAGGGAATGCCCCACAGTGGACTTCAAGAAGCAATATGGCCCTCAGTTCCATAGAAGTTACCTGCACCTGAATAAAATAATTAAAACAGCAGCCCAGTAAGAGTTATAAAACAACCAGGGCAGTTTAAAAGTGCATTGTCACAACCAGAGGCTAACACATACTGAAGGCAGAAAAACAGAAATGTTTTTGCCACCCCTTCCCTAAAACATAATGTGGCTACAACTCAACCACCTCTTTACAAAGAAGCACTATATATTTGTCCCTCTACATTTGCAGCTTTGACTTTTGCAGATTTGATTACTCATGCATTTTATTAATATGTTTTCTCTAGGAATATCTAGGTCCTCCAGAGCAACTCGATGTTCAGTTTAAACTAAAAGTCACAGTGAATGACCTAGAGATTCGTAAAGAGGTGTTCACTCAGGTAAAAACATAGGAGTTTATCACATGCGTATCATATGTACCTCCATCCCGATAATAATTAAAAGTCTTCCCCTGCCTTTTGATGCCTCGCTTTCACTCTTTCAAAGCTTTCAAAATACCTACAAGTTCCATTAATTTGATGAAGGGCCCATTTTACATCAGCCTTCTTGCCTACAAGGCCTGATTGAAACCACACACACAGTCCTGAGGCTTGCCTGAAGAAAGAGCAGGCCCCTCTTTGAATTAATGGACTGTCAGTGAAATTTGCAAGCCTCAGAAGTGTGGACTTGTGACAGTTCAACTTTCTATGGAGACTTGTTTGGACTGCTCCCCAAATGATGGTCTTGGTTTCTAAGAGCATTGGAAATACGTGTTTTCCTATGGTCTTAGGCAACCCCTGAGAAAGGGTCATTCAACCCCCAAAGGGGTTGCGACCCACAGGTTGAGAACCACTGACCTAGACAAAGACCAAGCAGCATTCTTTCTCAGAAACTAACTCACAATGAATTTATGACTAAATAAAGCTGTTTCAAAGAAATGTACGTTAAAATTCCTACACTCTGATTGCTCCATTTACACTCCAATCTGGTGGATAATTATGCAAATATAGCCTATGTTAACATCTGCCAAACCTATAGCCCATGTGCTGGAACAGCATCCAACATACTGCTGCCAGTCTAGGGAAACTGACTTACAACCATGTTCCGTCAAAATCTATGGACCCATTTAACTGTAAAATTCACAACAGGAAATAATGAAGCTTAAGACGAATTGACTTTTCCTGTTTTCAGACTATAAATGTCTGAAATTAATCTATTAAATAATTATTGTAGGTATAAACACAACTGTAGAAATTACTCTATATTAGTTTCAACCCCCAATTTTGGCAAAACCATATATTTGCCTAGAGTTTTTCTCCAAAACTTCTACAAGGATCCCATGGGAATTCCAACCACAGAACGAAGGTCCAAAATGCACTGCAGAAATAGTCCAGTTTGAGATCATTTTAATTGCCCTGACTCAATGCTATGGAATTCTGGGAACTGTAGTTTTATGAGATATTTAGCCTTCTCTATCCAAGAGCTCTGGTTCCACAAGAAACAACAATTCCCAGGATTCCATAGCACAGAGCCAGGGCAGTTAAAGCGGTCTCAAACTGAATTATTTCTGCAGTGTGTTTTGGACCTGACTCACATATGCACATTTAACATTCCTTGAACTGCAGCATCAAGAGTGGATGATGTAAACCTCTACTACAACATTTATGTTTTAGAGCTGTGTTGGACCTTAGTTTGATATAATGTCATTAACATGAAAGCAAAAGAAACACAATTTAAAACTATTTTTTGGCAGGCGGGGGGACATAAAAACTTCCTGCAAAGTAAAATTATCTTTTTTTCAAATTAAAACTTGTTTTCTCAAGTAAACTGAAGCTGCTCATGAATCTAATTTTCTATTATTAATACACAGAAAAGATACAGTACCTGAGCCTCTGGTCTTCATCAATGACAACTGTCTGAGTAAACAAGATGCTATTGATTGATAATACTCCATAAGGTTTATCGTTAGGCTTAATGGTGACTTGGACAATGGATGGATTTGCTAAAATAGCATCTCCTTGTAAAGTGTCTTTGAGTAGCATGATATGAAATGTCTCTGCAATTTCTGGTATGGTATCATCAAGGATTTTGAATGTAATATAAGATTCATGCACTAGAGGTGGAAAAAAAATAGTTGTATTTGGCTGTAGGTCTAGAAAGTCTAAGTTAAGCTGAGCATGTATGGTTGAATTCCCAGTTACAATGTTGTAGCAAACTGAGACTTCATTTTCATCAGGTCCAATTATGTTTCCACTATCATCTTTCCCCCGAACTACTGGGATTGTTAGTATATCATCTTCCTCATGCACCATGTAAATACTTTGAGTAAATCGTACTGGGCTATCATTTTTCTTAATAATAATCTCAACAGAATTTCTTGATGCATTGATTTCAGCTCCTCCTTCAACACTTCTCAGATGCAGAATAAATAGTTCATCGTCTTCTGGAATCTAGAAGAACAACATTAATCATTAATGATTACTCAACTCAAAGACAAATATATAGAAATCAAAAAATTATTGATCAAAGACATTATCACTATAGCTATGTCTCCTGAAGAAACATATAAAAACCTAGTTTCAAGGCAACACCTCCAACACAAGGATTTCCAAGATGCTGGGGAATGGGTTGGTGAATGAAGAAGCATCCATCCCTCTCCCAGCAGTGAGATGCTTTCAGACATATAGGTTTTGGCAGTGCTTCTGGTCACTGAAATCATGCAGTGACCATAAATTCCAAAATTTATGATTTTGTAAATGCAGTTTATGACATCATAAATGCTGAACAGGTTGCCAGCTGTAGTCCCAAGTATTCTGCACTCATGCTCAATGAAGGGCCCATTCACATTACAAAAAAAAAAACGGTTCTGAACCGATTCAATCACGTGAAGTTCCTACTCACCCCGAATCTCACACAAGCGAATCCGGGGCTTGCACACCTTCCGGGTTAAATGGCCCTAGCGGCGGGTCTTTTGAAATCGGCGCAAATACCGTTTCTTTTAAAAACCCCGGGTCCTGGGAATGAGAACTTGGCCCGATCACGATCGAGGCAAATTGAGGGAGGGATTTTAGATCAGAGGGTGGGCAAGGGCAAGGCATTCCTCCCCCATCAGAGGGGAGGGGGAGGAGGAAAGAGCCCTGGGAAGAAGGGAGCAAGGGAAGGCATCTTTAGGAGCTTTTTCCCTGCATCCCCTGCCCAAAGCCCCGCTGCCGCTGGGCATTCCTTCCCTTGCAGGAGGAAAAAATCAGGCATGAACGGAGCTCATGTCAGGCAACCCCCCCCCCTTTTCAAATTAAAACATTTTTTTTGAGCGAACAGCGCCATTGTTTATATTCCAAATGTTGCAAACAATTTTACATTTTTAACAATTTTTTTTGAGCGAACATGCGCATGGTTTATATTCCAGAGGCAGATGAGCTAGGCTTGCATTGGATATCCTGGATCTCCTTGCTTTCTGCAGAGGAGAAGCTACAAATGTTGCAAACAATCAATGTTACATTTTAACAATTTTTTGAGCAAATATGCGAAGATTTGTCTTCTTGAGCAGACAGCAAGGGAAGCAAAGGGAAAGCTAATGTTGCTTTTAAAAGCAAAAGAAAAAAATGCATGGCAATCCCATCCTTTGCCTGGGACAGGGGCAGATCTGACCCAAAAGCCCACAGTTTATAAAAAAGAGAGAGAGAGAGAGGCATCTCTCTCCTGCTTCAGCCGCTGAAACCCCTGTGCCTGGCTCTTTAAAGGGAGGACACTTCCCCCATGCCCTGCAAACGTCACCATGACGATAGCTTGTGGCAGCGGCACCTCGCCAGCAGACTACAGAATGCATCGATTTCTGTCAAAATGCATCGATTTCAATTTGTAGTGGGCACTTGCTAACGGAGCGATTCGGGGGAGGGCATCCGGATCACCAGTTCCCTCCATGTCTTTTAGGCCACTATGAATGGGCCGAAGTTAACAACAAAGACTTAATCTAATGTTAATCCCAATCAGAGTTGACTCACTGGATCAAGTAAGTATCTAAGCGGTGACCTACCAAATTCCCATGTTTCAATCAAGTTTACTTTCAGAGAGACACAACTGAACTTAGGCCCAAACTACCATATAATAAAACTCCTATAACAAAATGATAATATTAACATAAGCAGGCAAGAAATAGCAGACAAATGTATTTTACAAGAATATGGTGGGTTACACACCACCATTAAAGTACGCACAGAGCGCGTACTAGGGTTAGGGAGGTGCGGTGCTTCTGCACCTCCCAACCCTAATACGCGCTCTGTGCGTAAAAAATTATGGCGGCCGTTCCAGACAGCCACCGCCATGAAAACATCACGGCCGCGCTGCCTCTATATCGGGGCGGCGCGGACGTGATGTCCTCGCTCCGCGCCAGGGCGCCTAGTGCACCCTTAGCGCGGACCAGGAAGGAGCTCCATTTCAGAGCTCCTTCCTGGTTTGCGGCGTTGCTTTGCGCACTGGGCGCAGCCTTCAGACGGCTGCGCCCAGCGAAGCAAGGGAGAAAGGGGCAAGAGCCCGTTTCTCCTTCTCCCCGCCGCCATGGGGTGTCCTTGGGGCTGAAGCCCCAAGGACACCCTTTTCAGGCTGCGGAAAGCAGCGTTTTGCCGCTTCCCGCAGCCTGAAAAGCGGCGGATCGGGGCCTCAGTGGCTGCCGTTCTGGCAGCTGAGGCCCCGATACACCGGGGAAAGGGGCGGGTACAGACCACCCCAAATGGGCGGTCTGTAACCCGCCTATAGGAGCAATAAAACCAACAGCCAGCACCAAGAAGACAGATCATCTCAATAGACCAAAGTTATTTCTGCACATACACACCTGGAGGGAAAAAGGTTTTCACTTTCACATGGAAGACTAGCAGAGAGGAGGGTATAACTGAGAGAAGACAGTGTTTCCAATTCCTACTATGTATTAGCCATTGTAGTTCTGAATCTAGTTATGTTTATATATTTAAAATAAGCAAGTCCAGTATTAACTAAAGATAGCAGTATCATGGCTTAATTATTTCATCCTCCTAAGATATATATTAAAAGCATAAAAAAGAATGTTATTTCTTCTCACCTGGTCATCTAGAACAAATATGTTATAAATCAATACAGCTGTGCCAGGAGGAAAACTGATATTTCCCCTTACTGGGCTCAAGTCTTCTTCAGGAGAATTTGGACCTTCTACCTATAAAGAGATATTGTGTCCCTTCAGTCAACAGGTACGATGCTTTCAACAATCAACTCTATGACTTTCATTATTTTAGACAATCTTTGGATATTCAAGTTGAAAGAAAGATTAAAATCAATAAAATTCATTAAAAAGTACTTAAATAATTATAGGGGTGTCCATTTCCTACAAGACAACTAATAACTGCACCATGATAAAATGAAAGCTAAAGAAACTCTAGTTGTTGGGTTAAAAGTAGAATATTTCATTTCTTAATTACTGGATTAAGAAAGAACCTGAAATGTACAAAGTAATTGCAACAAGAATGAGGATACATTCACAAGCAGCTTTGTATGCTTTCAACTTCTTCCAATCCCATAGTAGAGTTCTAATCCTATATTAGGTTTCTTTGGAAATGCTTTTCTTTGGTATGCCCATGTAGTAAAGCAAATAGTCATCTACCCAGATTTCATGGTAAGTGTAGATCTTGTCATGTCAGCTGAGTACTAAGAAAAGAGTGTTTTCCTGGCTGTAACACAGCTGGCAACTATGTTGGATTTTGATTGTGATTGCTTGCCACCTTCTCCCCATGAGATAAATAGAAAGTCTGATTACAGATTTAAACCACAATGTGAAGAATTAAACTAATCCTCTCAATGCAAGTAGCCATACTTGGAAATATTCATTCCAGAATTGCCATGTTTATCCTTATTTAGGATTCTAGCAGTCTCACTACTTAGCTTCACTTAAAAGAATACCTTAAAAGATGATGTTATTTCTGCATACTTACCTTATAAATCACAGTCACGGTTCCATAGGTTCCCTTCTCCCTAACTAGGGTGAGAGGCACAGATTGATTCCCACCTCTGGGCTCAGTCAGTATGATTAAGGCAGGCTAAAATGTGGGGATTAAGGTGAATGGAGAGAGGCAACACACAGTCAGTTTCCCATAAAATGTCTCCAAAAGAGTATACAGAGGGCTGTTACCATAGAAATACAAATTCTCAGAGACAAATTCATCCTATCTGTGAACTATCCCAAGGATGGTATTCTATTGCCCTGCAATTAATTAGTCTGGCTAATCAGAGGAATAAAAGACAACAGATATAAATATTTGAAAATTATTGATTTTTTATTCTAAAAATCATAGCTGTTGGAGACAAATTATACGTTACAATATTTGTATAGTTCTTTAAATCAGATCATGTTAAAGGTTCTGTTTACACAGCAGAAGCCTTGCTAGATTGTTACTTTTAAATTAAGAAGGGTAGCTGTGCTAGTTTGTTGCAGGAAAAACAACAAAGAATACTTCTGTTTCTCCATGCACTTTGGATGTTGGATATTTTTACATTTGTACCTTATTTGGAAACGCATACATTTCTAATGTTCCATGCATATTGGCAGTGTTTATACTTTTAACTTTGTATGTATATGGGAAGTGTATACATTGCTTGTTGTTTGCGCTTTCTGGGACAGTGTATTGCTTTGACCACACACTGTTTACCTGGATGCCAGAAAATTACTGTAACTACATTTACTGAATATTTTAGATATTAAAACATTCTTATGTACTCCTCATTGATTACTTTTCCCTAGACCTTTCTGTTTGCCATACTGTTCTGCTTTTGGTTTAGGCTCTTTGTTTTGACTAGCGAACTCTGGTTCCACAAGAAACTACATTTCCCAGGATTTCCTGAGAATGAGCCAGGGCAGTTAAAGTGGACTCAAACTGGGTTATTTCTGCAGTATATTTTGGACCATAGTAGTTATACTTGACCTGTAATAAAAGTCAGTATTACGCAGTTAAGCTAATTCACGACTTGCCAATGGGACAGAGTACTGTATATCTTCATACTCTCTTCCTCTTCCACTTCCTTTAGTTTTCTATTTGTCTCATTTATCTTACAAAGAGCTCATCATTACTGAAAACTTCTAAATCAATACAAAGGAACCTTTGAGGCTACAAAAGAATTATTCACAGTTATTTCACTAAGCGGATGCTTACACAGAATTTTTCAACAGTGATCTTTAACCTTTCCTCAAAGTAAGTCATGCAGTTATATATTTTAATTTTTTGATCACTTTAAGACTGCCTCTGAAAGGATGATACTATTCCCTCAATCCTCTTGCTCTTTATTAAGCATTGCAACTTGATCAACTATTTCAATGCACTTGGGATGTCTTGCTTAGTGTTGCACCCTTGTCTTTATCATTTGCTAATCTGCACGAAACAATATGCGAAGTGATCTCAGTACAAGAAACCATTGGCCACTTTGAATCAATGGAGAAACCTTCCATTTTATATTCCATAAACAAGAGTGCAAAATTACACAGAAGTAACATTTAAAATTCAGGGCCTTCACATAACAATGTGGATGAGTTGTCTTGAAGCACTGAACTACTTTTCTCAACTCCTTATGATGAACAGGATGAAGCTGAAAGATAAAAGTTCACTGTAGCCATCCCTGGTATTTACACCGCTCAGATCAAATGAACTTGCAGTTAACGCCTTCAAATCCTATACCACAGGAGATGCTTAGTTATCATGACTGTTAAATTGTTCCTTTGAGAGGAATATTCTAATTCCATAGAATAAAGACATATAAAATAAGAAAACATACCATATCAAAAGAAATGATCCCAAAGGCATTGTCATTTGATAAAATGGTCACAGTGACAGCTCTTGGTGATCCAACTGTTACTCCTGGAAGTGGTTTCTTAAACAAACAAGGAACACAGTACAGAAATTTTGAAGGCTACATTGCAAACGAAACAGCCGACAAGGAGGAAAATGCACTTATTGAATAACATGTTTATTTTCTAGCTCAATGAATCTTTCTTAATGACACATTTCAGAAAAAGGTATTCATCCTGAACGTTCCCAAAGCTTTTTTAATGGGACACAAATTCTATAGACTCAGTCTGGGTAAACAAAAAAGTTTGGAGACCACAAACTTTGGAGACCATTAATCTTAGCTTGACAATATTAATGACACCATAGCAATAAAGTAGTAGATAAGAAGTATGTATCCCTGACTACCCTAAGAATCTGAACATCTTTTGATACTATCTATAACAGGAGCTGGAAACATGTGCCCCAACATGTGAATGGACTGCAACTCCTACCAGCTCTAATACAGAATATGTAATGGTGAGGGATGATAGGAGTTGAAGTCCAATATAAGGAGGGCCATGATGAACAATACCAAGATAATGTCTAATGACTGTCACAGTTATAATGATCAAGAGAAAAAGAATCCAGACAGTATAAAAACAGAAAAATACTGTATATGTATTATATACAATTCATAGATTTACTGTACTAAAATAAAGGGAGAAAGTGACAAACATAACATAAAGTAAAGTGAAGATTATTTCTCTGTAATTATTTCCCTCAGGTTCACACATAGGCCTTGAGGAGCATAAGGGGCTTACACTGATGCCCTCATATGCAGCCCCAAACCCACACTTTGCCCACCATTTTTGAGCCAACAATACAAACATGGGGAATACTCATTTCCCCTCCATTAAAGACACATATATAGTTGAACTTACTAAAAAAAGTACTCACCTGCAGTGTCAAATAAAACACGAATGTCTCATCAGCCTCAGGAAGATCATCATCACATACAGAAATGTAGACAGTTCGATTTGTTTCTGCTTCAGATATGTATGCTGCTGCGTATGTGTCAAAAAAATCACCTGTATTTTCACCATGAATCTGCAATATATGTATATGTAAGCATTCCTTAAAAGAGAACAATCACGTGATAGCTCTGCTCATTCTGCTACGTCCTGTGCCATTATTAAAATAAATATCTTCATTGTTTCAAGAGGTCATTTGATGTATTTATATTGCATGGGGTGTTCTTTTTGTACTGGTCTTGTGAAGAAGTGACATTTCCCTTCTCAGTTTGTCATGATTACATAAGTCTGTCCACTTCCCCAAATCCTGTGTCTGCAGTTTAAAAGCTCACAATTAAAACAAAACATTAATATAAAGATAAATTAGATTAGAAATATTTCTTACCGCTACAATAGCTGTAACATTCACTGGTTCTCCTGCCCTTTCAATAACAAGCCGTATAACTGTTGTAGTAGTTTCATTGACTACAAATCCTGTTTGTCCTGTGAACCTTACTTCCGTTTCTCCTGAGATAAAACTGATAGATAATGCTAAAAGGAGTGTAGCTACTAAACAAACAGAGGGCATCCCTAAAAAGAGAAGAGAAAATATTGAAATGTGGCCATAGCAATAAACTCCACTTAAGAATTACAGTACAGTACCAACTGCATAAAATCCACTTAAGAATTACAGTACCAACATTACTTCCAGATTTCTATGACTAAAAACTTGTATCCTTTGGATAAGCCTCCAGTGCATAAATGGCAGGGTGTGGGGTCATTGAAGTTGACTTAATTATGAAGGTGGCTCTAGAACATGCATCTTTTTCATCTCCACATGCAACTGTAAATCATGGGAAGGAGGGTGTCTGAAGACAGCTATACTTCCTCAATGAAAGCATGGCATACAACATAGTATATTCAAATCAGGCGGGCCAGATATAAACCCACAAATTGCAAGATAAAGAGGGCTGGGATGTGGTCGCAGACCTGGGAAATAGTAACACTGTCCCCACAGGCTTCCAATATCTGTCTGTGCAGCATTGGTAGGTGGCACAGTCTGAAACACAATGCTACATCAACTGATCACATCATGAGAGTACGCTCTTATTCCTACGATTCCCTGGGAAGCTGAGCCACATTAACAGTGTTGCAAATTGCTATCTATGAATTTGAGAATGCCACATTTTGAAGGGGGATGGAAGTAAAGTAACTTTAAATAGTGAAAAAATATTTTTATATTGTATTAAAGATCTCTCATATATATATATATATATATATATATATATATATATATATATATATTTGCCCACTGTTTCCAATGGCAATGTAGAGTACATGTAATATCTTGAGGGTAAAATTGCAACATGGAAATAAAGTTTACACTGTAAACTATGCAGCATTTGTAAATTCTGACACAATCTGTCTGTCTGCAAATAGAAGGAAGATCAACAATGGGTTACGGGTGTTGCTGACCTTTTAGCATCAGCTGTTACCTTGTCGTAGACTGACCAAATACCTTCCCACAGAGTGTGCTTCTAGTAAATAATCCTGAAAATATGATCCTTACGAAGAAAGTTAACAGCGTTTAGAATTACCTGAATTCTATTACCTTTGCTGAGAGGCATTCTAAAACTATAAAGTTACTCCTGCAGAACAAGAGAAGTCTAATAATCATACCATCAATTATTCAGTTAGCATGAATTCTTTCTTATTACCTTTTATTTGTACAATAATTAGTTTTCACAGAAATTGTTTTAAAAAAGGATATT
The DNA here is from genome assembly GCF_019175285.1 of Sceloporus undulatus. Taxonomy (NCBI): domain Eukaryota; kingdom Metazoa; phylum Chordata; class Lepidosauria; order Squamata; family Phrynosomatidae; genus Sceloporus; species Sceloporus undulatus. Next base: position 280,958,956 of record NC_056523.1, read on the forward strand.
GTGGTAACTTTTCAAACAATCACCTTGCAAAGCAATTCAGCTAGGGACAGTGTTTTAAAAATATCATCTGGGTAGGCAGCAAAATATCTTTCAAGTGCCACACAATATCATCAAGTGGTTTCACATATAAATTATTGCCCCTGCTTCATATGACTAAGGGTCTTTGATTTACCTCCTTTTTGTATATGCTTTGTTTGTCTTCAAATGAACTGAGAATAGGGATTTTGACATGAATTAATATTTTACAACTCTTTTCAACAATGATATAAAATGATGCTTCTAAGTTTGTAAATTAATCCCTTCGTAGGTCTTACGTTAGGTCTGGGGCATAAAACACATTTCTTCAAATTTCATTACTGTTATGCCCAGGACCACCACATCTTATACACTCTATGGATAAAACCTCTTTGTAAAAATAAGTTCTAGGGAGTTGACTCTAGTTCAGATTAAGTTTTGATTTAGAGTGTGTGTGTGTGTGTGTGTGTGTGTGTTCAATTTGACTTTAATAAATGTGATCTCCTGTGAAAGAAAGTGTAGTGCCAACACCATCATTATTAACAATTAATATGGAATTTTTGATCCAAGTGACAAATTTAGATGATTTCCCAAATGACTTGCATGTTTTTTCTATTCTATTTTGTCAAAGGAAAGAATATTCTCATTGATCTCCCACCCCAAAGTGTTCTCTAAAGGGTAAAACTGGGAAAGCATTGTTTGAAGAAGAATGCCAGCTTACTAAGATTTAGTTCTTTCTGTTCTACTCAGTAACAACATGATGAAGCCATTTCAGCACAAAGCCACCTTGATAAATATACAAAGCTTCATCTGAAAATATGGGTTTGACAAGGTACAGTACTAACCCTAAATACTCTGTACCTGTGTAATGTAGACTGGAGAATATGCAACAGTCTCTCATGTTTTAGACCAGCCTTCCCCAGCCTCACATCCTTCAGATTTATTGGACAGTGACTCCCATCATTCCCTTCCAATGCCCCCAATGGCATGTGGGATGATGGGCACCGTTGCCCAATAAGTAGATGGGGAACAACAGAAGGAGAAAAGAGATCTAGCACTGGATCCACTGCTATTCCTGACTGCATACTTCTTTATTTTACCTTAAATAATTGAGTAGTAATGGAGGAAAGGAAAGTGAAGTGAAGTGAAGGACTTATTACAGTGGAAGCAGAAGCAGAAGTGTGAATGACCTCTAAGCCTCCTCTGCATACAATATTTTCAGCATACAGGTTGAATAAACATGGTGATAGAATGCAACCTTGCCTGAGTCCTTTGTTGATTGGGGACCATTCTGTTTCTCCATATTCTGCCTCTTGTCTTGAATACAGGTTATATTTCAGGACAATCAAACATGATGACACTCCCATTTCCTTAAGAGCATTCCATAGCTTTCCATGATCTATGCAATCAAAGGCTTTGCTGTAGTCAATAAAACACATGTACCCTTGACCAAAGAATGGTATACTCCTTCTATCTGGGATGGTCATCCTCTTCCACCGAGCACGCAGCCTCGGGAGGGAAGCACATGGAGTGGTGAGGAAGGAATAGGACACCCGTCTAGCCAGCCAGATCAGCCAAATCAACCCTGGTGATCAATGGTGTGACAGTTGTCACAGCAAGATTGCCCTCACATCCTCCATTTATGGAAGGAGTCGTTGCTACAGAATTTTGAATATTACTTTGTTTGCATGGGAAATTAATACAGTGGTCCTGAAGTCCGTGTAATCTTTTGTGCCATTTGTGTGTGTGTGTATATATATATATATATAGGAATGTATATTGATCAGTTTCAATCTGTGGACCACTGCTTTGTTTTCCATATTTGATGGCAGATTTTAATTAGAACTGAACTTGATTTTGCTCTGTGGATTGTAGCAATTCTATTGGAATGTCATCTGTTCCTGATTTATTCATCCTAATTGCTTTGAGTGTAGCTTTCACTTCACTTTCCAAAATTTGGGTTCTTTTTCATAAGTTCTTTCTTCCTATGTATCATTCTTCCCTTCACATATTTATATAGCTCTCGTGTGTTTTGTTTTTATTTTTTAAGAAAATTCATCATGGTCATGTATTCATCTTCTGGTTGTACAGCATCCCCATCTTTGGTTTAAATATTTCTTTGAATTTCTGGATCTTGTGGAAGAAGTCTCTTGTTCTTGGTTTTTTGTTGTCGGATTCTATTTCTTTGCACTGATGTACTAATTCTCTTTGTCTTTGTGCACTAATTGCTGGACATTAGCATTCACTGTTCTGAATTTGTTCCTGTCTCCCTTTTCTTTTGCTTCTTGTCTTTCTTTAACTGCTTGAAATGTTTCATCTGTCATCCATTGTTTCTTCTCCTTCATTTTGGCAACTGTTATCTTTCTGCATTCCTCTTTGACTTTGTCCCTAACTTCTATCCATAGTGTTTTAGTTACTCAGTCCATTACACTTAATAGTACAAATCTGTGTTTCACATTTTCTTAAAATTATGTTGGAATGTTTTCCAGATCATATTTTGGCATGGCTACTGGTTTGGTATTCTTCTTCAGCTTTATTCTAATTTTGGGTATTAGTAGTTTATGGTCTGTGCTGCAGTCTGAACCATTTCTCGGTTTTGCAGAACTTCTCCATATTTTGTTAGCTATTAAGTAATATATTTGGGTTTTATGTTGACAACACTGTGATGTCCATGTGTACAGTCCCCTCTCCAGTTGTATGATGAAGGTATTTGCAATTAATAGATTGTTAGCCTCACAAAACTTTAACAGTTACTCTCTTGCATAATTTCTAGAATCGGGGCCAAATCTCCCTGCTGTCTTTGATTCTTCTCTGCTTCCTACTTAATGGCATTTCAATAACCTAGAATTACCAAGCATTTCTGTTTTGGTGTGTTGTCAATTTATTCCTGGACTCTCTCATAGAAATTCTGTTTCTTCCTCCTTTGCCTTTGTGGTTGGTGCATATACTTAGATTATAGTGATGTTTATTGGCTTTTCCTGAAGTCTTATTGCTTCAATTTGGTCAGATTTTATGTTATATCCTTTGATTTTGTTATGTCTTTTCTCAATATTAATGCTGTTCCATTTTTTTTCTTCATTTCCTGAGTAGAATGCTGTATAGTTACCCAACTCAAAATGTCAAAAACCCATACCACTGGAAACAGATAAAAGAATTACAACATCCTGATCTTTTATGTTAAAAAACACTTGCTATAATATATTCAGTAATGCATAAGGTTGTACTATAGATGATCAACAATATAATAATAACAAGCATCATCATAATTATCAGCCCCGTTTGAGTGGCCTCACCATGTTCCAGTCCAAAGGACCAGACTGCAGTGCTAGAGTGGCTTCCAATTGCTTTTGGGTTGGGGGTGTCATCTGACACCATGTTCCCAAAGCAGCTAGAAGCTGCTTCTTTTGGCATGTGTATTTTGAGCCTATGTTGCTATGTCCCTTACGCTCTGTTTACATTTGTTTATTTAACCATTTAGACTATAAGGAAAAACAATCTTAAGTGGGGAGGCAAGCTTTTTACCTTTCTATCAACTGTCAATCAGTCAATTTCACAATCTCCAGGCAAAAATGTATTTCAAATCAATGAAAGTATTTAAAGTATGGGATTGAGAGACCAGTCATTCTTCCAATGTCTTTAATGGTAACAATCCAGTATATTCTAATTTTAAAGCAACCCCAAAAATATGTCCCAAGCCCTTCCTTTTTATATATATATAAAAAACAGACAAGTTTTAATAATTGTTTGAATTGTAGAATTATAATATTTGTCTGCTTTTATCTGTTTGTTATTGTTGTCTAACTTCAACTCATTTCCAATTTCTGGCCACTTTAAGATGAATCCAACAAAGGGTTTTCTTGGCAAGACTTATTAATCAGAGGTTTGTCATTGACCTTCTCTGGGACTGAGAGCATATGACTTGCCCAAGTTCACCCACTGGGTTTCTAAGATGGAGCAAATATCTAAATTCTGGGCTCCCAGAATACTAGCCCAATATACAAACTACTGTACTAAAGAGTTTATTGCTCTGCTTAAATAACCTGGCTTACCTCATTTGAATTCAAGCCTAAATTGGGAGGCAGCTGGGTCCTACCACAAGGATTTTACTGCCAAAGCCACTGGGCAAGTATAGCCCAGCTGCATCCCGGGTCCCAGGCGAGCTCTGGCGACCTTATTTTGAACCCCATGACAGACTTGAACACACAACAACAACAACAACAACAATAGAGGAAGGGTGGCAGCATGGTGGGAAGGCCATGGGATGCCCTTCAGTGCACCCCTCACCTCGTTGTCCATGGCAGCAGCATCAATGGCACTCCATGTCACTCTCCTCCTCCTTGTCCTGAACCACCCTCAGCTTCCTCAGCTGGGGAGCCCAGCCAGAGCACTCCCTGGCCCTCCTCCTCCTTCTCCTCATCCCCTCCAGCTGAGAGAGTGTGACTTGCCCAGAGACACCCAGTGGGATTCCATGGCTGAGCTGGGAAAGAAGGTGAAGCCATGCTCCAAGGACTCTGGTGAGGCTGAAGGGAGGATGGAAGGAAGGGATGAAGGACTGCACCGCCTGTCAGCCATGACTGAGCCCAAAGGGAATGCCGCAGGAGAGGAGCCACCCAAGAATGGCACCAGAGCACTAGGGCTGGCAGAAGATGGTAAGAGCTGGCGCAATCCCCCTGATGCGAATCCGACCTATCGTTCCCACTTGCTGAACACAGTTCAGCATCAGGTCTTTTCAAAAGAACCCCAAAAACTAGTGTCAGGAAAGAGCTGTTCTTTTGCATTTGCCTCGCTTCGTTTCGGTTGAAACCGAGCACAGTAAGATCAGAACTGGTTTCAAGTGGGAACGACAGACATATATCCTGATCAGCAATTCGTTTTAAATTCTAGTGGGTACAAGCCCCCAGTTTCTAAAATGAGATCTCCAGAAAAAGTGTTTTTAGATGGGTAGGATAAATTATAGCAACATGTGATGCACATGAAAGGGTATGATTTCAAGGCCAGTCCAGACATATTTATTTAAATACATTTAATGAGTATACACACACACAAACACATACAAACCCTGCCTTTTGGCCATTTCAAGTCCCTTGAGAAGTGTCCAGAGCCTCTGTGGACTATGTTACACTGGATCAGTTTGAGTTGGTGAGTACCGAGGATGTGGACAAGATCCTCGGAAGTGTTCGGAAAACAACCTGCTCTCTTGATCCCTGTCCCTCATGGTTAGCGGCCCAGGGGGGACCGGTGGTAACGCTATTGTTACGCCGGATAATTAATACATCTTTGAGGGATGGGCAATTTCCATCGGATCTCAAATTGGCCATTGTAAAACCGATCCTAAAAAAGCCCTCCCTCGACCCCCTGGTTCATAATAATTATCGGCCTGTCTCGCTGCTACCATTTTTGGGAAAGGTGATCGAGAGGGCGGTTGCGATCCAGCTTCAGGCGGTCTTGGATGAAACGGATTATCTGGACCCATTTCAAACTGGCTTCCGGGCGGGTCACGGGGTTGAGACAGCCATGGTCGCCTTGGTCGATGATCTCCGTCGGGGCATTGACAGGGGAAGCGTGTCCCTGTTGGTGCTCTTGGACATCTCAGCGGCTTTCGATACCATAGACCATGGTATCCTTCTGGGGCGCCTGGCTGAGGTGGGAGTCGGGGGCACTGTGCTCCAGTGGTTCCGCTCCTACCTCTCCGGGAGGTCCCAGATGGTGCAGCTGGGAGACGTGTGCTCCAGCGAGCGGGCCCTTAAAACCGGGGTCCCTCAAGGAGCCATTCTGTCTCCCATGCTATTTCACATTTACATGAAACCGCTGGGAGAGATCATCCGGAGACATGGGGCGCGGGGTTATCAGTACGCTGATGACACCCAAATCATTTTCTCTATGTCTCCGACTGATGCAGTGACTGGGGATGGCGTCTCTCCTCTTGTGGCCTGTCTGGAGTCAGTAATGGGCTGGATGAGGAAAAACCGACTCAAACTAAATCCAGAGAAAACGGAGGTACTAGTGATAGGTTCCCCTGGTCCAGGAATGGCGGTGGTTCCACCTGTCCTGAACGGGGTCACGCTCCCTGTGAAGGACTCCGTGCGCAGTCTGGGGGTGCTTCTTGACTCATCGCTTCACCTGACTGCTCAGGTGAATGTGACGGTCAAGAGCACCTGTTATCAGCTTCGGCTGATTCGCCAGCTGCGCCCATACCTGGCCCAGAGGGACCTAGAAACTGTTGTACATGCTCTGGTAACTTCGAGACTGGATTTCTGCAACGTACTCTACATGGGGCAACCCTTATTCCAAACTCGGAAGCTCCAAATGGTACAGAATATGGCAGCCCGGCTGGTCACTGGCGTATCCAGGACCAGCCACATAACACCTGTGCTAAAAGATCTTCATTGGCTGCCCATCCGCTACCGAGCTCAATATAAGGCGTTGGTTATTACCTATAAAGCCCTAAATGGCTTGGGCCCAGGATACCTAAAGGACCGCCTCTCCCCGTACATTCCGCCTCGCACCCTCAGGACATCTGGGCAGCAATTACTGAAGGTGCCTGGGGCCAGGTTAGCTTCCACTTCGAGAAGGGCCTTTTCCACAGCTGCCCCAGCCCTTTGGAACACGCTGCCCACGGAGCTCCGCTCATCTACCACCCTGGCCCAATTTAGGAAGGACCTCAAAACCTTCCTATTCAAGCAGGCATTCCCCGATTAAATATCCTGTGGGCCTCCCTCCTCTTCCGTGGCCATGAGGTTGGGCTAAGGGGCTTTTATTGTTGTTTTTTAGATTATTGTTGTTGTTGTGTATATGTTTTTAACCTTTGTATTTTGTTTGCACTTGCTGCATCATTGTAAGCCGCCCTGATCGTTTGGAAGGGCGGGATACAAATAAAGATTTTATTATTTATTATTAGTTCCTATTTGAAGCAAAGACTACTGCCAAATTCTATGTGAGGAGCAGTAAATTTTCCAGCATGCTGAGAAAATGGGGCAGTGGGCAAACGCCCTTGATGTTGGTACAATTTCCAGCAGCTTAGAGAGTCTATGTTAAGATGGTTCACAAAGAGAAAGCAATGGCTCCACCCATATTTCCCGATCTCTATAAGGAACAATCCAGCACTGTAGAAAACATAGCATAGGGTCAGGCTCTTACAGTGACAAAAGAATATTATTTTATTTGGTTCTGCAGGGGGGGGATGACACTTTTCCATTCTTTTGATGAAACTGAGAAATCTCTTCTCTAGTTTACCATATAACTTCAGCTCTCATATTTGTCAAGCTTAATTTTCAGTCAACAAAAATTCTGCATTTTGCCTTTCTGAAGGAAATGCAGCAACAGTTCATATGAAAATATTGTCATATATGAAATGGAAGACATTCCCCACTGTCATCTTTCCATTGACATCAGCATTTCTTTTTTAAGAAAAGCTAGTGCTGGGAGCCACATTTTAATAACTACTATGTAATAATAATAATCATTCCTTTATTAGTTGAGCATTTTGCTTTTCCTGCCTCATGGCACCCGTGGAATTGGAGACAAGGAAACCTCTTTGTTGATTAGTTATTTAAGACCAGTAACAATAACCGTGCTGGAAGGAAAGGTACTTTGAGAGGATTACACAAGGGCTATTTCTCAACAGCACCAAGCTGAAGAAAGCAAATTGCAAACCCCAAGTACTTCATTGCTAGTAACCATACTGGCTGGTTGAAATGCTAATTGCCTTTCAGAAACTCTCAAGGCAGACAGTGCGACTTGGGCTTTATGGGAATTACATGGGAATTACACTTTTCCCCCCTCTCCCACTTCTGTATCATTGTCCTGTGGAGAATGGTTCAAAACACATTCAGAAAGGTTGTTCTTATTGTAACTTTCAAATATATGTGACATTTCTAAAGCTTGGTCCAATATTTCAGATTGCTTCAGGCTGCCAAACATGTAACAGATGGTTGAATTAAGGTCATGTTAAATCCCCATTAACGCTTTGGAACAGTGTTAGTACACAAGACCAAGATAGAGGTAATAACTGAGAAAAAGAGGGACAGTTTCTTGGATAAAATGAGACACCAGCCGCACATTTTAAAACAACTACCACAACAACAACACTACACTACTTTAACTCAGAACTCTTTTATTGAATCCATTGGAATGAAACCACCCCTGACAAACTACATTCAAAACTTCCAGCACACCAAGATGTCATTTGCATTCAGTCTGTCATCCTGTTTAGTAACTGCCATATGAATCCAGCATTTCAATTTATTTGAGTTCTTTGAAATCACACTGAAGAAAAAAGAATTAATTTTATGTATACATCTGACTGATCTATTGAAACGCACATTAGTTTTATCAATGTTGTATAATATACTCATCTGTCAAAGTATATTGTTATTACAGTCCACCCTTTCCTTACGCAGGGGATCCTTTCCAGACTCCCTCCTCCCATGTAAGGGGAAAACTGTGTATGCTCACGCCCCATTGAAAACAATGGGGTGCATGTACACAGTGCAGCATGTGCACCATTCATTCAATTGTACTGCAGCTTCAGCATAAGCTGAAAGCTGCATAAGGGAAGTGCATGTATGGCGCAGGCTGACTGTACTTCATTTTTTTCTGTATCGGGGTAGCATTGTAATTCATCTAAAATCCACTTATTTGTTTTATTTAATACATGAGGTGCAACTCATTCAACCCCTGATATTCTGAAACCTACATCCTCTCCCCGACTCCTCTGACATAACACACATCTGTACACTACTAAATTCGCTTTTATGAGGGTCTCCAACATAGTATTAGTTTTGTCTAGTTTTCTTAGCACAGTACTGGATTATGTTATGTGTCTTCCTTCAGATTACACTTGTCCCTCCAAATTTTCTGGGGTTAGGGGCACAGGACTCCTGTGAATGTGGAAAAACTGCAAATAACAAAAACATTATATTTTTACCTGAGAGGATACCTCTCTAGGAATCTCTAGGTCCTCCAGTACAACCCTGTGGTCAATATCTGCCAGACATTAGCCATAGAATTGTGCTGAAGGAGCGACAAATGGCTAGTGGAGTGTTCTCTCTAGGAATCTCTAAGTTCTTCAATGCGACTTTTGGTTAAAGTTGACCACAGAATTGCTCTGGAGGACCAAGATATTCCTAGAGAGAACATATTAATAAAATCCGTGAATAATCAAATCTGCAAAAGTCAAAACTGCAAATGTGGAAGGACAAGTGTATAATAGCAGAATGACCTATCACAAATCATTTAGTAATAGTCCTTCTGCCTTATGGAAGTTGCATTAATATTTCATTAAAAAGCCATTTATTCATTAAAAAGCCAATTTCAAAAGGAAAACAGAGTACAAATACATGAATAAATGTTTAAAACTGAAATTATTTTCTTTTATACTGTATCAGCGTTGACATAAAGAGACAATATTATCAAAGTAACTGTGATATAAAATTTTCTGTGTCTAGTCGGATCCTGATAAAAACGAATGAATAAATAAAATCTGAGGCTCCAGTCCTGTACCAACCTATTTGGGGGTAAGCCCTATTAAACTCAATGGGTCTTACTTCCAAGTTAGACATGTATGGGATTGCACTATAAATCAGTTCAAAAATAGTAGTTCAGAAATAAGTAAAACCAGCACACACATATATAAACCTGATCTTGTGTTCAATTATTTATAGCTGGACTGTGCACAATATGAAGTTTGATGTAAAAGTACATTATTTCATTATATCCTACAGATTTTACATCTTGTACTGACTTAAAGAAAGGTTTGTACAAAAGAACCCATACTAAATAGGAGGATTTTCAAATACTGTATTTTCTGGCATATAAGACTACTTTTTAACCCAGGAAAATTTTCTCAAAATTCAGGGGTCATCTTATACGCCGGGTGTCGTCTTATAGGGCTGAAACGTCCAAGCCGGACTGGAGAATCTTCGGTCGCCACATATGATGGGGGGAGCTCAAAAACGGCTGCATACCCTCCATATGTGGTGACCATATGAAAGCAGCAAGGGCGGCGATATACAAGTACGGTAGAAGAAAATCTTGGAGACAGGGAGGGCTGGGCAGGCAGGGAGAGCTGACCAATCCAAGCAGGCTTTGTATACAACAAGTTTTCCTGCTAAGTACCTGCATGTCATAAGCATTTGAATTAAAATTACTATATTGAAATCAAATCTGATGTTTTTTAAATTTTTATTTGGTGTGCATTGGAAAAGGGGTAGTCTTATACGGCGAGTATATCCCAAACTCTAAATTTTAACTGGAAAAGTTAGGGGTCGTCTTATACACCCAGTCATCTTATACACCAGAAAATACGGTATATTTCCCAAATGTATACTAGTTAAACATTTCAATATACAGCAAAATCATTCCCTTGTCAAAGCCTTGAGATGATTAATTCCACAAATATAATTTAAATGCATTCTTTCAATCTTAATTCTCTTATCCTAAATAGCCATTTTCAACTAAGTAATGGAATAAGAATCTAACAATAATGCATTTGGCACAGGGCTTTGAAAATTATGAAATAAAACTTCTCAATAACCTGAGGGATTTGGAATCGATAAGTTATTTAAATAGCAAAGGATAGCCCCAATGTTTTCAGCTGAGTAACATTAGGCATGCTCATCTGATGGAAATATGTTCAGTATGCCAATACTAGGCATGATCCAAATCATGTTATGCTTTTTTTTTTGTCTCATTTCTTTTAGCAGTCAAATTAAACACATGCCTATTGATTTTGGATGTTTTGATTTTAACAATTGGACTTTAAAACATTTTATTTTGGCTTTATTGTACCCCATCTGTCTCCGATTTGATCAAAAGGTGCACAAAGTATTAATCAAGATTTACATTTTATTGGACTCATTCCAATTTTAATTAAATGTTCTGGAGATTCCCACATGAATTTAGTGTTATTTACATTAAAGCCGTTAAAGCTGAACTTCCAAAAACTATAGAAATTGTGCTAAGATTAAAATCTTTTCATGTAAATGGATTTTTAAATCAATGGAAGATTTAATGCTGTGTGAATCATATATATGATTCAAGGCAGTTATCCCATGGTGAGGAGGCTGTCATGATGCTAATTTAGATCTGAAGCCACTATGAAATAACAGATTAATGTAGCATTCATTGTGAAATATGAAACTATCTTCTCCAATTGTATCATATTCTCCTGTTGTATAGACATTTGACAACAAATTTAAAGTTTCATTTTAATTCATGATCTAGTAACCTTTTTAACAATAGCAGCATCCCTTGCATGCTGTTTGAATAATGCAACCCAATCCTGTGCATATGTATTTGACAGTTCTGGTTAGTGGGATTCACATGTAGAAATGTTTGAATGGAATTCCAGCCACATTTACTTATGGTCCAGCCATACTTATGCATTATTAAGTCTTCAATGTTATTCACATATGAAATAGGTGGGACTTACTTCCAAGTAAACGTACATAGGATTAAGGTAATTTCATTTAGGACAAAAACTACAAAAGTGCTTCGTTTTCCACTGAAATTTACAAGTCTTTAACATGTTCCACATCATACCCTTGACATCTCTGTAAGCAAAGGGCAACTAGGGTTAGATCTTGTGGCATGTAAGCGATGGGGACACTGGCCAGCCAGTACTTATGCTGATATGGGTGCACTGGAGCCGATCAGGTCTGATGCTGCTCACTTCATTTTTCCATGTTTGAAAAAAATCTTACAGTCAGGCAGTGGGCCAACTAGGCACCTTTACCGTTCTCCCCCCCCACCCCCCCAATCATTTATAAATTATTATTTTCTGTAATAAAATGTTGAGAGCCAGTATGGTGTAGTAGTTTGAGTGTTAGACTAGGACTCTGGAGATCAGGATTCGAATCCGGGTTCAGCCTTGCAAAAACCCACTGGGTGACCCTGGGCAAGTCACATTCTCTCAGCCTCAGAGGGTGGCAATGGCAAATCCCCTCTGAGGAAACCTTGCCAAGAAAACCCTGTAATAGGTTTGCCTTAGGGTCTCCATAAGTTGGAAACAACTTGAAGGCACACAACAACAACAACAACAAAACACAATGTTTGCCCAAACAAATATTTTTAGGATCATGTAAGCAGAAGAAAAGTACCCTTCATTCCTTTCATGACTGTGTCATGATTTAAGTGAGTTTAAGTATTTAATATTTGCATGCTGTAGTATGGAATCCAGTTTAAATTTTACCATTAAACTGGACAGGGTTGTAAAGTTAAATATCAGGTTGTAAAGTTTTTACTTTACTCCCCTCCCTTCTTTTTTCTCCCTCCAAGAAAACAATGTTAGAGGGAATTGTTATTTGTATGCCTTAGAAAACTGAAGTAATACATATGGCAGTTCAAAGGGGTGGGCGGTTAAAGCCATTGAAATCAGGCTGGAGCTAAAATTATCACACTCCTCCGTAAGTTATCTCTTAGCATTGCCACTTTTAACACTTGTCCTGAGTAGAAGATAAAGAATCGAAGCCTCATATGGAGTATAGAAAGGATGTCTTCTGCACGTATCAAGTGTCTTTTTCTCCTAAAGATCTGTGAGAACAAGGGGTAGTTATATGCCACAGGAGCCCTTCTAAAATGAGCTAGTTAGTCTTAAAAGTACTACAATACCCCTCCTCCCCCTTCCTTCCCTTCTTGTTATATGGCCATTGGGTGGATGTTGCAACAGGAGTGTTCAAGTCTGGCTTCCTAGATAGGATCAAAACATAATACTTAAAAAGGAACATGAGAATTGCCAGTCCGTTCTTGATGCATACAACTCCGCTTTTAAAAGTCAGGCACAACTTTCTGAGAAATGAGAATATTTACTGTTTACTATTGTTGCTTGATTTGTTTACTTTACAGGTAATTTAGTATAAAGATGGATTCCACTAATGCAAAACAAGCACCTTAAGCTATTGTTTTTAACTGTCTCCCCAAAACACTGTTTTGCCATACGGACATTTGACAGGAGTGTAAGTGTGTGATTGTTAAATGTGTCTTCAGATACAGGAAGGTTCTTTTAAAGGGGGGGGGGGGGAATAGGCAGTTCTTTTGGCTGTCTCTATTTCTCTTCCAATGAGTCAGACATAAGTATTAGAGTTGCCGACAGACAGAAAGAAGCGTAAAGATAGATCACTGAATACCACAGTTATAAAGATGGTTCATGCCATAGTATTTCCCCATTTCTATGTCTGGTTGTGAAAGCTGGGCAGTGAAAAAAGCTGGCAGGGAGAAAATCAACTCATTTAGCATGTGGAGCTGGAGAAGAGTCCTGTGGATACGGTGGACCGCTAAAAAAACAACCCAATAAATGGCTCCTAGAGCAAATGTAGCCTGACTAAAGTGAGACTGTCAGTGAGAAAAGGTGCGAAAAGAGGGAGAACGGGAGTCTACTACACTATTTCAGAGTAGCCAAATGAGGCATTATATATAGTGGTTTGAGTGTTGGACTACAACTCTAGAGACCAGGGTTCGATTCCCTGCTCTGACATGGAAACCCACTGGGAGACCTTGAGCAAGTCGCACTCTCTCAACCCCAAGGGAAGGCTCCTCTCAACAAATCTCACCAAGAAAACTGTATGATAAGTTCGCCTTATGGTGACCATAAGTTGGAAATGACTGGAAGGCATACAACAACTACAACAACAAGATACAAATACAGATTCAACCCATTTCAGATGTGGTGCTGGAGAAAAATTTGGGGGATTCTAAGAACAGCTAAAAAGACCAATAAAATGGGTCTTACAAATGGTCTGAGCGCTCTCTAGAAGCCAGGATGACTAAACTGAGCTCATGCTATTTTGGCCATATCATGCAAAGAAAGGACTCACTAAAAAGACAATAATGCCTGATAGAGTAGGGGACCCGTGTGGTGTAGTGGTTTGCCTACTGGACTCTGGAGACCAGGGTTCAATTCCCTGCTTGGCCACTGAAACCCACTAGGTGAACTTGGGCAAGTCACACTCTCTCAGCCTCAGGGGAAGGCTGCAGCAAACCTCTTCTGGACAAAATCTTGCCAAGAAAACCCCAGGATAGGTATGCCTTTGGGTCCCCATGAATGGGGAATGACTTGAAGGCACACAACAACAACAACAACAACAACAAAGCAGAAGGCAAAATGGAAAAGAGGAAGAGCCTGTTATGCCAGATGGATAGCCTCAATCATGGCATGAATTTGGATTGATAGGGTTGAAGTCGATTTGAAAACACTCCACAGCAACACAAAAAGAGCCACACAGATGCACACACCCCAACACACGCCTGTGGTCCTTGCTGCAAAGACTTTTGTTGTGGTTGTTGTTGCCTCAGGAACAAAGTGGCCAGGTGTCCTCCCCACAAAGGAAGGCAAAAAAGCCCACAAAATGTAGGACGTTCAAGAAAAATCCAAAGAGGGGGAAAAAGCAATGGGACAGAAGTGTAGAAGTAAAGAAAATATGAACTAGAGAACTAGAGGAGTGTCATGATATAGGGTAAAGTATAGGGCAAATTGGAAGTGAAGGAGCCTAAACATGTTGTTCTCTCTTACTCTTCTGAAAAGGGAGGAGATGGAAAAGAGTGTTCTGGATGTAGATGAGGGTTTGTGTGAGTGTGCAGAGGATAGAAGGAGTAAGAGTGTAGTAGAGGGCAGAGGTAAGCAGAGAGGGATGAAAAAGAAGGGAAGGGAAGGAGTTGAGAAAGAGAACACGAAGAAGAAGAAGAGATGTGAAATGAAGGCTGAGTGAACAGGCAGAAAGGTGAAGGATGAAGAGGGAAAGAAAGAGGGATGATAAGGATGAAGAAAGAAGAAGAGGAAGAAGATACAAAAGAGGGATCAAAGATACAAATGTATCAGTGTGTGAACTGTTGTCTTGTTGGTTGCATGATTGTGTTTCAGGGCAAAATTTAAAAAACGATTAATCGCAAGAAAAAAAGTCCAAAGAGAGCTCAATTCCCCCCCCCCCGACAGAGGAAGGCTGAGATGGGGAGGGGAAAGGGCCCTCTGCCCCAGGGACTGGGAAGCCCAGCTGCAGGGCTCTCCCTCGCCTGGGGGGAGGGGTCTTTTTTACCTCAGCTTGTCCTATTCCAAGGGAGAGAGAGAGGGGAAAAAACCTCCCAATGCAGTAAAGCCAGGGACAGCCCTCAACAGGTGAAATGGCAGGGGAAGGAAGGCAGAGAAAGGAGGGAAGGGCTGAGGAAAGTTCTCAGGGGTTGCAAGGAGGCACCTACCTGGACCCAGGGATGGGGACATGAGCCTCCTCTGGGGCTGCCTCGCCCTGCCTCTCTCTCCCTCTCCCTCTCTCACGCCGGCATTAGGAGAAGATGCCTCCTGCTCCTCCTGCGGAGCTTTGCTGCTGCTGGCCCAGTGGCTGCTCCTTGGGGCTGAGGGAGGAGGGGACAAGGGGCCACCCGCCCGCCCGCCCTCTCCGGCCTGAGAGGCAACCTCCTTCCTTCCTCAGAAACCTCGTGGCTCTTTTCGCTGGCATCCCCACTGCAGACCTCACTCCGGTTCCAGACCGCTTTAACTGCCATGACTCCTTTGTTGAGGTCACCCAGGGCATCATCCCAGGGGCGTTGCAAACAGTGGACCAAGTTGCATTGCTTAATAATAATAATAATAATAATAATAATAATAGTAAGAGGACTGAGGGGACAGCGTCCTTCTTTCAGAGGCTGCAATGTGTGTCAATGAGAAAGATTCATTTAGGTCCAAAACACACTGCAGAAATTATCCAGTTTGAGACCGCTTTACCTGCCCTGGCTCAGTGCTAGGGAATTGTAGTCTTGTGAGGCATTTAACCTTCTCTGTCAGAAAGAGCTCTCTGCAGCCACAATAAACTAGAGTCCCCAGGATTCCCTAGCACTGAGCCAGCGCAGCTAAAGCGGGCTCAAACTGGATGATTTCTGCTGTGTGTTTTGGATAATAATAATAATAATAATAATAATATGTTGCCTCCTCTTCAGCAGGATCAAAGCAGCTCACAACATCAGGTAAAAGGCAATATAAGCTACAACATACAATTAAAATACATCCCATCAACAAGTGCATTTTCCTCCTTGTCGGCTGTTTCGTTTGCAATGTAGCCTTCAAAATTTCTGTACTGTGTTCCTTGTTTGTTTAAGAAACCACTTCCAGGAGTAACAGTTGGATCACCAAGAGCTGTCACTGTGACCATTTTATCAAATGACAATGCCTTTGGGATCATTTCTTTTGATATGGTATGTTTTCTTATTTTATATGTCTTTATTCTATGGAATTAGAATATTCCTCTCAAAGGAACAATTTAACAGTCATGATAACTAAGCATCTCCTGTGGTATAGGATTTGAAGGCGTTAACTGCAAGTCTGAGCTGTGTAAATACCAGGGATGGCTACAGTGAACTTTTATCTTTCAGCTTCATCCTGTTCATCATAAGGAGTTGAGAAAAGTAGTTCAGTGCTTCAAGACAACTCATCCACATTGTTATGTGAAGGCCCTGAATTTTAAATATGTTGCTTCTGTGTAATTTTGCACTTTTGTTCATGGAATATAAAACGGAAAGTTTCTCCATTGATTCAAAGTGGCCAATGGTTTCTTGTACTGAGATCGCTTGGTACAGTGGTACCCCGGGTTACGAAAGTAATCCGTTCCGCGGAGCCCTTCGTAACCCGAAATCTTTCGCAAGCCGAAATTGCCATAGGCGCTAGCGCTGGAAGCCGCGATTCCGTGTGAAAAAGCGCCGAAAAGCACCAAAAAATTTTTTCGTAACCAGAAACAGTTTTTTCTAATGGATTTTTTTCGTAACCCGGAAATTTCGTAAGGCGGTGATTTCATATCCCGGGGTACCACTGTATATTGTTTCATGCAGATTAGCAAATGACAAAGCCAAGGGTGCAACACTAAGCAGGACATCCCAAGTGCATTGAAATAGTTGATCCAGTTGCAATGCTTAATAAAGAGCATGGGAATTGAGGGGATGGTACTGTTTTTTCAGAGGCGGTCTTAAAGTAACCAAAAAGCCCTGAAAGTAGTGCTATACACACTATTTTTGTGCATGAAACAAAGTTACACTGACCCATCAGAATGCAAAGGTGCCACTATCTCAGCCACCCATCTGGACAATTATTTTGGATTTTTGGTTGCCTAACATGGGAGATTCAACCTGTATCCTACAGATGCCAGATCCTGTCTGATCATGGAGACTAAAAAGGCCCAGCCCTGGTTAATACTTGGATGTGAGTTCACCAAGGAATGCAAGGTCCTGTAGATTATATTTCAGAGGAAGTAACTGGCAAAACTACCTCTCTGAGTATTCCTTGCCTAAGAAAGCCCTCTCAAATTCATGGGGTCACCATGAATCAACAAGAAATGAGAAGCTACATGCACACCCAAAACACAAAAGGCATGAGGTATGAGGCCTCTCTGGGTACAGCTTGGCACTCTTCTAGCTGGACCTGCTTTCAGTTTTTGCTCTTCTCCTAAGCTGAAGACAGGAGACAAGAGGGTTGGACTTGGACTTTTTAATTTTAACTCTGTATGTTTTTTTAAAAATTGTATTTGTAATTTTTATATTTTTATGATTTTAATTGTACAGTTTTAACATGTTTATTTATGTTCACCACCTTGGGTCCCATTTTGTGAAAAAGGCGGGATAAAAATAAAAAAAATAAATATTAATAAATAATAATAAATCATATAGTATTCAGAGGGTGCTGGTAGTTATTTTTTGGCATCTTCATCATATTATTAGAAGCATTTCTGTACTACCATTCATTTACACAAAATCCCAAAGCTGTTAACCACACCAAATAACTGAAAGTTAACTTGATAGTACTAGCAATAAATAGAAAAGGTGTATCCATCCCTACAATGACAACATGGAGTTTATCACACCAGGGCCAATAGCACAACAATCACACTATGTGAAGATAACAGAAGCATAGTGCTATAGTGATCTATATATTTCACACAGTCACACAATCACATAGCAATGACAAAATGTTAAATGCAATTGTGTTCCACATACATCCATTCTTGTAGCATTATTGCAGCATTATTGAATGTTTCATGCATGCACTTTTCCAGCGTGACTGTGCATGTCTGAAAAACATGGTTACATCCCAAACAGAACGAGATTAAACTGATAGAATTGAGATATTTCAGAACATTATTTTTATACATTTCAAAGAAAATTGCACCCTACACCTCAAAATAACATAGAAATTCAGTCCAAAACTGATCCTAGCAATGGAAATGAATTGCGTGTACTTAAAAGAACTCTGGGGAAAGGTCCCAGATTGCTCTGCTATAGTGTAAACAAAGCTCTCTTGGCTTCTTCATCTTCGTAATAGCTTGAATGAAGCACTATCGGCAGCTATTCACAGGGACTCCTCATGAATAAGAAGTTACAGGAGCATTCCCAGTTGTTAACAGGAGAAGTATGGGATGAGCATGGTGTCATGTGGAAATCTTTATACGCATTCATGGTGAGAGTATTCCATTTTTCTCCTGTTTTCTTATCGCCATACTTTTTTTTTTCTTGCAGCACAATAAGAAATGATTCTATTACATAGGAAGTTTTCTGAAGCTTACATGGCAACTACCTTATGCCAAACAATGCCTAGGCGACATCAGTAGGGTACTTCTTTTATCATTTGATCCCTCTTTTTTTCACTCCTAAACCACTCTTGGGAACCCAGTAGTTTTGCCTGCATAAGAGTTCAAACCACCACATATCTGAGAATGAAAAGGAAATGATCTGATCTTCCTTCAAACAAGGCCCCCCCCCCCCCCCCCCAAGATGACAAGCCTAGGTCCTAACTTTCTCTGTGCCTTTTTGTATCAGCAGAGGATAAAACACAATTGAATGTAAATACCATGAGCAGCCCCCAGTTTGTTTGTTTGTTTTCAAGCTTTGGCTTTCCGCCCTTTTACTGGCATGACATGAATGGAGACAGAAGGGAAGGAGGAACTTTAAAGAATAACGTAGGCGGAGGGAAGACATTTGAAGAAGGAAAGAGTGCCTAACTGATTCAAATAGGTTCTGTGCTAATAATAATAGTCATAATTAAAAAGAGCACAGTGCTGATCTTGCAAGCCATGGCATTAGACCAAAGAGGTGGTGCAAGATCCTGTGAAGCAGAGCATGGGTGGTTCAGAAGAAAGGTGCCATTCAGTTGCATCCTGAACAGTCTCATAAGTACATTAACAACAGTAGAGAATTGCTGCATATCAATAAAGCTGTATCTTGGTATTAATAATGTACAGGGGGAGGACAAGAATCAATAACTTGGGGGGCACGATCATACACTAAATGTGGAAAAGATTATAAAAAGCATCAGAAATGTATAACTGACCCTGTAAAGCCATGAGGAATGAGCCATGTCCTGCATAGTGGTGTTCCATGACTCTACAGCAGGAGTCATGAAACACCACTATGAGCCAACATGGCACAGTGATTTGAGTGTTGGACTACAACTCTAGAGACCAGGGTTTGATTCCCAGATCAGCCATGAAACCCACTGGGTGACCTTGGGCAAGTCACACTCTCTCAGCCTCAGAAGAAGGCAATGGCAAACCTCTGAACAAATCTTGCGAAGAAGACCCCATGAGAAGTTTGCCTTAAGGTTGCCATAAGTCAGAAAGGACTTGAAGGTGCACAGCAATAACAACAACACCTCTCTAATACGGAAGTACATATAAAAGCCTAAAAACATATTTACGCTACCATTTATTTAGTATACAATTGCACTAGGCCTTTACAAAGATGCAAAAATAAAATAAAAAAATTAGTAGAATACAACAATGAGAAAACAAAGAACACAAATGCTGTAAACAGACTGAGCCCAGGTAACAAAGTAGCACTGTACTATATACAGTAACTGAAAAACCCAATATCAGCAAAACACTCTAAAGTAAAGTACTTTAAAGCAAGGTATGCCTATAGTGCAAAAAGAGCTTGTGTTACATAAATGAAACTCATTGCTTTTCTAGCACTCAGGGGGGGATCCTAGGCCCCATTCAGACTGGCATCAAAGATCTGGAAGGAACTGGGCTGATTCGGATGCCCCTCCCCCGAATCTCTCTGTTAGCAAGTGCCCACTACAAAAGAGGGGCATTTTAAATCTAATGCATTCTGTGCCTGCTGCCAAAGGTGCCTGCTGTCAGTCAAGCGATCATCATGGTTTTGCAGGGGCATTGGAGTGTCCTCCCCCCTCCTTTTTTTTAAAGAGCCATGCACAAAATGCCCCAAAGTGTCAATTTTTTAAAAACCTCTTTTTTGTGTGTTGTGTGTATATTGTGTGTATGTGTGGGCATTTGGGTCAGATCTGCCCCTGTCCCCATTTTCAATCCCATGCAAGCTAATGCATCCCCCACTCCTTGCTCCCCAGAATGCCTCTTACACATGTAATAATAATAATAATAATAATAATAATAATAATAAATTCCTCACCTTGGACCTTGGAAATGCCAGAAAAGGATGCAGTTGCCATGCATTCTTTTTTTATTTTTATTTTTATTTTTATTTATTTTTTTTGCTTTTAAAAACAATTCAGGGCTGCCTCTGAATTCAGTAGCAAAAGCATGTATCATTTTGTCTAATTGACAAGAGCAAAAAATGTAACATTGATTGTAAGTCTAGCCTTTTGCAACATTTGTAACATTCCCCTTTGCTGGAAGCGAGCAGATGAAAAGGAAAGTGCACAAGCTGCTAGCGCTGCTCTATCTGCCTCAAGAAAAAAAAAACCATGCGCATATTTGGTCAAAAATAATTTTTAAAAAATATGAAAGGGGGGGTGCCTGATGTGAGCTCCGTTCGTGCCCTGCCTGACCTGAACTTTTTCCTCCTGCTAGAGGAGCTTTGCCATTGCCTTCCACTGAGGCTGAGAGAGTGTGACTGTCAGTTCCAACTAAAGTAGACCCATGGAATGAATTGGGAATAAAATGGAAATGCAGTGCAGGCATTCCTGTAGCATCCTCATATAACACAG
>NC_056523.1:280979909-280983106 GCF_019175285.1 Sceloporus undulatus
ATAATAATAATAATAATAATAATAATAATAATAATAATAATAATAATAATAATCCAGGAGCAAGAGGAAAGTAAAACAAGCAAGCACCCAAAAAATAATGCGCATCAATTGTCAAAAGAGGCTGATTTCCCTACATCCCCCAGCTTGGACCCACAGCCCTACTTCCCTGGGCAATCCTCCTTCCTTCCGACCCTCACCTCCCTTTGAGCTTTCTCCACCACCACCCACCTCCCTCTGACAATAATCCAGGAGCAAGATGAAAGTAGAACAAGCAGCCTGATTTCCCTACATGCCCCAGCGTAGCCCGAACCCCATTCCCCCTGGAAATCCTCCTCCTCCTCTTTCTTCGAACCCTCTCCTTCCTCAGGGATGCCCACTGACCCTTTCCCCCAGCTCTTTCATCTTCATCTTCTCCTATCCTGCTCCGTTTTAGGATCCCCTCCATGGCTCCCTTCCTCCCACAGCCCCTTTCTCTCCTCCTCCTCCTCTCCTCCTTCCTTATCACTTTCTCCACCCCCCACTCTCTCTTGACAGCTTCTGCAGCCCAAAAGTCACCCCTGATTCCCCCTTCTCCTGTCACCCTTTGCATCCAGCGATTCCCCTTTTTTGGCTTTTTCTCTCTCTTCCCCTCCTCCTCTCCTCCCTCCTCACTCCTCCCCTCCTTCTGATGATGGGAGGGATGCTTGACCTTTGCCTGCCTCCTGACCCTAATCCTCCCTAATTACCGGATCATGATTTGAGGGCACAAATTTCGCGCAACCCGAGTCTTTTGGGGAAAGATGGATTTCAGCCCAAATCTGGATACCTCAGTGTATGGGGCATTTCCTTGTGCAAGCCCCGACATGGATTATGATGGATTCGGATCCAATATGAACTTCACGTGCAAGAATCGCTTTCAAACCCAGGTTTTTATTTGGTAGTCTGAATGGCCCCCTAGTATTTAGGTGGAAAGTGAACATTATCAACAGGCTTTTCAGAAGGCATCTCCAATAAAAACATGTAACAAATGGCTCATGCTACCAGCCACAACCATTCTTTCACACTGAATTAGCAAAGACCCAGTTTTATAACAGTTACTACTTATCAGAGGTGTGGGAGCATTTAGCAATAAGTGGCCACCAAGGCCAAAATCTTATTGGCACATTATGTTGATGATACTCTGGATTATATGACTTGACTTGGACTTGACTAGGCAATAAATAATGCACTGACTTGACTCTATTCAAGACTCGTATATTTTAGTGACCAATTTGCTGGCCTAACTTCATCCAGAAACAGCAAACACATTAAGCAATGGGCTTGAGAAAGGGCTTGAGGTCTACTCAGCAGCCTGTCCCCGCTGCACATTGGGGGAGTCATCTAAAGCTTTTGAAAAGCTTTAGAAAAATCTTTCTGCCTCAAGACCTTTGCCTAACACTTTTGCTGTTCCCCTCTGAGAATTTTTTAACCTAACATTCTGCATGTCTTCTTGATTTTCTAGTTATTGAAACTCCTACACACACACACACACACACACACACACACACACACACAGCACCACCACCACCACCACTACCATCGCCTCCTCCTCCTCCTCCTTTTTTTTCTGTTAAAGTTGGCTTCCAGACTTGAGACTTGACCTGAAAGTATCTTGCAAGGACTTGAGACTTGAAGGTAGAGATTTGAGACTTGACTTGGAATAAAAGACTTGAATACATCACTACCTGTTTTATAGAATAGGTTCCTGGTTCAACTAAGTCAGGCTAAACCCTGGGAGAGCCTCTGCTCCTCAATGTATATAATTAATAGTGTCACTCGATGAGAGGCAGTGTTCTGTGTTTCTTCCTTCTTGTTTCTATCAGCCTGTTTTTCATCCTCACATATATTAATATTAAAATATCTCACTTGAAAATCATTTTAAAAAAACATTTTAATCATTTTATTTAATTATAGTATTTTTTTTAAAAATCTGCTTACATGATTTAGGAACATGTTGGCCTAGAAGTAATGGACTAACATTTCTCTTAATCCAGTATCCTCTTTCCAACAGTGGGCAGCCTGATGATTCCAGCAAGCAGTCACAAGTAGGCATAAAACAGCAATCTACGCTTACGGTTTGTATTCAGATGACTTATGGTGACCCTAAGGTGAACATATCGTGGGGCTTTTTTTGGCAAGATTTGTTCAGAGGAGACTTGCCATTGCCTTCCCCTGAGGCTGAGAGCATGTGACTTGCCCAAGGTCACCCAGTGGTTTCATGGCCCTGCTGGAAATCAAACCCCCATCTCCAGAGTCATAGTCCAACAGTCAAACCACTATGCCTTGCTGACTCGTCTTAATTTACTGTTAAAGATGCAAAAGTATTAAAATAAGGGCAACAATTTCAATAACTGAAATTTTGGGGAGGGGTAAAGATAAAGCAGAATGTTAGAAGTGGTCTAATGTGTCTGCCTGTCTTTTTATCTATCTGGATGTGATAGGTAAGGCAAATGTTTAAAAAAGCTTCCATTTGTCCAAGAACAACATATGTCCCAATGTTCTTTCTTTGTGCACACTAAATAAAATTAGATGAAACAACACTTTCTGAAATGTGCGTAACACTGTCTGGATCTTGATCTTTTAAGTTGCTCCCTCTTTATGTGCACCATGTGTGGTGCTTCCCTGCAGTTTGTTATTTTTCTTCAATAGGAGAGGGAGGAAACTAACAATGCTCAGTGGCCACACTGCATAGCACAGGGTAACCATGGAAGCATTTGTCCACTTGTTTGGGCCCCTCCAGAATGATTCAGGCATTCATTTCATTGAATCAATATTGAAGCTTTTAAGATTTATTATGTGGGAGCTCAGACAAAACTAATGAAACAAATTCCTTGTTTCTTCCCATTAAAACCATTTTGCCATGTTAAGTATATTAATACCTTGTAAACCCTTTGCAGATATGGGATGAGCCACATCACTGATTCTCTTTATGGAGGATCTAGTCATAAGGTATTGGCATTAGCATTCCTGATACTATGTGAAAAAAAACTTAGGGATTTCTGAAGCTTCCTGCCAGTCTTGTATAATGGATGAATCCAATTCAGAGACAAAGAAGGTAGAAGAATGGAGGTGGAGCAAATCTGTATTAAAATGCATGGGGATGGCTTTTAAAATTGGTGTTGGAACCCCTTGCATCTATCATTTAGATATGCCACAGGGTTTACATCTAAGACAGAAAC
>NC_056523.1:280983116-281085607 GCF_019175285.1 Sceloporus undulatus
TAGATAGATAGATAGATAGATAGATAGATAGATAGATAGATAGATAGATAGATGTTTGAAAATTTAAAGAAATAATTAATTTAATGGAAAGCAGCCACTGGTGAGGCAAATATCCATATGAGCTGGGCTACCTACAAGATCATATTGTACATTTATTACCAGTCTATTAGTAGAAGCATTTATTCAGGTGGCTGCTTTGCAGTTGTATCTCCAAGATAAAGATAACATATGAATGAAATCAATGAATAGAGGTGATGAGATGTCACTATGGCCGAAACAGACTGCCCTAAAGGGGCAGCGTCATGCTGCCCCTTTGAGCACCAGAGCCAGGCTGTGGCAATCATATGCCACGGCCCCAGTACAGACTTTTTCTGGCCCAAAAAGAAGCGGCAAAATGCTATTCCTTTTTGGGGCAGAAAAAGGGTGCCCTTGCCACCACAGCTTTTCCACATTTCATTGGCGCAGAGTGTGTAAACGCTGCACCTCCAAAACGCTGTGAAGCCACTGTATGTGCACTCACTCAGCCGTGAGGCTTCCTAGCAACATGGGGGCATCATTAGAGCATGCGGCATCTAAATGCCATGCTCAGATGCCACCCTCAACCCAGAACTTACTGCCGGTCTATCTTGCCCCTATGCTGACCTTTATCACAGAATGTTTCCAACTGTGAATTCCAATAAAGCACTATATAATTACCACAATGTACTTAGAACAAATTAAATGAGTATCAGCCAAAATATAGCTAATATAAATGCCCCTTAAAAATCTGTTTGAAAATGAGCTGTCTTCTGCAAAAAATCCATACTAATTGTGTCAAATATTGCTGCTACTACTACTAATAATTACTATGTCTCTTTTAATACTCAGTACTAAATCCAAATCATAGTTTTTTTCCCCAGTTCTTATTCAAGTGTGTGTGTGTGTGTGTGTGTGTGGCACACAATAGCAAAGTGTGGGTTCCAGGTTTTAGAAGTCTATTGGGAAGAATACTCTCAATGGGCCACATACCACATCTGGGTCTGCCTTGCCAATATCTGCTCATCTTCCTTCTCAACAAATAAGCAGTTGCATCTACAAACAAGCAGTTCCTCATCCACATCACCATTGTTACCTAGACTAGAATGAGAGGCTAGCAGTCAAGTGGTTTGCAAACATAAAGGAGAAGAACACATCCAGAAGGTACCTTTATTGGCCAACCGAAATGCACAATATACTTGTTGCAAGATTTCAAAGCTCCACTGGATTATTTATCAGGCAAGATGTTATAAACCAAACAGGAGAAAAAATTGTGAGATACCACATTGTAGCTGCAACAGGGGAACCTTAAAGAACAAGCCAGTGGACACTAGTGGCACAGAGAAAGCCACTACTCTCCCGATCCGTTTCAGCATTCTTTTCTCATGAGACAAGGCTTTCAGTCCATACACCCTCAGAATAGAAATGTAAGCTTCAGGGTAAAAGTCTGAAATGAAAAGTGCTTGTTCTGACAATTTATATAATCCACAAATTTATATGAGCAAATACCTTATTAAACAAGGAGGGCTCACTGCCACAGGATATTTGCCGCCTTGAGTCCCAATATTGGGAGAAAGGCGGGATATAAGAAAAAAAAATATAATAATAATAATAATAATAATAATAATAATAATAATAATAAGTGGTGCAATTTTTAAGTTAGTAAGACAGATAAAAATGACCAGACTATCTCAGGGTATTTTATCAGATGAATAAGGTCTGCTCTTAGATTTGCAGCCTATATGATTGAACTGCATTCCCCCCTTAAAACTACTGTTATAAGGCAACTTCTTTCAGTTTCCAGTAGTTAACTCTTTCTTTCCTGAAGATGCTATTTGCATTGTCTAACGTGTCCCTTACTTTTAAATACTGTTTTGAAGTCCAGGCAGATAGATGATGATGGAGGACAAGTAAGCCAAATAAATTCTTGTAGTTGCACATACAGGTGTCATGCAATGATTAATACTGACCTTGTTAACTCACTTGATGTGCACTATTAGGATAAGTGAAGTAATTTACACAGGGAAGGAGAAAAGCTGTATCTACATTAGTATTCATGGATTGTGCAGCTACTGTCCTGTTCATCAAGTTGGAAATATACTCTTTTGTATATTGATGGGAAAATGTCACTAGGTACAAATGATTACAGAAAGGAGTGGAGCAGGGTCATTGCAAATCCCACTTACTTTGTTTTCTCTGAGGAAGTGTGCTGGTCTAGCAATGCTTATTTGACCCAATAGTGTGTAGCATCTGTCTGGAGAGGGGGGCATGCTGGCGTTCCCTCACTCAGACTTCGTTCTTGCTATACCACCCAAGATTTTAAAATAAACGCTATGGTAAAGATCCATCTGTAATGTTTCACAGCAGGATAATCACCTAACTTTGCCATAGCAATTGCTGAAGACAGCCCCATACTTCTGTTAGTGTTCACCCACAACTTCCACTTGTGCTACAGAACAATCTTCCAGCAACAAAAACAAGGGCTGAATCATCAGTCTCCTAGCTACTGACAATCCCACTTTTTTCACTGCTGTGTCTCAAAAGCCCTCTCTTTAAAATGCTGTTTCAGAAATGCCTTACTAAATGAGCTTGGTGACACTAAGAGAGGAGATTTCCCATACGCTTGTCTGCCATCTGCAGACTGAAGAAACCGTGAGAAAATCTAGCTACCTGTTCCACTAGAAGAGCGGTTCTGGAACTTTCTTGGGGCACAGAAAAATACACTTGGGCAACACTTAACACATTGCATACAATTTATTTTATTGTACTGGAAACTTTTCTTTCACACATACTAGTCTGGTATGGAAAAAAATACAATTGGCATTCTATCTTTTTATTTTAAAATTTACCATGGTAACAAAAATGTAAATGAATAGGAAGGAAAGTCTATGGCTCTTCCATGGACCATGCATGTTCATGCATGGAAATCATCTCCCCCCGCCCCATACACACACACAATTTTCATTGTTAAAGGTAGATATTGTAAATTTCTATAAGTAAAGCAGAATTTCTAAACAATTACAAAGTGCAAAAGTATGTATTTTTCTCCAGCCTACCTAAATGTACAGTCTTGTTGTTGATATTATATATAGACTCATCAGACATAGTGCTTTTCAAAACAGTATTAAAAAGACAAATCATTATTGGAAGATCATATTTTTACATTCTGAAATATAAATTTCAAAAGTAGAAGTGGCTGCAAAAAAAAGAGGTTAGCTGAATTCAAATTTCATTTAGAGATGATCAAATGTATTTCTAAAGATGATCAAATATATATAATCAAATATATTTCTAACTAGCTGTACCCGGTCAGGCGCTGAAAAAGCGTACATTTCTGAAATAATTAATTTCACAATGCTTGTGGGTATATAATATTTTTTGTTGTTTCATTGTCTGTGTAGATATAGAGATTGTCTTGTTTGCTGACTCAAGAACTCCCGTGGCACTCTGATGGTCCTGAGGCATAACCTGTACTCAGGACAAAAGGTTGCTGTCAGAACAGAATACAGAGAAACATAATGGGTCCCAATCAGGCAAGACTGCAGTCCATCACCCTATTTGTTAAACTTGTATACAGAAAATATCATACGAAGAGCAGGCTCACGCTCAGAAAAAGGAGAAGTAAAGGTAGGAGGAAGAAATACCAACAATCAAGGCTGAAATCTCCCTGGAAGCCTAGAGGATCAAACTGAGACTGTTGCACTTTGGCCACATCATGAAAACGCACGACTCATTAGAAAAGACAATAATGCTAGGACAGGTAGAACGTAGTAGAAAGAGAGGAAGGCCACACGCCAGATGGATAGGTTCAACCAGGGAGTCACAGGCCGGAATTTACTGGACCCAAGCAGAGCAATGGAAAATAGACGATTTGGAAATGTCTCACTCACAGGGTCACCACCATGAGTTGGGGTTGACTTGAGAGTAGTTAACCACCAGAACAAGATAATACTGTAGAGGATAGGAATAGAATTCCTATTCTATTCCTAGAATAGAGCTCTGGATGGTGCGCGGCGTCATGGCGCGAGGGGGCAGAGTCACAGTGCCCAGCATGCGGATGCTCTGCCGTGACTCTGCCCACAGGCAGGCACTTTGTGCCAGTCTGTACCATGCCAAAGCCATGTTTAAATAGTTGAAGGTATCTCATATTTAAGATGGTGGAAGTTTGTTTTCTGCTGCTCTAGAAACTAGGACACAGAGAAATGAATTCAAACTGCAGGTGAAGAGATTCCACCTAAACTTAGGAAGAAATTCCTAATAATAAGAGCTGTTTGACAGTGGAATATGTTGCCTTTGAGTGTGGTGGAGTCTCCCTCTTTGGAGGTTTTTAAAGAGAGGCTAGATGGCAGGAGTGCTTTGATTGTGTATTCCCGCATGACAGGGGCTTGGGGTGGATGACTCTTGTGTTTGTAGCACAGCTATGATTCCATAATTCTATGAAATGATTGCTTCCATTCATTATCACTCACTGATTATGTGTAGTTAGAAGCATGCTCCAAATGTTCAGTATAGCTTATCCCGAAGTAAAAGTGCATAGGAAGGATGACATGACATTTCTCTGAAGATGCCAGATGCCACAGATGTTGGCGAAAAGTCAGGAATAAACTCTTCTAGAACATGGCCACATAGCTTGTAGAATCAGGGTTGTAGGGGTGCCTATATTATAACACAGAGAGAGAGAGAGAGAGAGAGAGAGAGAGAGATACACTTGTTCCTCCATATTCACTAGGGTTAGGGGCATAAGGCCCTCGTGAGTGTGGAAAAACCGCAAATAACAAAAACACTATGTTTTTTCCTCAGAGGACACCACTCTAGGA
Organism: Sceloporus undulatus; assembly: GCF_019175285.1. Taxonomy (NCBI): domain Eukaryota; kingdom Metazoa; phylum Chordata; class Lepidosauria; order Squamata; family Phrynosomatidae; genus Sceloporus; species Sceloporus undulatus. The sequence goes on from NC_056523.1 coordinate 280,987,949, forward strand.
ATTTCTAGGTCCTCCAGTGCAACTGTGTGGCCAACGTCCAACAGACACTGACCATAGAACTGCGCTGGAGGAGCTACAAAGGCCTAGTAGGGCATTCTCTCAATAATAATCTAGATCTTTCAGTGCAACTTTTAAAGTTGACCTTAGAGTTGCACTGGAGGACCTAGATATTCCTAGAAAGAACATATTAATCCGTGAATAATCAATTCTGAAAATATCAAAGTCACAAATATGGAGGAAAAACACACAAAATTATATGATGCATCAAGCAAGTTATATAAGAACCAATGTAACATTATAGTTTTGCCTTAGAATCACTGTGTGTGTTTGTGTATGTGTGTGTATTTATACATAGACACACACACACACACACACACACACACACACACAACTACTATAACATACCGTATATACTCGACTATAAGTTGACCTCATGTATAAGTCAAGGGCAGATTTTGGGGCCAAAATTATGGATTTTGCTATAACCCATGGATAAATCGAGGGTAAAACTTAGGGGCATATAGCAAAGGATCTAAAGGACAAAGCACAGCAAAACAATGTCAAAGATTTTTTAAAATTCCAGTAGACATAACTCTTTGCGCTTATTCTTAAGGCTGGATGGCTGAGAGAGTAGCGGGGATCGGTGCTTCCAGGACAGATTATACTGTTGCTTTTCACCAGGGGGTGGTTCCTTCCTTTAAATAAGAGTTAATACACAGTGTGTACTTTGACCCATGGAAAAGTCGACTCAGGTTTTTTGGGTCAATCTTTTGACCTAAATTTCTAGATGTATACATGAGTATATATAGTATACAGTGATATACAGTAGCCCCTCCCGTGTGTGTGTGTGTGTGTGTGTGTGTGTACACATACGCACATACAACTGCTATTACATATATAGTGATATAATTATCAAACCAGATATATGAGGTCCTATTTAACGTTATTGTTTCTGGCTCAGGACAACTAAAGAACAACCAATGAAACCCACTGGGTATGTGTATACACACACACACACACACACACACAGAGGGGCTACTGTATATCACTGTATATGTTATAGTAGTTGTGTGTGTATATGTATATCTGTCACACTCTCCCAGCCTCAAGAGAAGACAATGGAAATCTGCTCTGAACAAATCTTGCCAAGAAAACTCCATGATAGATACATATCAGAAATGGCTTGAAAGCACAGATCTTGGAAACTATAGAACAAAGTTGAGAGGCATGAGGCCTTTCAAATATTGGTGGACTGCAGTTCCCATCAGGTCACCTAACCAGCATAGCCAGTGATGTGGGGTGATGGGAGCTGCAGTCAAGCAATACCCTCAATTGATATGGGCTTCTTATGGGAACCCCCATAATTTATATTTAGAGGGGAAACTGTGCCCCCTCTGAAACCTCTGGAAGTGTGACCTGCCATTTTGGAGAATATTGAAGACACCTGCCCTTGTAGGCAGAGGATCAAGACTCAGGAAAGTACATGGCAACTCTCTGCCCACTTGGCCAGATCCCAAGAGAATTCTAGCCTTGTTTTCCTTTGCAAAGGTTCTATCTTTGTCTGGAATGTAGAGCCCATTCTGGAAGCCAACAGCTGGTGGTTGCTGACCATCTCCCTCCAGCCGGTGGTCAGACATATTTCCAGCACGCTCCTTGGCTTGGCACCCACTCAGGCCCTCCATTGACCATGTCTAGCAAGGCAAGCAGCTTCTTCAAAGTGAGTAAGGAGGACAGGTCAAGTGGGTGGGAGGTCAGTTTTGTCTTTGCTGGGTCTGGCTGCCATCCATTCTCTCGCTCACATTCATCTCTCTGCTTTGCTTGTAGGAGCTCAAGGAACCTTTTCAGGGGCTCAAAAAACCTTTTCAGGGGCTCTTCTTGGGAGCGTCCCATTGGGGAGGACGAGGATCCGGGATAAGTCCCCATTTCCTCCCCTCCCTCCCTCCCTCCCTCTCCCTTTTGCTCCTAAGTAGGCAGGGAATAAACACAAAAGCCATGTCTGACCCCCTTAGGAAGCCAGTCTTTTTCCTGCCTACACTCCTAGTAGGTTGCCTTTTGGAAGAGCAAGCCAAGTTCCCTTTTCCAAGACACCTTTGGTCTGGCTTCTCCCTGGTCTTTCCCTTTCTCTACCTCCTTGCCTTCTTGCCCTTGCTATGGCCAAGAGGCTTTGGGGGCTCCCAGGACTGCAGAGATTCGGGGTCATCCTCAGCCTCCTCCTTGCTCCATGGGACCCACAGGGTTGCTTCCATCGGCCCTCTCCTCTGGAGAAGGCTGAGCTACAGAGAAGCCTTGAAGGGTGAGCATTTATCCCTTTCCTTCCTCTGTCTCCTGGCCTTCTCAGTGGAGGAGCCTTGCAGGGTGGACGTTTGCCCATCCTCCTCCTCCTCCTCCTCCTCCTCCTCCACATGGCCCTGCCTTCAGTAGGAGGCTGAGTGGCAGAGGATCCCTGAAGTTATCTCACATCCTTGAGGGCCTCCTGAAATCCTTTGGTGGGCCATGGAACATATCTTGCGCAGGCCTGCTCTAGGCAGAGGTGAAGGAGAGAATCCAGATCATACTCATGCCGTTGCTCTCCCACTGAATCTGGCAGCCCCCCAGAAGGGCAGCTGGCCTGGGGGGGATCTGTTTCCACTGCCACCAGCCTCCATGCTGGAGGCCCCTTAGGCCACTCCAGCCTCACTCAGCTGTCCAAGGCTGTATTCAACAAGCTGGCTCCCAGAGGTCCAAGCCTACAATCCTCTCCTCGCCATGGATTCTCAGATCCTGCTGGTGCCGTCTTGAGCACATACGGCACGGGGCCCGCATGCAGCCTACCATAGGATTTTGGATTTAAAATGACATCAGTGCTCCTCTGCCACTCAGTCTCCTCCTAAAGAGAGGGCCATGTGGTCACCCTGCAAGGCTCCTCTGCCACTGGCCTCCTCCTGAGGAGATGGCCATGCAGAGCAGAAGGAGGAGGAGGAGGAGGAGGAGGAGGAGGGGCAAACACCCCTCTAGGCTCCTCCATCACTCAGCATTCTTTTCCCAAGGAGAAATTCCAGGCAGAGGAGAACGACAGGCAAGGCTTTCTCCTGATGAGAAATGGAATTAATATTAATTAGTTCTAATTAAAATCTATCTGTGGCCCAAAAAAGTTTAGCCTATTTTAATTCTGGCCCCTACCAACTGCCAAGTCATGCAGGTCTGTCCTAGTGGTCACCCTCACCATGGTCAGGCATCAGGTCTCCCAGGGCCCCTAGAAGCCCTCAGGGTTTGCTCGTTGTTGGTTGGGTTGAGAGGGCATCCTGAGGGGCAGGGGGCTGGCTTCTGATGAGATATACCAGTCCAGGTCTGATCCCGCTGGGTGGCCGGGGCTCCTCTCCTGTGGTCCTAGCCCTATTTTTTGGGGGGAGGGAAGGTTCCTTCTAGGCCACCCGGCTTAGGCAGGTTCTTAATGGATTGTCCTGGCTTCAGTGGTCCTAGTGATATCGGTTGGTCATGCTACAGTCCTGGCGAGGTCTCAGGCTGTAGCCGGCATAGTCCGCCATGAGTTCTGGCTGAGAAAGGCGGTCACTCACAGGACTTAACATCCATGCAGCTTGCTAGGCTCCAGCCATCCAGGGTATCCTTGGACCAAGATTAATACTACTAATAATAGTAATAATAATAATAATAATGGCATATGGGTCACTCCCTCCAGGCCGGATGGTGTCAGATGCCATGGAGGGAGGGCTCTTCTTCTTCAGGCAAGGCCTGATATCAGGAGGTGGCAGAAGGCATGAGGGCTACAGGCCACAAATGCACTCGGGAGGAGTGTCGTAATAGTAATAGTAATAGTAAATAATAATAATGATAATGCCCTTTTCTGTCCCTATTTCAGTTTCCTGGAAGTACAGATAACCCATGCAGAGGAGGGCATCCCTGAGATGCTTGCGGCAGGGAGCATTCTCTCTTTGACAGTAACGAGAGCCCTCTTTTTTTCACCCTTTTCATTGGAGGACTGCCCAAACCCATCCTTCATTTCCCTTGGTAGGTTCCTGAGGAAGTTCAGGAAGCATCATTACGATCCACAGAGAAAGAAAAAGATGGAGAGAAGATGAACAATGAAGGCTCTCTGAATTCATTGGAAACAAAAGGACGAAACTGAAGGGTCTCCCTTCTCGCCTTCCTTAGGGGAAGGCTTTTAAGATCAGGGCCACCCCAACACCATCCCCTTGTGCACCATGTTCTCTCTTTCACTTCTCTCCTGCCTCCATTTATTTATAGGAGGTAGACAGCGATACCTGTCCCACGCAGGCTCAGTGTAATCCTGGGCACAGTTCAGACAGGTAAGTCACCTTGGGTCCTGGCTGAACACCAAATGCGTGGCACATGAAGATGTCCCCTCAAGCGGACTTTCCCATTTGTTTCATGTTCTTTTCCTTCCTTCCTTCCTTCCTTCCTTCCTTCCTTCCTTTCCTTCCTTTTTTCTTTCCTTCCTTCCTTCCTTCCTTCCTTCCTTCCTTCCTTCTATCTTTCCCTTTCCCTTCTGTCATTCCCCCCTCCCTCCCTTCCTCCCTCTTTCCTTTCTTTCCTCTTTCTTCCCACCAGGACTGAGGGAATAATAATAATAATAATAATAATAATAATAATAATAATAATAATATCCTTTTCTTCCTATTTCAATTTAGAGAAAATCCCTGAGATGCTTGCGGTGGAGCCTTACCTCTTTGATGGTAATGAAACAGAGACCCTCCCCCCCTTTTTTTTTTTCCTTTTCATTGGAGGCTTTTAGGATCAGGGCCACTCCAAGACCCTTGTACTCCATGTTCTCTATTTCACTTCTCTCCTGCCTCCATTTATTTATAGGAGGTAGACAATGACACCTGTCCCATGGAGGCTGAATGTAATCCTGGGCACAGTTCAGACAGGTAAGTTCTTTTCATCTTGGGTCCTGGTACGGACCGAATGAGTGGCACATGGAGATGTCCCCGCAAGCACTCTTTCCCGTTTGTTTCATGGTCTTTTCCTTTCTTTCCTTCCTTCCTTCTTTCCATTTCCCTTCCATCTTTGCCCCCTTCCTTCCTTCCTTCCTTCCTTCCTTCCTTCCTTCCTTCTTTCTTTCTTTCTTTCTTTCCTTCCTTCCTTTGTTCCTTCCTTTCTCTATCCTACCTTCCTTTCTTGTTTTCTTTCTTTCCTTCCTTCCCTCTTTCTTTCTATCCTCCCTCCCTCCCTCCCTCCTTTCCTTTCTTGCTTTCTTCCTTCCCTTCCCTCCTTCCTTCCCTCTTTCTTTCTATTTTTCCTCCTTCCCTCCCTTCTTCCTTCCTTCCCTGTTTTCTTTCTTCTCTTCCCTTCTTCCTTCCGTCCCTCCCTCCTTCCTGCCTTCCTTCCCTCTTTCTTCCTCCTGGGACTGAGGGGAGGAAGCACAAAGTGTGGGAAGCAGCACATTCTCCTTGGTTGCTGCTGGCTTCCTCTCCTCTCCTCTGATGGACTATTAACCTTCAGAGCCTGCTTCCTGACAGAGCCAAGCCCCAGGGATGCAGCCAGGATTTGGGTGTCCATGAGGTGCATGGGGTTGTTCTGGAAACAAACCACAGTGGATACCAAGGGCACACTGTAATAGTAAATAATAATAATAATAATAATAATAATAATAATAATAAATATTTTCTTGTCCCTATTTCAGTTTCCCAGAACCACAGATAATCCATCTAGATGAGGAGGAGATGAATGAGGAATGCTCTGTGAACTCATGGGTAACAAAAGGGCAAAACTGGGGGGGGGGGTTCTCCTCCTCTTTTCTTAGAGAAAGGATTTGAGGATCCACTCGCCATTTATTCACAGGATTCAGACAGCGATAACTGTCCCGCAGAGGCTGAATGCAATCCTGGGCCTGGTTCAGACAGGTAAGTTCTTCTCACTTTGGGTCCTGGCTGCGGACAGAATGAGTGGCACATGAAGATGTCCTTGTAAGCTGTCTTTCCGTAGCATCAACCTGACCCATTTATTTCATGGTGTTTTCCTGCCCCATTTTAGAGTCCCAAAACCTCAGAGGACCTCTGCTGATTCGGAGTACTCTCAGGGGTTTGACCTGGAGGACCTTAACTCTTTGCCGGTGAGGAAGGAGAGTCTCGCTGACACTTTTTCAAGGTTTGTCACATACAGCAAAAGGCATCATCTCATCCCCCCCCCCCCCCCCCGCTCTCTTTTTCCCTCCTAATGTTGAGCTGGAATCTCTTTTCCTGCAGCTTGCATCTATTGCTCCGGGTCCTAGTCTCTACAGCAGCAGAAATCGAGCTTGCTCCCTCCACAATATGACATCCCTTCAAGTATTTAAACAGGGCTGTTATATCACCCCTTAGCCTTCTCTAATTAGACGGTTCCCTGCCCTCAGGCTTATAATCTAAATATTAATAGGGTGGGTTTTTTTTAAAAAAAAATAAGGACCATTCCCCACTTGCACTTTCAGAAAAAACCCTTCAAGGACCACGAACCAAAAACTCCATGGACCCCAACAGGGAAGAAATATCCAAAGAACTCAGTGTTTTAAAAGGTACATCTTAGATATCTTTGAAGTCTTGTCATCCAGTGGACCTGGCATGATGCCCATGGAGCCCCTGGTCCTGGAGTGACCGGCTCCTTTGTGGCCGGAGGGGGGCTCTTCTCGCACCAGGGCCTGCGCCAGTCCCTCACGGAACAAGGATGGGAGCCCCACGGAGAAGGACCATGGCAGTGCGTCAAACCCCAAGCCTTGCAGAAGTGTAAGGGCTTGTATGATAACAAATAGCCAAAGAACAACTCGGTGTTTAAAAAGGTACATCTTAGATACCTTAGAAATCTTGGTTCCTGATGGACATGGGGTGACCACTTTATAGCACCTGGTCCTGGAGTGACCGTCTCTGTGGCCGGAGAGCGCTCTTCTCGCACCAGGGCCTGTCACCATTCTTTTGACAGCTGACAAAGCTAACTGTGAAACCAAGCTCTCAGCAAAATACTTGAAGACAAAAACCAAAATCTCAGGTATTTCCTGATGGCATCACAGCACCTGGATGCCAGAGGGATCCAGGAAAATGTTTGGGAGGCAGGCAAACAAACAAGAACAAGATGCAAAAAGGCAGAGAGTCCATCTTATCATGGCTGGCAAAGGGGCCTCCTGACAGACAAAGGAAGTCTTACATCGTCTGTGCATGAAGTTCTCCAGTTTCTCCCTAGAAGCGAAGACGCACACGGCAGAAACTATTGTGTACAGGCATTTGTATCTGATGTCGCAGCATTTCATGGAATCGTCTGAAAAGTAGGTGGATTCCTGTTAGGGCGTGGAAAGACACGCTGTGTCCACCACGACCACCTACAGAGTTGAACCACGTCGACAGGACGCCAGGGAGAAGGAATCTGAAGAGATGTCTGCAAAGGTATTCAGGCCAAGAAGGAAAATATTCCTTCACCACTGCAAACGGACTTAAGCTCCCGGCTTGAGAAACAACGACAAGAGCACTTCAAGCCTTCACTCTACACGAGGGCTTTAATAAATAAGTTACTTTAATAAATAAGTTACTTTGCCAACCAAACAACCATAACAACAAAACAGAGGCAGTTACTCTAACACACCAACTGTCATAACTGACACACTCTCTCTCAAGGACAGTTGAGAAATGACAGTTGCATCAACATTCCAATGATGCACTGTTTAAATGCTGACACACATAACTGCCACTAGAGCTGTAAATAACTTGCACAACAGCTCCCCCTAGTGGCCACATCCATGTCATTTCCTAACAATTCCTCCCACATATTCCTATTTTCACTCTCAGGGGCTGTGAGTCCAACAAGGATGTCATTTCTCTCTTTCCTTCCCTTTCTCTAGAGCCTGTGATGAGCTGATGTACGCAGTCTTGTCTGTACCCAACTGCATACTAGTTCCCTCTGTGTCTCTCTGGGGGATGGCTTTCCCTCCAAAAGGGAAGATGCTTGAATCAAAAGCATCTCTGCTTCCTCTTACAGGACTGAAAGACTGTGCCTTCCCCCTGTGCCGTGGCTCTGCCGCAAAGGACCCCCATCTCCTACTCCTGCCAAGGTTTGAGACGTCACCAGAAGACTCGGCTTAAAACTCTCTGCTGCCTCTGGGCAAAGAGAAGGATGCCACCACACCTTTCCCTGGTGCCACTCTTGCCACGCAGACATTGGGTATGGACATTTCCCCATTTGGGGCGGGACAATCCCACTGATTCCATCCAGGGTTAAAATGTCCCATCCAGGTCAAACTGCCTGTTTCGGATTCCAGTGAAGGGACGCGGCTCTGCACCAATGGGGAAGATGAAGTGAGCACTAGCACCCAAAAGCCAGGTCTGGATTGAGCTCCGGGGCTTCAACTCCCAGAGTCCAGACGGGTATTTTAAGCACTGGCTGGATACAAATCCCCACTCAGCCAAGGAAGGCAGAAAGAGGAAGGAAGAGACTAGAACTACATCTCCCAGCAGCCCCCACCCACCATGCCCTTCCTGCCACTGCTGGTCAGTTGGCCAGGCTCCCCTAAGCGCCTGCTTCCTCTCCTTCCTCCTTCCTCTCCTTCCTTCCTTCCTTCCTTCCTTCCTTCCTTCCTTCCTTCCTTCCTTCTCTTCCTTTCCTTTCCTTCTTTCCTCCCCTTGATCTCCTTCCTCTCCTTCCTCCTCTTTCCTCTTCCTCTTTCCTCCCCTTCTTCCTCCCATCCTTTGTCTTTCCTTCCCTTTTCCTTTCCTTCACTACTTTCTCCCTCCCTCTCTTTCTTTCCCTTCTCCCTTTCTTTCCTTTTCCTTCCTTCCTTCCTTTCCTCTTTCCTTCTTTCCTTCCACTTTCTTTCTTTCTTTTAATTATTTATTTAAAAAAGCACACACACACACACACACACACACACACACACACACACACACTGGATATTATCCATATATACATTAAGACAAAACAAATTCAGACAACACTTTAACACAAATTAAACACAAAAAGCTAAAGAAATGAACTCACTATAAGCAACAATCTTAAATAACTTATTGGATATTTTCCATACCCTAACTTTGATGCTTATTTCGGTCCCTATAATGTAATTGCAAATAAAGAAAAAAATTCTATACCTTCAGTTCTAAATCAATAATACGTTATACAAAAAAATGTCTTGGGAGGCAATCAAAAATGTGTCTTAATTATCTAATTATTATTCTGCATAAATGTAACTGTTACCCCAATTTGCTGTTAGAAAACATTATCAGAATAATTAAATATTATTCAATATTCTTTTTTGTCTATATATTCTAACACTTTCCCAGGCTTTCTCACTTTTTCTTTCTTGTTATCTTTCCTCAAAGCTGTGAGGGAGTCCATTTCCATAGCTTCATATAATTTCCTCAGCCAGTCATCTTCTGTTGGTATGTCAGATTTGCCATAGTTTTGCAAAAGGTGACCATATAAAGCAAGACTCGCCTGTGTTTTGTTTCAAATTCTTTCCTGATATTGGATGTCATATTTAATAATAAAAAAATGGATCAAAAGGGATTTCTATCTGTAAAATCATAATCATATGAGAGTGAACCATCTTCCAGTATTTCTTAGCTTCAGTGCACCTCCACCACATTGGAATAAAACTAGCATCTGGTTTATGGCACTTCCTACCATCGGATGAATCCGTTTTATAGATCAGATTAAGCTTATTGGGAGACATGTGCCAATGATGTAAAATCTTGAAATAGTTTTCCTTATAACTTTGGCACAGAGTAAATTTGTTAGAACAAATCAAACTTTTCTCCCATTTCTCTAGCTCTATTGTAAAGCCCAATTCCTGAGACCATTTTACCATCGTATGTTCGATTATTTCTTGTTCCAACTCTCTTCTATTAAGGAATTTATAATATTTTACTAAGTGACCTTTGTTACTATCAAATACAACGTCATCTATTTCAGTTTTTTCTCTACTTATTCCTGTTTTTAGTGTCAAACTTAAATCTTTCATATAGCTGTCTAGAGGAGAACCAATCATTAATCCCATTTTCTACTCTCATTTGCTCATAGGTTTTAAATTCTCCACTTGTATTCAACAAGGTCTTATACATTTGCCAATTTGTTCCATTTATATCATTGCAACTTTTTGTTCTTGCGAAAGAGGCCTCTTGAGGTGAGACACATTGAGGTAACTTATTGCAAAATTTGTCCTTAATTTTAAACCAAGAAATTAATGATGCATTTCCTCCAGTGCAACTCTGTGGTCAACTTTAACTAAAAGTTGCACTGAAAGACCTAGAGATTCCTAGAGAGAATACTCTACTAGGCATTTGTAGCTACTACAGCGCCATTCTATGGTCAGTGTATGTTGGACATTGACCACAGAGTTGCACTGGAGGACGTAGAGATTCCTAGAGAGGTGTCCACTCAAGTAAAAACAGTGTTTTTGTTATTTGCGGTTTTTCCATATTCATGGGGGTCTTGTTCCCCTAACCCTAGCGAATATGGAGGGACAAGTGTATTATGGAAGAGATCAATATTTTGCTTTGTTATATAGATTCTCAAGAATTTAACTTTTTTTCTAGTTTAAACCCTGATATTTCTTTAAGATTGTCTTCCTCCTTTGGTGTCAAATTTTTAGTCAAAATAGAAGTTTTCCCCTGATTGATTTTCAGTTCAGATACTATTCCATACTCAATAGAATCGCTTTCAGATGTTCAATACACGATGAGGGGTCCGCCAAGTAAAATATTAAATCATTGGCAAATGCTTTTAATTTAAAGCAATGTTCTTTGATTTTGATTCCCCAAATGAGTTAGTCTACTCTTATTTTATTGTTTAATAGTTTTTTGTGGGTTTTTCGGGTTATGTGGCCATGTTCCAGAAAAGTTTCTTCCTGACGTTTTGCCAGCATCTATAGCTGGCATCTTCAGAGAATGCTTTGCCTGGAAAAATTGGGTGTATATATACTGTTGATGGCTGGTACAGAACAATACACATGCAAATCACTCCTGCATTCCCAGGCTCACACAGTACATATACACTCAATTTTTCCAGGCAAAGCATTCTCTGAAGATGCCAGCCACAGATGCTGGTGAAACGTCAGGAAGAAATGCTTCTAGAACATGGCCACATAGCCCAAAAAAACCCACAAAAAACTATGGATGCTGGCCATGAAAACCTTCGACTTTATATTGTTTAATACTTCCAGAGTTTCTTTCTAGCCCACATTTTACAAGCTTGTTTGCAAGAATGTCATGGGGAACCTTGTCAAAGGCCTTACTGAAATCAAGATATATTATATCCACAGCATTCCCTTCATCTACCAAACTGGTATTTTTATAAATAAATAAAAGAGATTAGATTTGTCTGGCATGACTTCTTTCTCTGGAACCTGTGTTGACTCTTTGTGATTATGGAATTTCCTTCTAAATGTTCACAGACTCTCTGTTTAATGATCTGCTCCAGAATCTTTCCTGGTATAGATGTCAGACTAACTGGGCGATAATTGTTGGGAACCTCTTTTTTCCCTTTTTGAAGATGGGGACAACGTTTGCCCTCCTCCAGTCTGCTGGCACTTCTCCTGTTCTCCAGGAGTTCTCAAAGATTATTGCCAATGGATTCTTTCTTTCTTTCTTTCTTTTTTCTTTCTTTCTCTTTCCTTTCTCCCCTTTCTTTCTTTCTTTCTTTCCTTCCTTCCTTCCTTCCTTCCATCCATCCTTCCTTCCTTCCTTTCCTTCCTTCCTTCCTTCCTTCCCTTTCTTTCTTTCATTCATTCCTTCCCTCTTCCTTCCTTCCTTTCTCTTTCTGCTGCTCCAGAGACTAGGACCCAGAGCAGTGGATGCAAGCTACAGGAAAAGAGATTCCACCTCAACATTAGGAGGAACTTCCTGACAGTAAGGGCTGTTCGACAGTGGAACACACTCCTCTCTTTTCTTGGAGGTGTTTAAGCAGAGGCTGGATGGCCATCTGTTGGGGATGCTTTGATTTGGATTTCCTGCATGGCAGGGGGTTGGACTGGATGGCCCGTGCGGTCTCTTCCAACTCTGTTATTCGATTGTACCTTGCCCAGAAACTAATTGGCAGCCAATGAAGAGATTTCAGAACAGGTGTTATGTGGTCGATTCTAGATGTACCTGTGACCAACCTGGCTGCCATGTTTTGCACCAATTGAAGTTTCCAAACATGGCACAAGGGTAGCCCCATGTAGAGCGCATTGCAGAAGTCGAGTCGAGAGGTTACCAGCGTGTGTACTACTGTTTCTAGGTCACCCAGCTCCAAGAAGGGTCGCAGCTGGCATATCAGCCAAAGCTGATAACAAGCGCTCCTGACCATCGCGTCTATCTTGTTGATGTTTTGGGTGATGTATCTTGCCTGTGGTCCCGGTCTGGTGCCAACTGAATGCAGATGCAGGCTCCTCTGCAACTCAGGATCAAAGCAAAACTCCAAAACAGGCTTTGCAGCCTGCTGGAACAATGCCTAGTGAAACAGCTGTTTAAATAAAGAATCACAGTCGAGCAGATTCACTCTTTAGAGGGCTTTTATTTCTTGTTTCTAAATACACGAGCTAACTACTACTACTGTACAAAACAACTTACTCTCTCAGACTCCATACTCCCAGAATCCACTAGAACAGTGTTTGTTATATGTACAACATCCCCACGATGTAACTACTTAGTCCAGCCTCTTTCTTACAAGTTGCTATGCAACATAGGAACCAATTCCTGTACAAACAGAAAACATATCTTGTTTACATTTTGTCTTGTTCCGTTGACTTGTTTCTGGCCTTCAATTGTAGCCAACTTAGACTATAGCAACCACTGTCACATCTGAACAATGGAAGTGATGAGTCCAGGAGCACCCCCAAGCTGTGAACACAGTCCTTCAGGGGAAGTGTGACCCCATCCCGAACTGGTGGACATATCTCCATTCCCGGGTTAGAGGTTCCTATATCAAGTACACCTCCGTCTTACCTGGATTCAGCTTGAGTCTGTTTGCCCTCATCCAGTCCATTAACACCTTAAGACAGTCATTCAGAGGAGAGACGTCATCCTTAGTCACTGCACCAATCCGAGACATAGAGAAACATATCTGGGTGTCATCAGCATACTGATAACACTCTGCCTCATGTCTCCAGATGATCTCACCCAGTGGCTTCATGTAAATGTTAAAAAGCATGGGAGATAGGATGGCACCCTGAGGGATGCCAGATCTTAACTCTCTTTTCGAAGAGAAACTGTCTCCCAGCATCACCATCTGGAACCTGCCTGAGAGATAGGACCAGAGCCACTGCAATGCAATGCCCCATGAGGCTGAGAGTGTATGACTTGCCCAAAGATACCCAGTGGGTTTCCATGGCTGAGTGGAGATTTGAATCCTGGTCCCCAGTCATAGTGCAATACTCAAATCATGCCATACTGGATCCTAGCCTTTGTGAACAGAGCAGAAGAAATACAATGAAATGAAATAAATCTTTCCTTATTCACTTCCATTTTGCTCCCTTCCTTCTCTTGCCTATCTAAGATATGAGATGGCAAATTCTTTAAGGCACAGACTTCTTTTCTGTAATGCAACATCTGCAGTGGCATGGTGGCAGTATTTGAAAGCTACAGTGAAGGCAATGACAGTTTGGCAGTCCATAAAATTTTTAATTCATGAATGACTTCAATTAATTTATTAAAACATTTGGTTTTTCCTTTTGGATGAAATCTGCAGAAATGAGAAATTCTGCAGCAGCAACCTCAAATTAGCCATATGTAACATGATGCAACCAATCAGTGTTAGAGGCTGCATCCGCACTGCGTATATAATCCGGTTTGACACCACTTTAACTGCCATGGCTCAATGTTATGGCATTCCGGGAAGTGTAATTTGTTGTGGCACCAGAGCTCCAGATTATTTCTGCAGTGCGGATGCAGCCAGAGAAAGGGTGGCATCCCTGGACACTGCATGCACTGAGCAGAAGAATGGATGGAATACTGAGCAAACTGGCATTGAGGTTTCCTAGCCTGATTTGGAACATTGTGTTGCCTCCTTGTGGTGATAATTACACCATGTTCCAAATTTCTCAACAAATCTATTACTGTAGCAGGGATGGGAAACAAATAACGGAGTTTTCGGGGTATTAAGCCAGCATGGCATAGTGATATGAGTGTTGGAATATGACTCTGGCGACCAGGGTTCAAATCCCCACTCAGATATAGAACCCATTGGATGTCCTTGGGAAGTCTCACTCTCTCAGCCTCAGAGGATGGCAATGGCAATCCTCCTCTGAACAAATCTTACGAAGAAAACCTCATGAGCTTTAGAGTTGCCATTAAGTCAGAATAAATGACTTGAAGGCTCACAACACACTGATTCAGGATACTGCTTGACTGCAGCTCCCATCACCCCACATCACTGGCTAAGCTGGTTAGGTGACCTGATGGGAACGGAAGCACGACACGCTTGCTCTACATTTTGAATATTGGCTGCTGCCACACTGCAGAATTCATGCAGAATAAATGCTCCATACTATGGGATCCTAGGATTTATAGTTTGTTGTGGCACCAGAGCTCTCTGACAGAGGAAACTAAATAGCTCACAAAACTAACTACAAATCCCAGGCTTCAATGGCATGCAGCCATGGCAATTAAAGAGACGTCAAACTGTGCTAATTCTACAGTGGAGATGCAGCCCAGGAAAACTGTGTGCAGAACTGTATTGCTAAATTTCTTTTGAAAAGTATTCCACTAGTAGCGTAGGCTCTACTTCACTAGTAGCCTTTTGGGGTAGGTTTTCACACTCCACACTGGCAATATAAACAGCAGATTGGCTGTTCTTTGGTTGTCCTTCCATATTTGCTAGGGTTAGGGGCACAAGACCCCCATGAATATGGAAAAACCACAAATACTGAAGGAGGGCCTAGATATTCCTAGAGAGGACATATTAATCAAATCCATGAATGGTGTGTGTGTGTATGTGTATATATATATATATATATAGAGAGAGAGAGAGAACAGTATAGTATGTATGTATGTATGTGTGTATATATATATATATATATATATATATATATATATATATATAGTATATATACAGCAGGTAGCTGTCCGGAATCTTTTTGAAGACGTCCAGAGAAAGAGACTCCACACCTAGTTCTCCCGTAATTGGTTCTATTTTGAAACTGTTTTTACAGTTTAAAGCGTTGCTCTCCCAGTTCATCTGTTCTGGCTGCCTCCTGTTGCATTCTGGGATTTGTAGTTCAGTGAGGCCTAAGAGCCCTCTAGCCGAACATTCTAAATGCCCCCTTCCTTCCCGAAACTGCGAATCCCAGAATGCACCAGGAGGGGTTAGGGGTGGGATGGGAACACTTTAAAGAGCGTCGTGCGGCAAACTAGTAGCCTACAGCTACGTATCACGACCCCCACAAACTTCACAGGGTTTTCTCAGAGGGGCTTTTACCCGTTCCTTCCTCAGTTTCTAAACCAGTGGCTCCCCAAACTGTGCCCTTTCTTAAGAGGTTTTGGACTTCACCTCCCAGAAGCCTCAGCCATGTTGGCCAATAGCCTGGGATTCTGGGAGCTGGAGTCCAAAAAATCCCCTTAAAGAGCACCGTTTGGGGACCACTGGTTTAGCAACTGTGGAGCTGAGCCACTCTCACTCGGAGCAGTTACTTCAGCCTTCAACGTTCGAAAGCGGACTCAACGGTTTTTTTTAAAAGGGTGGGGGACATTGCGCATGCGCAACATTAAAGTCCCACTTTTCTGCGAAGCGACTCCCCCTCTCTATCGCGCATGGGCCGAGCTTTGTGCGCTTGCGCAAAGCATGCCGGCCTCCGGTTGGCCCTTTCAGGGACCGAGGGGGCGGGGCCAATTTGCAGACGTGGCGCCTGTCTCATCAGTCGCGCCAGGCGGGGCCTGGCTCTGTCAGTGCGGAAGTAGTGGGCGAAGGAGGAGGAGGATGGCCTCTGACATGACGGCGGGAGACAGGTACCGGCTATTGGGCCCTTGGGGAAGCCAGGAACGCCGCTGAAGCCCCGCTCCGTCCTTGCTAAGCGGCTTGGCTTGGATGCGGGAAGCAGCAGCAAGAGCAGCAGAGCCCCATTCACACGTTACATACGCGAGATGTGTTTCCTTTGCCTCCTTCCACCAAACCCAGGTTTAGAGCCGAGTTTAGGGCTCCTCCTCGGTCGGGGAGGCAGGCGGTTGAGTCCTGTAGGAGCCACCGAGGAGGCCCCTTGAGGGAGGGGGGGGTTTTCTCTAAAAGACAGGCTGGATGTCAGGGATGCTTTGATCGTGGTTTCCTGCAGCGCTGGGAGGCTGGCCTGGATGGGTGGCCTTTGGGCCTCTTCCGACTCTGGAGTTGATCACACCAGCGAGACCCTGCGGGAAAACGGGATTGGAAGCAGAGTTACACTAGAGAAAAGCTGGAAATGCCCAGAGTTTATCACACGACGTTGCTCTTAATGTGAAATAAACCAAAGTTAAACCCGAGAAAAGCAGCAGCTTCTCACTTTCAGGAAATTCCGAAAGCAAAAAGGGGCCGTTTTTCTCCACTTTAACTTCAGTCTCACTTCGCATCATTTCACTTTAGCAGCAATTCAGTGTGATAAACTTCCAGAATTCAAGGGTTCTGTTTACATTCGAATTTAATTTAACTCTCTCTTAAATCCCATTTTCCCGTGGGATCTCACTAGTGCAATAAAGCTCTATGATTGTGTTAGGATTATCACACAGGAAGCTTACCATGGATGAAACGCCTGCAAAACGCTCCAGGAGTGCAAAGGTGTGATAGCCAGTCGCTCCTCTGATTCGTCATTGAGATGCCTTTTCCTTCCTCAAAGCATTCGCAGAGCAACCATTTCTTCAATAACGGAAGTTCCCATTTTGAAGGAATGGCTGCTCCACAAACGCTTTGAAGACAGGAGAGGAGAGGGGACGCTTCAGAAGCGCGACCGGCTATCACACCTTCCTGCTTCAGGAGCCTTTTACCAGCGTTTTAACCACAGTAAACTAGGTGTGATAATCCCCTATGATTCAGATTCTTCACTATCTGAATAACCAGTGAGAATAGACAGGATGAGCAACCAAACTAGCAGAGGTGTGCATAGATACGGTTCCAATTAAGAAAACAGCATGAACAATAAAAGTGGCATGCAGGAGTGGGATTATTTGCATAGTGGCACTAAAAAAAATGACATCTGAATGACCCCCAAAATGACCAAAAGAAGGCTGTTGCACTTTGGCCACATCATGAGAAGGTCGCGCTAAAAAAAGTTATTAGACAAGTCATTATGAAATGCAGTAATGCAAGGAAAGATGGAGGGTAGGAGAAAGAGTGAAAGGAGGTAGGAAAGATGCTGTGGACAGATTCATCTGTCAGCAGGCTCAGCTTATTCTGTCGCCCCTCTCCTCCTGTTTCCCTGCATAGCAGCAGCTATCACCTGCTGGGAAGGGGGATTCGACATCTCCTAGTTCTCTTTCAGGCTCACCTTCCACACTTTCGACATGTGGCTTCCATATATTTAGCAGCAGTGCACATGTGCACATACAAACACTCTGCAATGATAAGAAAATGGTTCACTGATAAATTTCTTCTTGAAGGTAAAAGAGCCTTGACAGATACCAAGATGATTGTCTTTTTAGCTATTCACTTCACTTTCACTGTGCTCATGAGACTCAAAGACATGTGGCAATGGTGGACTTGAACTCAGATGTCACTGGTCCAAGTTGTACTCAGTCTTTCTGAGATTACATAGAAGAGTTTAAGCCAATTGCTTATTACCAATTGTGTGTGTGGAGGGGTGTATCTCTGAATATTAGTCTAGTTTATGTTAGTTTATGTTAGTAGGAGCTGGTAGGGAGTACATTTTGAGGCCTCATTAATCCTTTAATGAGAAATCTGTTGGGATTTGTGCTGAATTCCCCAACTTCCAGGCTTCCCAAACAATCCAGACATTTTGCATATAACTCAGGTTGTCAAATAGGCTTCGTAGTTTACTTCTAGCCACATCATCCCTAGTGGTTTCACGTCATTTTTCAAAATATAATGTAGAAGCTGGGAAGGTTCCTTTTGAGAATCCTACATTCCCCAGTCTCCCAGCTGTCTGGAGGTTTCTGAAAGTGGTGATCCAAAACAATAAAGTTTCCAGGCTCTTTATTATTATTATTATTAACCTTTATTTATGAAGCGCTGTAAATTTACACAGCGCTGTACATACAATCTTTTTAGTTAGATGGTTCCCTGCCCTTGGGCTTACAATCTAAAAAGACATGACACAGAAGGAGAAGGGAGTGGTGGAGGGAAAGGGTAAGAGGTCCAGCAGTTCCTCTCTACCTCCGAGGCCTGGACCAAGGCAGATGGACTGGAGGGAGGGCTTGGCTTCATAATGGATGGTTAATCATTTTCCAGGGAAAATACATACTCTCAAGTAGGATAATACATATACAGTACATAGCAATACAGGAAATGGTTCAATAAACAGGCACCACAAGAACATCAAATAGTAAGCGACAAGTATGCAATGCCTGGGAAGGCTTTTCTGAACAGGATGGTTTTCAACTCCGTTTTGAAGCTAGTTAAAGAAGTGATGGCTCTTGCTTGTGGGGGAAGAAGGTTCCAGGAGTGAGGGGCAGCAAGCAAAAAGGGGCGAATCCGGGATGGGGCAGAGGAAATCCTGGGCTGGGACAGGAGACCCTGACTACCAGAACGGAGGGCCTGAGTGGGAAGGTGAGGAGAAAGAAGGTCTGATAAGTAAGGAGGGGCCAGTCCATGGAGGGCTTTAAATGTCGACAGCAGGAGCTTACACTGAATGTGGAAAGGGAGGGGGAGCCAGTGAAGGGATGCCAAGACAGGAGAGATGTGGTCAGAGCGGTGGGTGGAAGTGATAATGCGTGCAGCTGAATGCTGGACAGAGATTAAAGGACGGAGGTGAGAAAGAGGAAGCCCAGCCAGGAGGACGTTACAGTAATCCAGTTGTGAGATCACTAGGGCATGGACCAGGATCTTGGCAGTAGAGGCGGAGAGATATGGTCGGATTTTGGCAATATTGTACAAGAAGAATCTACAAGCCTTGGCTGTGGTCTGGATCTGAGGGACACACGACAGAGAAGAGTCAAAGATAAAATCAAGACTGCAGGCTTGCTGGATTGGTTGAATAGAAATGTTCTCCACAGAGACAGAAAAGGAGTGTTGAAGGGTGGGCTTAGGGGGAAAGACAAGAAGCTCCTTCTTGGACATGTTGAGCTTCAAACACCGATGGCGCATCCACTGCGAGACAGCTGTGAGAGAAGACGAGACTTGCTGTTCAAGCCTTGGAGAAAGGTCAGGGGTGGAAAGATACAACTGGGTGTCATCGGCATACAGATGGTAGGAAAAACCAAAAGAGCTGATGAGTTTTCCTAAGGACAGTGTGTAGAGAGAAAACAGAAGGGGACCCAGAACAGAGCCCTGGGGAACTCCAACAGATAAGGGAACAGGAGAAGAAGTCTGACCCCCTGCAACTACTGCAAAAGTTCTGCCAGACAAGTAAGATCTAAACCAGTCGAGAAAAGTGCTGCTTCTCTAAAATGACTGTTGCCATTTATTTTGTTTTGCATGTTAAAATCTAGCTTTTACATCTAGTTGTTGACAGAGTATATGTAAAGTGGGTATTTAAATTGTCAACGTACTAGTCATGTATATTGTATAGAAATCAGTTCTAAACTTCAAATGGTGCCCTTATGACTGTTTACCCTGCTTTTCTTCTCCATTCTGTCATTAGAGTTCTTCTGACAGGATGACAGGGAAAAGCCAGAATTTAAATTTCCAGCTGCCAGCTGCAGCACAGCCTTCAGTGGAGAGCCATTCTTATTCATTTGGGAATGGAATCAGCTCCGACAGTGATGTTTTGGAAGATGAAGTGGAGGTGTATGAACTGCGACCCCGGGGAAGGGAGAAAGTCCGAAGAAGTACATCCAGAGAGAGATTGGATGATATTATATTTATAACAAAGGATATACAAGAAGGAGACACATTAAATGCCATAGCTCTTCAATACTGCTGTTCCGTAAGTCCGCACAGTTCTGTCCAGTGAAGTTAATTTGGAGGAACATGTAAATATAGAAAATGTTAAAATTTATATATATATATGACTAAATGTTTTGTGCTGTTAGAAACAACTTGTAGGGTTGCTTCACAGAAGCCAGGAAGTATTATACATATTGATTTCATAAACCTATGCCAGATTGGGAGTGTGCAGTAAAACAGCTTCAAATATCTTACCCATGTTTTGATGTCTGTTTGTTTCTCTGTTTTCAATGAGCCATATTTTATAAAACTGATTGGTACAGAAAGGCCAAAACTTAATGGCAATTGGAAATTAAAAGTTACTTTTCTTTTGTGTGGTGAAATAGTGATTTAGTGCAAGTACATCTTTGTGTGGGGAACCATACGTGGATAAATTGACTCATCCCTAGGAACCACGAGAACCAAATTCTTACAGACTTTGCCTGAGATCCAGTAGGACCACTCTGGGGAATGGGGGTGGGAAATAGCTGCTTCCCCTACCCTGAGTTCATAGCCAGCTGCTTGTTACACCTCTTCTAGGGTGCTGTCTGCTATGGGATGTGCTTTTGAACCAACCAGTTGTCCTTACAAATGGGTAGAAAAAAATACCATCCCCTCCCTTCAGTAAGAGCAAATATGGTGTCTTTATTTCCAGGTACAAAAATATAACTGAACACCTCCTATGTACACCTCCAAGGCCAATGAGTGGCTTCTGGGAGGGGACATGAAGTTGCACCTTTGACCCTCTGGCTCCCTGTGTTCACCCATTCATTTTTGTAGTAGACACACTAAACAATCTGAACAACTTAAGGGCATAGAGGTTAAGACACTGGTGACTGGTTGGTTGATGTATTTTGTCCTACTTTACTACAAATAGAAATCAAAACATAATCTCAGAGTCTAACTCATCTATCTCTAAGAGCAGCCTTAATGCTCCTTACACTTAAATTGCTTGATAACCAAAAATCAATCTTACCTTAGTGAAGCCTGTTTTCTGGGTGATTAGGAAAAGAGAGAGAGTACAGTCTGCTGTTACCTTGCTCCAAACATGTTTTTCAAGCAGAGGTCATTATTCCTGTTTTGTACATGAACACACACAGCCCAAGCATCTTATTTACATGAATGAAAGTGCAAAAATGTACATATCACTAAATCAAAATGACATGGCTACACCCTTGGAAGTTTCTTTCTCTTCCTTAGAAAGTGGAAGGTAGACAAACGTTTTCTGGAAGAAACATTTCTGGATGAGAGTACGGTCATTTGTCATGTAAAGATGTGGTCCTATAGTATGTCTAGTGCTGGTATATTAAGCTATCTTGAGAACCCCATTGTATCTAAAAGCTGTTGGGCCTATGTTTCAACGATACTTCCTTATGTGGAAATCTTTTGCTTTAAAGAGGGAAATCTTAAAGTGTGTAATATGGCATGGAGGAGGTAAAATGTATATTATTCAAAGAGAGGGTTGTCAGATACAACTAATAGACTTCTTAAGAATCCAGTCCACATTAGTATTGGTAAATATGCCTTGCAAGTTGTCAGTCAGAATCTTCCTGTGAGTGGTAAAGGATTCTAGGAACTAGTTACAAACCATTGTAGAAATAGAGAATAATAGAAGTACTGGTTTACAGTTCTTAAAACACCAAGACAGTTAACTTAAGTTTTAAAAAATGATGTTATCCAGGACCAAGCCAGCTGCATTACAGCCCATGGATGAATTGCTTATTTGCTTACTAGTTACAGGTCATATTTGCATGCACTTTGTACACTGACCATTTGTGTACATCCATGGTGCTAGCATACCAGTAGTGCAGAAGTGGGAATCATGTCTTCCTTCAGAAGTTGTTAGACTTCAGCTTGCAACTACTTCCTTTGTGAAGTTGAAGGCTTTCACAGCTGGCATGCATAGGTTTTTGTGGGTTTTTCGGGCTATGAGGCCATGTTCTAGAAGAGTTTATTCCTGATGTTTCACCAGCAGCTGTGGCTGGCATCTTCAGAAAATGCTGGGATGAAAGAGAGTGGGGTATATATACTGACAATGGATCATTAAGTAAATGGACATCCTGTAGACCTTGCCATTCAACAACAGAACAATACATAGATTAACATGCAAATCACCTCCTCTCAACCAACAGTATATATATCCCACTTTCTTCCATTCCAGCATTCTCTGAAGATGCAGCCACAGTTGCTGGCGAAATGTCAGGAACAAACTCTTCTAGAACACGGCCTCATAGCCTGAAAAACTCACCAAAACTATATTTTCTTTGTATTCATAATGGAAGCTGAGGTGCTGTGAATTGTAGTTCAACAATATCTGGAAGGCCACATGATCCTACTTTTGCAGTAGTGCATTTAAATGTCACTGGATGCATGTCGAATGTACTTGCATTTTAGCACTTAAGGCTCTGACTATATCTGGTGCTCATGTGGCAAATGACCAGGGTTTATAGTTTTAAGCTCCTCCTTTTCTAATAAATACAGTAAGAAAGAGAACCATAATAGAACCTTGTCAGCAGCAAGACTATGGCTGCATCCGTGCTGCAGAAATAATCCAGTTTAACATCACTTTAACTGCCATGGCTCAATGCTATAGAATTCTGTGAATCCTCATTTGTTGTGGCATCTGAGCTGTCTGCAGAGAAGGTGAAATGTCTCACTAAACTACAGTTGCCAGAATTCCATAGCATTGAGCCATGGCATTTAACATGGTGTCAGAATGGATTATTTCTGCAGGTCAGATGCAGCCTATAACACAATTTCTTTCCTTAAACAAGGAGTTATTCCTTACTACTTTGATCCATAAGCACTGTTTCCCTTTTCTAAATTAATGTGGAGTCAAGGATGAGGTAATATTCCCAGCCTCCTTTATATCCGTCATTGGGACTTTTGTGCTAGAATCCCCCAAATTTCCTTCCTATAATTCCTAAAATATTTGGCCAGTTGAGCAGCAGTAGCATATAGCCAGGCTTTTTGTCAGTGGAGATATTTAAATTTATATCTCCAGAAGTTGTAAATTGGAATAAATATTGGTAACTTTTTTAAAGTAAAAAGTAAAACTAATTTATTTAATCATACTTTATGTTTCAGGTAGCAGATATCAAAAGGGTGAACAATCTTATTACAGATCAGGACTTCTTTGCACTGAGAGCTATTAAAATTCCAGTGAAGAAGTTCAGTGTGTTGACTGAGACACACTGCTTTCCTAAAAGCAGGCAAGTTTCAAGAGTGGCTTCTACTTCATACTCTGCAGAATTTCCAGAATCATCGCTATCTGCTGAATCATTCTCCACTGAGACGGTTGGCAATTTCTTGAAAGAAGTAGACCGTGATATAGAACAAATAGTGAAATGTAATGCAACAAAGAGAGAGAATCTTAATGAAGTTGTTTCTGCCTTATCTAACCAGCAATCAAACTTTGAATCAGATGGTAAAACCAGCAAGCAAAAAGACCCTTATTATGGAGCAGACTGGGGAATAGGATGGTGGACGGCTGTAGTAATAATGGTAGTGGTAGGCATAATAACACCTGTATTTTATCTTTTATACTATGAGGTTTTAGTTAAAGTGGATGTCAGTCACCATTCTACAGTGGAATATTCTTCAGTTACATCTCCATCTCAATCAAAACCATTAGGAAATGAAGTAAATCAGCACATTTCATGAAATTTGAGGTTTTCCTTTTACAAGTGAAAGATATGAGGATCCATGCAACATATTCTGCGAAGAGGAAAAGAACAACAGGTCCTATGTGCAGTTTAAAAGTAGCTGTCTTTTGTGATGGTATTTAGTGTGAGAACACTTCTGCTATCTTACTGTGTGTATGGAAGAAGTTGCTTTTTGGTACAAGATTCAAGTATGTTGATATTAATCAACATACTGTATGTTGATATTCAGTATGATATTCAGTATGTTGATATTAATTACACATTGCCTGAATCTGCTAAAGTACTCCTATTTAAGGTGCAACACTCTCATTTAAGGTAATGGGAATGAAACCAATTTAAATGGAAATAACTTATTGTGAGTTTTATAAAGCCTTGATCGTGTTTGCTGAAAAACAAATCTTCAGTTGAGATGTTGGTATGTAAGCTTTTTGTATTTTAAAAGGACAACTCATTCTTTTTCATCATTAGAATAATACAGGGATTAGAAATAATTTTTTAAAAGAAGAGCATTAAAAGCATATAAACCACAAAGAAGCAAAAACCACATAAAAGAGATACAAGGCTTTTTAACCTGCAAATGGTTAAAACATTGTTGTGGGATTTATCAACCTTCCATCAAAGAATCAAGGAGAGTTGAATAAAGTTGACAGGAGGGTAAAAATCAAAACAAATATGATGAAATTTAGAGTTAACAAAAAGTATTTAATTCAAAATATTTTCTTCTTTTGCTGGTAAAGATATAAATGAACTGGCAGTTCAGACGTTTTTACAGTTCTCATTTTCAGACGGCACACCATCGTTCATCTACTTTCTCACAATCAAATACGGGTTTATTGAGCTTTTGGTTTACCCCATTATGTAGTTTACACATCTATTTTGTAAATTTTTGCCTGCTAGACACATCAGGAGGATTGTGTTTCAATCTTCCCTTCATATCAGTACCGCAAACTCTGCATGGATAAAATCTAGCAAACGCGTTGAGAAAATCTCGCATTTCTTGTTGCTTCTTCTTCCCTGGTTTGTTAGGAAAATAAGCGGCGATGGTGTGCAACAGTGCCAAAGAAAAGCGGCCTAACTGCTCCTGATCCAGGGGTCCATCTGAATAGTAGTCTCCTTTGGCCCTTGGTGTTTTCTGCATCAGAGAAGAGTATATGACAAGCTAATTAGCACTGAGAGCATGCTGCCTAAACTGCTTTTGGCTGGAGGAAGGAGTGGGACCAGTGACTCATGGGACTAACTGCACATGGCATGTAAGTGTGTGCAACAGTATTGAAACCCTATTTTTTCTTAAACAACTTTAATAGAAGAATAGCTTTGAGTAGGAAAGCAGAAGAAAGGGGAAATGGATGTTCAAACCATGTCTCATTAGTATCTTTTGTATTCTAAAACTGTTCTCTCTCTACTTTCTATTGTTGCCATGAAGGTTACATCTTTGTGTATTTACATGAAAGTGTAAGTGTGTGCATGCCCATGCATTTTGGAACAGAGGAGTGACAGCGTCTCTTTCTAATTTGCTCCTTTTTTTCAAAAACAGTAAGGCATTAGAACTCCAGTACATATACATTATGTCTAACATACAGTTAGTCGTATAGCTAATCCCTTATTCCAGTATTTTTTTTAAAAAGCATATTCTTGTCCATAAAAACTGTTCTACCTTTAAAAAGATACTATATCCATGAAACTGATTATATTGTTGGACCTCTGAAACAGCAGTGTTCAAAACCTATCTGTGCCCATAAAATCTCAGCTGAAACCTGACTTGAAATATTATAGAACTGTAGAGAAGTTGAATTCTTTTTAATGGTTATGCTACAATTAATTTATTTTAAGAACAGTGAAATGAATAGTAAATCTGTTCATTTTTAGATGCTGAAAGTCAAGCTATTCAGAAAAGTGCTATGCGCTCTTACTTTGAAAACTCATGGGCAATATAAAAGTATCTCTGCATCTTCTCAGTTTTAAAAATCATGTAAAATCTGATATTAAATTTAAAAACTCACAGTTTAGACAAAGTTGGTGCACTCAGATAATAAATTTCTTGTATGACAAATTTTCACATAATATACATGGATAGCTGAAGCAGTTGTCTCTTAAATTACTTTGATTTAGCATTTTATGTCATACTTGTGCAAGTGCTTACTAAAGAATGAAGTTAAGATGGTTCCTTCTCATGTTAGCATACAAAGTAGTTGAAGCTCTTTGCAGATTTCAGTAACTTTCTGCAAATACAGCTCATCCCGCTTTTCCTGTACAGAAGCATACGCTCATCTTGTACAACTTTTTGGTGGCAGCAGGGCTAGGCTTTTGCACCTTTCTGGACTACAGCAATGCTGTAGTATACATCATGCTAAAGTAAAATGTTCAGCAGATGTGTGAAATGATTGAAGCAGAAAAAAAATCTATGTTATGTATTTGGGGGGGGGGTTAAGATGATTCATGAGTAAAGAAAATCCAAAATCTACAGCTAGGCAATACTTTAATGAAGTCAGACCAAAATATCACAAAAAATTATATAAGCTAAGGGATTTTCAGAACTATTCAGCTAAATACTATAAAAAGTGAGAATGGGAAAGAAACAAGAAAGTACGTATTTTCATGCAAAAACCTTAGGAAATATATAGTTATTTATAACTGAGTTTTGAAAACTAGTGTGACTCTTAAATTAGCTAAATGTAATAAAGCTAGGGCTTCTTCCAAACCTTCCCTGGATTTGGAGAATCCGTCTTACTGTGTCTTGTTCACAGAACAGTGATCCTGCTTACAATCTCATTCCATCTTACACTTCCAGGTTTTTTTAAAGACCAAAAGAAAAGTAACAACCATAGCTAGTTTGTGTGCTGGTGTATTTAATCCCCCCCCCAACCATCCTTGCTCTTTCTCAGATGTCTCTTGACTGTGTTCTACTCTTCGGGTGAAAGTGGTATCAGAGCTGATGTGCATGCATCCCCTTCTGAAAAAGCATTTACGTCTTAGCTTGTTTGCACCTTTTATAGGGAGTTGGATATAATAGTTAAATCTAAACTGCTCAAGAAAATTAAAAGGAATCTTGGATCTTGAAAAAAGTTACTTCTTTAATCTAAATCTCCCAGACTATCAGCCAGTGGTTCTGAATTGGATGCACAGTTGCTTGGAATACTGTCTAAGGCACATAGACACATTACATTCAATTGAGTGGCTTTTCCAATATTTCAGTTGCTTTCTAGTTAGGCAAGTGCAGTTATGATCAGAGCTACATCTAGGATATATGCAGGCAAAGAAAAGACAATGGAAGGAGGGTTTGCTGCAGCGACGTTGTCATAATCTAGAAGTGCCTGGTGTTGTGTATTCCCATCATACTGAAACGTGGGGGAAGGCTTTCAGTAATCCCTTTTACTTGGCATGCAGGAAAAGAAATGAACATGAAAAAGGGAATGCAAAAGAGTAGGAAGAATAGGCTGTATATGTACCACCTCAAAAAGTTTAAACACTGTTTTGTGTTACAGCTGGTACAGTGTGTAGAATGCTGCCTTTCAGATAAAGCTTACAGATGAAGGTACAAGAAAATTTCTTATGTGCCTACAGTATAGATGTCCTTGAGTTGTCAGGACTGGTGTGGCTATCACAGCTATAATTCTGTTTTTACAGTAGTATCAGGAATTATGTTATTTGAAAATGCATCATATATAAAACAGCAAAATAATCCATATTACTGGATAGTATTATGTACCAAAAATACAAACTTGGGCTTCATCATAACTCAGGGGCCTGTGCCTTATTTTCATGATTTAACAGCAAACCTGTCACATTTTGTGAAAAGATGAATTCATGAAATGAAAGGTCTTTACTGATTTATTACTATCAGTACTTGCTTGTGTTTCATGAACTATTTTGTGTGTATAAATTTTGATGTGACATTAAGAAAATGAAAAGTGACTTCCCTTCGTGTATTCTGTTGTTATCTATATTGCTCTTTTCCGAAATGTTTTGTGGCACACAAACATATTCTCATCATGTGGTTTGAAAGCTAAATTTGCTATATTAGGTTGTGTAATGAAACACTGTAGTGGGTGCTAATGGCAGTTTGATACATGAAACAGTCCAATCTTAACCATGTTTAGGTAAGCCTCATTTCTTTCAGTGACACTTCAGTCTTGTTTTAAGAACTTCTAGTGAAACAAGTAGGAAAATACTTAAGGTCAATATACTTTTTTGTGGGGGGGGATCAGGATACTGAACTATGGTATGTAATGGATCATTCAATTGTATTTTATATGCTGAAACATATGAAAACAAAGTTTAATTGGTTATTATTAGGACACTGCCACAAATGCTTTTTGGATAATGAAGTCTTTCATTAATTTCATAATTTATAAAATACTATTGACTTGAGTACCTCTTTTGGAATTGAAAGTTCAAAAACAAAAGTATAAATAAAATATATATTTTTAATCCTGTTTAGTCTGATGAATTAATAGTGTGAATGGTTACTGACAGGTGTGTGTTCTGTATCTATATTCTCTCAAAGTAGCTGTGATTTAAAGATATGGCTGAGGTAACACCAAAAATGTGCATATGCCTACTTGCTTGTTCTAATGCCACTAAAAGGAGTGGATTGCAACATGGTTTTTTTTTAATGAACAACAGACCCCCTAAAGTTTGATTATATGTTGTGTAGTTTTTTTGGATTCTCATCATAACTACTGGTAGTTCTCCTCATATTTCGGTGATTAACTATAAACTGGTCAAAGAGGAGTATTCATTAATATTTACTACTACAACTTAGAAGGCAGCTTCTCCTACATATAATGATGGTCCCAACATTCCCATTATGCTGAGTTATTAAAAGCTGGAGTGTCCATCTCATTATTTACTGGGTCTTTGCAAGGATGACTATTTGCATAAGGCTGTTATTATGCAGCCCCCAACATTCACCTCATTTGTGTTCATGGTGGGCTTTGTTAAGCAGGAATGTAAATCTTGCAATTTATACAAGATGCTCTGATCATGGGGGGGGGGGGTGTGTGCAGTTGAGGACTAGGCTTTTAATGTGTAGTCTCCAAGTTTCTTTCATGCAAGATTATGGGGAGTTTAGTAATACTCTCATACTTTCTCATTGCTCCCTGAACCCCTGGGAAAACCCATCAAGTACAGAATAGTATTACAGTGTCTCTATGGATAGGAAAACCTGCAGTGGGTGATCTTTTGGGAATTCTCATATTTTTGCTATAGCTTTCAAGGGTTTTCAGTTTCAGAGCCACTTTGTTTCTTGCACTGCAAGTACTCAGTTACAGGCCAGCTCCTGTTTCTCAGCTAAACCTACCTCACAAGGTTGTTGTGAAGATAATAAAGGGGTGTGTGCAAAACATGTATGCTGCCTCAAATGTCTTTAAAAAAAGGTGGGATATAAACATTACAAATGACCACTGCAAATAACAAACAAAAAATCAAGCTGATGTTGAGCCTGACTGGGTGGGGTTGTCTGATTAGATGCAGTTGTAATTGCATTCAGATCTAATAGTGTTTACTCTGGCCTGAATTCAAGATGCTGATGATGTCATTTCGATCCCTAAATGGCTTGAGAACTTGAAACGTAGAATCTCTCGCCTTGTATAGACTTACCTGGGAATTAGGACATGGTGGTGGGGCCCTGTTCTGTGTTCCACTAGTGGGAACAATATATCACACAGGGCCATGGGAGAGGGTCTACTCAGCTGTGGCACCCCACTTATGGAATGCACTCTTGGAGGACCAATTGGCACCAACATTGGTCTTGAGTGCCAAGTTAAAATCTGGCTCTCTATTAATGCCTTTGAGGCTTAATTTTACTAATTTTTGATTAGTATAGGGTTTGAAATATATTAGCCTGTTCTGCTGTTTTAATCTGGTGATTTATGTAATTCATGGTTGTTCTATTTAAATTACTCTGTTTTTACCTGAAATTGTTTTAAACTGTTTATATTGTCTTAATGTTATGCCACAATGAAATCGCATGATAAAGGGCAGAAATATTTTAAAGAAAAAACTATATTAAAAAGTAAGCTTAGATACAATCCTCTTGGTGCAGCAACTCTTTTAAAAAAGGTTTAAATATTTATGTTAATAATGGAAAAAACAAACATTTGGAAAATGGTTCTAAAAGTGTCAGGAGAAAGTGTATGGTAAGCTGTCATTCTCATGCACCAGCAGACGGAGTGGTAATCCAAAGCCAACGTTCTTTTGTGTTACTTCCATTCACTCCCCTCTGCTCTCCCCTCTCCCCAGAAAAAATTATTTTCCTGTATAGTCAGCATGATGCGTTCTTTCATTCAAAGCACCTTACATTTAGGCAGAAGGATGTCTGTGATGCAACAAGATGGAAGGAACATCCACATTTATACATCATTATAAAATAGACAAATGTCTGCACAGGCAGCCTTTGGAAGGCAGCCATAGCCACCTGGATAGTGGAGGCTTGGGAACATCCCAGTAGTAGGTAGACTACTTCTCCATGCCATCCAGAGTGAGAGGTTGGTTCTTACCATGAATATTCATTCTTGGATGACCCATCTATTCCTTCCCACATTGGCTGCAAGCTAAGTACGATTAAATATAAATTTAAAAAACCTAAAATAAATAAAAATAAAGAACAAATAGGTGGTTAAAATAGGTGCACACATAAAACAGTTGTCTAAAGCAGGCTTTATAATGAAATGACATGAAGTAAGAGGGAAATAACAGAAAAGAACATTGGTTTTGGACTCCTACTTCATCTGCTGTCATGTGGAAATAACCCCAACAGTATGTGGATTGTGCCTCCAGGTCATCCAAGAAGGAACATTCACAGTAAGTACCAGCCTCTCAATTGCTATAAAATTGTAATTTTGCTCTCACCACACTCATAATGCTCCCTCATTTCACAGGAAACCATTCGGGAAGTAGCAGTTCTTGATGGTCTAAGAGTTGTGGCCCACAGTGATAAAATGTTTGTTGTTGTTATTAGTAATAAGTAGTAGCAGGAGGAGTGCAGCGTCGTCGTCAGAACTTAAAGTCTGGGTTGTCTTAGGCCTTAAAGGTTGTCTTATGATATCAGAGGCAAGAATCACTAAGCCACTTAATCTAATGTGAGTTTCATCAGTGCCTTGAGAGGATAGACATATTTTTCCATGTACTGAACCTCTTGTTCCAGAACAACTATTTCTCTGGAGCCTTGCCCAATGGTGAGTGTTTCCTGGACATACTATAAGGCTTTGTGTTTTGGACTGGCTTCTATTGAACAGGAATAAAATTTGTTCTGGTTATCTGATTTACATAATGTCCAGTAACCAAACTGAATTGTTAAGTAAACAATCAATTTATTACCTGTTGTTCTAAACTAGGATTTTTGTTCAAAGCTTTTGCACAGGGCAAATGCTTTTTAGGACAAAGTAAGTGAAATGCATTAAAAAGAAGAAACAATGCCTGTAAAAATGAGCTAACCTCATGATCGCTTAAGAACATGATCATTTCATAGTCACTAAAATACATGGCTCCAATGGAAAGTAAACTCATCCCTCCATATTTGTGGATTTGATATTTGTGGATTTGATTATTCACGGATTTGATTGATATGTTCTCTCTAGGAATATGTAGGTCCTCCAGTGCAACTCTGGTCAACTAACTAAAAGTTGCACTGAAAGGCCTAGAGATTTCTAGAGAATACTCTACTAGGCATTTGTAGCTCCTCCAGTGTAGTTCTATGGTCAATGTCTATTGGACGTTGACCACAGAATTGCACTGGAGGACCTAGAGATTCCTAGAGATGTCCTCTCAGGTAAAAACATGGTGTTTTTGTTTTATTTGCGATTTTCCCATATTCACTGGGATCTTGTGCCCCTAACCCTAGCAAATATGGAAGGACAAGTGTATTTCTCTTCTTTTACCCGGAGAATCTTCCAAGCTGCAATTATGTTGGGGGGGGGGGGGGGTATCCCATTAAATCCAATGAAAATAAGAATGAGGAGGGATGTTTCAGCCTGACTGGGAAGGCTCCAGAAGTATAAATGTTCCCTTTTTCTATCACAGATCTTCAGATCTTCAATTAATAGCTTATTACATTAAGGCTAGATTTGTCATTTATGCACATATATTTCCTTCCTGCCTAACAATCCCATAAGAAACGTAAACATATATGTAACCCTATAGAGGTCAGCCCATTGTTATGCCAAGTGACACATAATGCTCCTGTAGAGCCAGGAAACAAAACATATTATGCAGGGCACCACTGGGGTCCAATCCATTCTTCCATATCAGGAATTGGGACTAAATACCCAAGCTTTTTTTATATACTGGATTCTCATACTCTCATGTTGTAGCACAAGGAAAATGAATTGTCTGCTAATTTTCTGAGATGATACCCTTTCATAATTTGAGGTAAGAGAACTGGGCACTCAGGTCTCCTCCAGAACATATTTTCTACTTGTTGAAAGGATCATTGGTGTTTATCACACGTGAAACTGGAACTCTAAACCGAAGCACTGCCGTAGCAGAGTCACTTCGAATCCAAGGCAATTCATGTGATGAACTATCACACATGAACGAAATTGTGGTAATTACAAGGTCAAAGCAGAGTGAGTGCACATTGTATTACCACACCGGTACATACCATGCAGATTCAACAATTCAAATCAGCACCCTTGCTCATGCTCAGTGGGGGTCTGAAAACATCGTGAACCTTTGCACTTTCAGGGTGAAGAAGGGGGCCACTTCCTGGTTCCAGTTTCACGTGAATGCTAGCCTCACGTGAATGACAGCTTCATGTTTCCTCTTCCCTTCTATTTTATTCTCCCTGAAACATGCGAATGTGCCACCCTTGCCAGCCCCCCAACCCTGCCAACACCATCCAAACTTGCCCTCCTTGACAGTCCTTCATTCCTCCCTGAAACATCCAGGACTCTTTCTGTGGGCTCTGGAGTCTGTTTTTGCATTCAAACCTGCACCCACTGCCCACCCTCAACTCTGTCCATGTTAAAACGTGAATACATTCATTCCCCAATAGCTCTCTGCCCTTTCCCCAGCAGCATTTCCCCTTTGGCAACAATGGAAGCAGATGGAGTACCAGAAGCAAATGGAGCAAAATTGCAGCGCAGCATGGGAAATGTGGAACCATGGAGAATGGGGGGGGGGGGCGTACCAGGATGGAAGCAAAGCTGCATTCCACACCAGACCAGTTCGGAGTGAAACTGAAGTGAGCTTAGAAGCAATTTTTGTGAATTCACTTATTACCGAATTCACCAAAATGAGGAGTCACTTTGGATTGACTACAGAAGCGCCTTGGAATGACCCCCCCCCCATAGAAAGCAATCACGTGTGATAATACATCACGTTATCACGTGGATTCACATCGTTAGACCCGCAGTGGATTCAGATCAGAGCTGCAAAAACCTGTGTGATAAACACCATGGTTTCAGTATGCTGTTTCATCCATGTTATCATCGCTCCCACTTCTGTAGTCACCACCACCATCAAAACAGGAAGCAATACAGTCTAAGGCGGTATCCAGACCGGAGCCTTGTGCCAGCCTGGATACGTGCTAGGGTTGCCTCGGGGCGTCCTTTACAGACGCATCAAAATGGCGGCACCCTGTCTACATGGGTGCTGCCATTACGATGTCATGGCCGCGCTGCAGCCAAACAGCGTGGCGCGGGCATGACATGCATGCGCCGCTGCAGGGCACTTGTGGCACCCTTTCAGCGGTGCCAGAAGGAGCTCCGAAATGGAGTTCCTTTCGCCACATATATCGCTGGCGCAGCCTTTAAATGGTCGCGCCAGCGATACGGAAGAGAAAGGGTCCGAAGCTTCCAAACTTGGAACAAGGGTAGCCCCATGTAGAGCGCATTGCAGAAATCAAGACAAGAGGTTCCCAGAATGTGTATCAATGTTTCAAGGTCCCCCCGGTCCAGGTAGGGTCACAGCTGGTGAATCAACCGAAGTTGATAACAAGCACTTCCGGCCATCGACTCCACCTGTGAAGTCAGCTGGGGGGACGAATCCAGGACTACTCCCAAGTAAATGCAAAGTAAATACATTACTTTGCATTTAAAAAGTAACATCTTTAGAAGGATATCAGTTGTTCTTTTGAGAAACTGAGACAGCTTGAAAGCACATAAAAAGAAAAAAAAATCACCCAACAGCAGTATGAATCTTTAATTTTTAAAGATGTTTCCTGCCTGAGGATGGGATGCAAGCCAATTACAAATGCAAATAATTTCTTTCTATTGACTGAATGATTCCATCAAAAATACTCATCTCTAATGATATTCTAAGGATGCTAAGATATTCTTCAGCAATATAACACAATTTTACCATTCTTTAGCCAAATTTGACGGACATACGGCCATCCTAATCATATTTTACTTGCTAGTCAAACTGTATTGATTTCAATGCAATTTACTTGTGAATAAAGTGCTTTTAGGACTACAGACATAGAGCATGAGATGAGACCAAAAACAATTGTAACTTACAGTATTATAGTTTTCAATATAGTCAACACAATCATGAAAATATAGGATAGATGGTTTAAAAAACAATGTATGTGTTGATTCAGTGTTTCTTAAAAGTGTGGAAAATAAGATATCTCTTGTTTGGGGGGGGGGGAACAGTAACACCCAACTACTCCAAATTGAAACCAAGTAAAGGGGAAAATTGTGAAATGGTACCCCTTAGCCCCTAGTGGCTGAGATGGCCTTTGCCATTAAATTAAAATGGGAAGCAACATGGAGGAGGAGGTGGTACAGCCTTCTCGGGTTTTGGCGGTTATATGTGCCTTTTCCAGATGTCAAGGCACTGCTGATCCCTGCTCCTGAGTGTTCTGTTACGTAAGAAAGACACCACTTCTTTATGTTCTTCATCATATTCCTCCAGCTCTTCTATTTCTTCATCATCATCATCTTTGTTCTTCTATTTGTTTTTTCCTCCTCACCTAATTTTTCCTCATCTCCTTTCTTTTCCAACCCTTATTAATGATTAATAACAAGTTTGCCACATTCTTTGATCTTCCATCTGAAAGCAGGAACTGGGGCAAGGGGAGCGACAGCACTTCAAATGTAATAAACTAGCAACTAAAATGATTTAAAAATAACTATTGGAGAAAGCATCTGTATTACCCAGCTCTTGGATATGAAGAACCCTAGTGCGGAGACAAGAAATTGTTACAAACAGCCCCCAACAGGAAGATTAAAACAACCAGCATAACCTAGCAAGACTAGAGGGTCTGTCAGAACCCTCACTTTAAACCAATCCAAAACAGCCCTATATTGTTTTGTACTCAAATTGCTCTTTAAAAAGAAAATCCTTCCACATAGCCTTCCGGTCATTCTGTTGTTTTCTTCACAATGTTATACGGATTGAACACCCCTAATCTGCAAACCCAAAATCTGAAAATCGACCAACCACTTAGCCTTGAGGCTCTCCAGCCCTGTATCTCATACACAACACAAGTAGTGAAAAAAGGGACACAAGGCTGCAGAGAGGCGAATGTGCAGAAGCACTGCTACTTGGATAGTGGAAGCAGGCAACTGGCAGCATAAATACGCAAGAATAGAGCAGGATTAGGGGTCTGTGAAAGATGGGAATTCAAAGCATAGTGCTCGGCATGAATCGACACCCCCTGCCATTTCACAAATCCTTCAGCCTCACGAATACAGTGCATTGCGTTCAATGCCACTTGTGTTCCAAAACAAATTTTAAAATATTCCACTTCTGAAACACATCTGGTTCCAAGCATTTCAGGTAAGGGATACTTGACCTTTTTCAATCAATGATGACATATAAAACAGACCTCACCTGTATCTTTTTCACTGCATCCACATTACTGTAGCTTTTCAAGCTACATTTTTAAGCTATTGGGGATTTCCACTTGCTAAAGTAAAGAAAAATCTCTTATCTTTGTACTCTTCCAAATTCACATAAATAGATAATATCCTTAACTTATAAAAATGACATAGCTTCTCATATGGAAGATACTGAAGAAAGAAGATATGGATACAATATAAACTAAATCATTATGTGGAAATCACTAAGCAACACAACTTGTCTGAAAATCTGAATCTGTTTATATTCCATTAGATCTCTTTGAATAAAACTGTATCATAGAAATAAGAGTGGTATGTGCATGTGTGTGCATATGTTTTTAATGGTATGCAGAGCTTTTACATATTCCATGAGCACTACGACATTATTTAACTCATAGAATCATATAGTTGGAAGAGACTGCAAGGGCCATCCAGTCCAACTCCCTGCCATGCAGGAAATCTAAATCAAAGCATCCCCGACAGATGGCCATCCAGACTCTGTTTAAAGGCCTCCAAGGAAGGAGACTCTACTACACTCCAAGGGAATGTGTTCCACTGTCAAACAGCCCTCACTGTCAGGAAGTTCCTCCTAATATTTAGGTGAAATCTCTTTTCCTGTAGCTTTAATCCATTGTTCTGGGTCCTGTTCTCTTGAACAGCAGAAAACAAGCTTGCTCCTTCCTGAATATGACATCCTTTCAAATATTTAAATAGTACTATCATATCACCTCTTAACCTTCTCTTCTCCAGGCTAAACATCCCCAGCTCCCTAAGGTGTACCTCATAGGACATGGTTTCCAGACCCTTCACCAGTTTAGTTGCCCTCCTTTGGACATGTTCCAGTTTCTCCACATCCTTTTTGAATTGTGGGGCCCACAATATTCCAGGTGGGGCCTGACCAGAGCAGAATAGAGTGGGACTATTACTTCCCTTGATTGCTTCCCCAAGGTAATTACCACCAGTTACTTCATAACTAGAAAAGAATCATTTACAAAAGTGAAGTTTTGAAATGCTAATTGATAGAAGAAATCATTTAAGGCAAGAAAAGTTTCTTTAAAAATATCCTCTTTTCCTGTGCCACTCAACATTCTTTCATCCTTCTCCTTAGAAAATCATGGGTAAACCAACACAAAGAATACTGAGCAATATTACTCAAAATCACAATCAACCCCACCATTCCAAAACAAACAAACAAACAAAACCCACAAATATTATGAATCCTAAAAGTCAATTACAGCACATAGTTGAATATGCATGTTACCTTTTAATATATCTTGGGAATCTTTTCCAATCTTTGCAAAATTAAAGGTAATTATTTTTGACAGCAATGTCTTTAATGTACAGTATATTTTGGCCAGTGCATTCATAAACCCAGATTCCTTAAAAGATCTCAGCACCTCATACAAGAGCAACTCAAGGATCTCCTTTTAAGCCCCCTGGGCAGTCACTAGCTCTTCAGTGCATATGCTGTCCATGACAGCACACTTAGGGGTGAAGCAGGTTTCTGGCTGGCTTCAATGTGAGGTATTTAGATGACACACACCATGAAGCCATCCAGAAAGCACACCCCCGGCCGCGCCACAGGGAGAAAAGCTGGACTAAAAAAGAACTGAATTTTTCTGGTTCTTCCCAGAAAGTGCACACTTTTACTTGTACGTATAAATGCACTGACACCAGGGCGGCTCTAGAGGAGTGCTCTTTCCAAACCCTAAATAACCCTAATTGTGCAGGGAAGTGTCCTATCACACAAGCACATTTAAAAGGGATGAAGCTGCTATACCCAAGCAGTGAGTGTGGTAATGCTCAAATGAGAAACTATGGCGCAGTACAGACTGCTGAAAAATGGCGGCCTGCCGGTGCCTATTTTTCCTCTGGAGGGAAGCCGCAGCCACAAAACCGTGCGGCTTCCCTGTGATTGAAAAAGAACCCACAAAAAGCAGGTTCTTTTAAAGCCACGGGGGCTGCATAACAAGTGCGCCACTGGCACACTATTACATAAGCGCCACACAGCAATGCGCGGATGCTACACAGCGCTTACATAACAATGGCATTGCCTGTGTAAACAGTAATGGAAGAAGTGGTGCCACACACTGAAAGGAGTAATGGCTGCGCTGCCGCGAGCATGAGCCCCATTACTTCTAATGGGGCTCAAGCATACATGGAATTTCTTTTATGTGGGGGGTGGTAGTCCGGAATGGATCCCCTGAATAAAAGAAGGGACCACTGTACATATTTTGCAAGCCCGACCACCTTTTTACATATTTCAAGTAGCAGGGCCATTAGGGATAGGTTGACCATATTTCCTTGAGGGAAAAATGTGACATTGGCATGGCAAAAATGGGATGGGCTTATGTAATATTCCACATTCATGAAAAAAGTAAGACGATAACAAAAGTATTACTACATGAGCATATTGAGCTAACAATTATTCTGCAGTGAAGTATTCATACAAAAATTGAGGGAGACACAGAGGGGGACTGTATTTCACCATGATTGTCCCATGAATGTATCTCCAATGAAATAATCTTATACAACAAATTTTGGTCTTTCATCACCCTATCATAAAACTTCTCACATTCCATGACACATTTTTTTTTAACAAGTACAATTTCAAACAGGTATCTTCAAACCATTTCCACAACATAACATGTCCTTGAAAACAGGACAAAATTGACATTTGAACCCTAACTCCAAAACAGGTTCAGCACCTTGGATAGTTCCTGTAACGTTTGGCCTAATATGTGGGAGAGAGTTACTGTCCACTAACAGGGGAACCACCAGCCATTGCTGCTGAGTTTATCAACAGACCCTTACTATATACTGATGATCAAGTTGCAAATTTTGAATGACACTAGTTAGGATAAGTGTGCTAATCAACCAGTTCCTCTATCCCACATCTTAAATATCTCATCCCAGTTTCAATCTGCTCTCTTTGTCTGTTTAGTAATTTTTAGGATTAGAATTTTCAATATCACCTATTGCAATACTGAGACTGGGGATATACTATTTAGCTCAGCATTATGAGATTTATTAGCAAAGGATTAAAAGGATCAAGGAAACAATTACCTTATCGTATTTATTCAGTCTTCATATTATGCTTTGACATTCACAATGCTCAAAGAAATAATTCTGAAAAGCTTGAAACTTGATACTCTTAACAGCATGACTGACAACATTTGAGGCATTTAAAACCCTGCTTGTACTTATTTGGAACTGATAGGTTCCTGATATAAAATATTTGGAGGGCTGACACACATACCTATGCATTTTTATTCAGAAGTTCCACTTTCCTCAATAAGGCTTGTTTTCATGGAAATATATAGGATATTTACAGACGGTGGCACTGAGAAATTCCTGCTTAATCTTATGAAATTTAAATAATTTTAATTAATTAATTTTAATTAGTAATTAAATTTGTCCTACAGGTTCCATTATACCAGTCCAACACACAAAATCGGGCTCAGTAAATATACAGTGGGCCCTTGTTATCCACTGGGTTTGGTTTCCAGGACCCCCCATGGATAACAAAATCTGTGGATGCTCCAGTCCCATTAAATATACTGGCATAGCAAAATGGTGGCTCTTAGATAAAATGGAGAATCAAGGCTTGCTATTTGGAATTTATACTTTTTTTTTTAATATTTTCAAGCTGTGGGTACTTGAATATGTGGGTAAAAAGACCATGGATTAGGAGGGCCAACTGTAATTCCAATTAGCTGTTGCTATTAGTCAAGGTCTATTCCAGCCAATGGTGTGAAGTCAGTCAGGCAAAGAGCCTTATTCCACCTTTCCCCCCCTGGAGGAAACCGTATAAAAAGCCCTGGACTTCAGTGTCCATTGCCCTTGTGTAGATTATTCTGCCCCGTTCAGGACATTTCTGTCCTATGGTCCCAAGGTATAAGTACAGATATATTGAACTTTGTACCCACATTTGTTAGCAACTGACCAGGCCTGACTATTTGTGTTATGCTTGTTGTTATCCCTAGCCAACCTGAGAGCCAGCATGGTGTGAAGATCTGAGTGTCAGACTCTGACTTTGGAGACCAGGGTTTGATTCCCTGCTCAACAATGGAAACCCACTTGGTAAGTCTCTCAGCCCTGAATTAAGCTGAATTAAAATAGTTTATTTCTATTGAAAAGTACATGTGAGCGTGCGGTGTGTCTTCAAATCAATTCTGACCTATGGCAACTCTAGAGACCTATCATGGGTTTTTCTTGGCAAGATTTGTTCAGAGGTTTGCCATTGCCTTCTCCTGAAGCTGAGAGCATGTGACCTGCCCAAGGTCATCCAGTGGGTTTCATGGCTAAGCGGGAATTGAACTCAGGTCTCCAGAATCATAGTCCAATGCTCAAACCACTACATCATGCTGGCCTTCAAAACTAGGTTTGCCTTAGGGCTGTTGTAAGTAAGAAACTACTTGAAGGCACAAAGCAACAACAAACTGATCTCCTCTCAGTGGTCTGGTCACCCTCTGTGTTTTCTTTCTCCTGTCTGGAGTACCTCTTCTTTGCATCTCCTGATACTCTAATTGCTGCTGTTGAGCTCTAGGATAAAGTATAGATTTCATTTATTTCAAATCGTCTGGATGTGTGGTCCCTATGTAGGCAGACATATAACGATGTTAAATCTCTTTGAACAAATGTTGCCAAGAAAACCCCTTGGATAGGTTTGCTTTACAATCACCATAAAACAGAAACAATGTTATACAACATACAACAATAATTTGCTTGCTGATTTCCTGTTAGAAGCTGTACAATAAAACCTGCTATTTCCCAGAGGATCTGCTTGGCACATTTTTATTCTTGTGTATTCAACCTGGCAAGGGGACGGACACAAATACCACATAGCTCTGTGTGAAACACTAGACCAATCTGTCAGGACTTGGTATTGCCAGGTTTGCAGCTCCCATATTCACATACATATTTCAAGAATGCAAAGGGATCTTGCAATGCCTTGGAGACTAACTGTGCAAAAGATGTTGTGGTGTGAGCTTTTGTAGACTCAGTCTACTTCTTCAAATGCATGAAAGCTCGTGCTACAACTTCTTTCACATAGTTAGTCTCAAAGGTGCTGCAAGATCACTTTGCACAATGATATTCCCGATTGACATGCCTATGTCAATGAACCATATTCCGAAAATGTATAAGAGCTCTTGGAAACTACACAAAGCAACACATTAACCTGTATTTTTGTGGAATCTGGAGCAGCTAGTGAATGCTTGAATTTGGCAATGGTCTCAATGAGGGTTGATAAACTGATCTTGAATCGCACCAACATGGAAGCATTGTAAGCAAATGGTTCTCAGGTGAAGAGAGATGGTTCTCAACCTGCTGTAGATGGAAGGTACGTTCATCTTGAATGAAACGGTATCCAGCTTCACACACTGTCACAACACACTCAGGTGGCCCCAGTGATGTTGAGCATCTTTTAGTGGGTTCATCAGCTCTGGTTTTGCAAGAGCTGCACTGGTTAAATTATTGGCTTATGGGGTCAATCTAGACACCTTTAAAACATTATGTGTCTTGAGACACAAAGCACACTGCTGCCTAATACTTAGCTGTTTTGACTGTTTTTTTTTTTTGGCTGAAAGGTGGGATATAAATTGAATAATAATAATAAAAGAAAAGAAAAAGAGCTTCTCTGTCTATACCATCCCTGCCAGGATGTCTTCAGATTGTCCCCAAAGCCCTACTCTGCTTGCCATACTAATCACAACTGTGTTGTGTAACTACAGAGGCAGCTTTCCCTGAGCTGGGCTCTTGTCTGGAATACTCCCCTTAAAGAGGTATGATAGATGTCTAACATACAATATTTTCAGCGGAAGAGTAAATTGCCTCTTTCAGTCAGGATTTGCAACTTAATTTTTTATTGGCTTCCTGTTGTTATGGCTGTTGGGTGTTAGCCTTACTTATTGCACTGCATCAGGTTTTTAAGCACTGTAATGAATTATTTATCCAGAACACCAGCCTAACACTTCAAATGATGGTTAGAAATGTGAGCGTGTGCGTGTGTGTGCGTGTGTAGTTAGCTGCTTTTATCAATTACACATAGAGACATACACTCACACACCATCAGAAAAAAATCTAAAATTAACATCCACCAGGATACATTTGTATAGAAGCTTAAAAATATGAACTTCTGATTTTATGTTATATATGGAAAGTGACAGTTAAAGGAAAGCAAAACCATTTGAAACTAAGGGGCTCTTGACATATGGCTGGCTGTGTATATTCCCTGTTAAAAGTGAGTGGACATCTGTACAAGGCCAATGTATCTATACACCAAGACTAAAATAATAATAATAATAATTTAGTCTGCTTTTCCCAATGGATCAAGGACTACTGCAATCCTGCTTCTCATGAATACATCCTATGAGTCAAAACAACATTCTTCTGACCACTTCCTTGCAGCAGTGCACACATGGAAGCGGTGATGTTTCTGGCAACATTTCCCTACCTGCACAAGCAGTTAGGAGGGGAGGCTGATGGTATTTTCCAAATCAAGAGCCACAGCCAGCTGACCTCCCCATCCACCCATTTAAGTATCACAAGCCTGACCAGACCAAAAGACTGCCACCCTACAACTGTGTTGCCAACAAGCCTCGAAGAGACTCCCCGGAATGTTCTACCAAAATCCCAAATCCTCCAAATTCCCCAATATTTCCTGGAATATTCACTCAGGATCCCCAGAAATTAATTAATTAAGTTTCCCGAATTCCAGGGAATGCCCCGGAAATTGGCAACAGTGCCCTATGGAGCATGCGCAAAACATTTTTCCAAGCCATCAACAGGATTTTTCCACATGTGTCTGATAAATAAATGCACTTTTGACACACTCTTGTGCAATAGTAATGCGCTTTTAATGTGTTGCTGTGCTCTGTGTGTATGATAATCAATTGTGCATTTGTGTGCTTTTCTGGGATGCCAGCACTTAACCATTTTTGGGATGCAAGCACATAGGTCCCTGTGTGAAAAAGCTCTATGACTGCCTGTTTGCCTCCTGTTGCATTCTGGGGCTTGTAGTTCAGTGAGGCCTAAAACCTCTCTGGCTGAATATTCTAAATGCCCCTTCCCTAAACTGCAAATCCCAGGATGCAACAGGGGGCAAACAGAGGCAGTTATAGTGGAATAACAAAACTATATAAGAGCATTGCTTGATAATCTAGTGAGAGAAAGCCACAGGACAATCCACATTATCGCACTACCCTCTCCTACACCGCTGCTCTTCTACTATTACCACTCTTGCATTCTGGGGCTTGTAGTTCAGTGAGGCCTCAGAGTTCATTGGCTGAATATTCTAAATGCCCTCCTTAAACTGCAAATCCCAGCATGCAACAGGAGGCAAACAGAGGCAGTAACAGTGGAACAGCAGCGCTATATAAGAGCGTAGTGGGAGAAAAGCAGGGGAGAGTCCACGTAACCGCACTGCCCTCTCCTCCAGCGCTGCTCCTCTACTCTTTCGGCTGCGTTGCATTGTGGGTCTTGTAGTTCCCCGTCGAGGGGATTCCGGGGCCTCTGTGACGTGGTGCCGCAGTGGGCGGGGCGAGGGGCGAGGGGCGGGCTCCTTCTTCCTCCCTTGGCCGTCGGGGAGAGGCCGCTGCCGCTGCTGCCGCCGGCGATGTCTGCGCTGGAGTGGTTCGCGCACAAGTCCCTGGGCGGCGGGATCTTCTGGATCCAGGAGCGCTTCTACGAGTCCGGCAACCGGGCCAACATCTGGCTGGTGCGGGGCTCCCAGAGGGACGTGGTCATCGACACCGGGCTCGGCCTCCGCAGCCTCCCGGACTACCTGCGCTTGGCGGGGCTGCTGGACGCCGCCTCCTCCTCTTCCTCCTCCTCCGAGGCGCCGCCGCCGGCGAAGCCGGAGGGGGTCCCCGGGGCGCGTCCCTTGCTGGCGGTGGCCACCCACGTCCACTTCGACCACGCCGGGGGGCTGCACCAGTTCCCGGAGGTGGCCGTCCACCGAGCCGAGGCCGGGGCGCTGCGCCGCGGGGACAACTACGAGACGGTGACCTGGCTCTCGGGCCGGGAGGTGGTCCGCCCGCCGGCCCCCAGCTGGAGCGCCAGGCAGTTCCGCGTCCGCCCCGTCCAGCCCACGCTCCTCCTCCAGGAGGGTGAGCAGCAGGGACTCGGGGGAGGGGCGGCTCGGGCCCGGCTGTGGCCCCTCTCAGCGGAGTTGGGACTGCAGCGCCCAGCAGCCTCGGCCACGTCGGTCCATAGTCTGGGATCCTGGGGGGTGGAGTCCGAAAGCCATTAAAGGGGACACAGTTGGGGAGGGGACCTTTGTAGAGATGACATCTGGTGGGTTTGCTTTGACAGCACCTTAACTGCCAGGGCTCCATTCGGCAGAAGGCTGGGATTCATCATTTTGTGACGCTTCTTGTCGTGTGCCTTCTTCACATCATTCCTGACTTAGGCGACCCTGAGATGAACCTATCAAGGGGTTTTCATGGAAGGATTGGTCCAGAGTAGGGTGCTTGCCATTCCCATCC
Organism: Sceloporus undulatus; assembly: GCF_019175285.1. Classification (NCBI taxonomy): domain Eukaryota; kingdom Metazoa; phylum Chordata; class Lepidosauria; order Squamata; family Phrynosomatidae; genus Sceloporus; species Sceloporus undulatus. Next base: position 281,031,836 of record NC_056523.1, read on the forward strand.
TTTGAGGCTGAGGGAGATCATGTAGTGGCTGACCATGATCCAGTGGGGATTTGGACACTGCTGTTGTATGCCTTCAAGTCGTTTTCCACTTATGGTGACTGTAAAGTGAAGCTATCTTGGGGTTTTCTTGGCAAGATCAGTTCAGAGAAGATTTGTCATTGCCTTCCCCTGAGGCTGAGAGAGTGTGACTTGCCCAAGGTCACCCAGCAGGTTTCATGGCCAAGTCCCCAAACCCTGGTCCCCAAAGTCATAGTCCAGCACTCAAACCCACTGCAGCATGCTGGCTTTCTGTGGGCAGAAAAGGGGATTCCATGGGATGGAGCTACAACACTTAAAGTAGTGTCAAACGGCATTATTCCTGCAGCGTAGAGGCCCCTTGAGACAACTTTCAGACCAACAAATGGGGCTCCCCAAGAGAGCTGCATGCCAGCCATTCCTGTCTCTCAGACTCACCTCTTTAAGGTGCTCCAGTATTGATCGAAAGGGAGGAATACCAGAGCCCTCGATTCACTACACAAGTTTCCCATCATTTCACTAACATATGAAGTAGATATGTTTATATAGGATGATTAACTTGCCGAAAAGAGAGACATTTTGCATCTTATCACTATCCTTCGCCAGTACTAATATTCAGTGGAATCTAGTACAGGTAACATGGATAAGGTTAATGTTGCTGCATCATAAAGAGGCAGCAATGATGGGAGATGTTTGTGTGAACTCTGACACTTTATGGCCACAAGATATAAAACCCCACCACCTTTATGTTTGGGTGGAGAAGGGCGTTGCTTGTCTAGTACAGAAGAGCAAGTGGGATGAGAATGGGACTTTGAATGCACTGGCTGCCTTTGATAGGAAGAGAGAAGGGAATAATCAGTGATGCTTCAGGTTTCCTTGAGCCCAGGGCAATGCTCCAGGGTCTGAAGATTTAGATGTCTGTGAAATATGAAAGCAAATACTGTAACTTTTCCTGTATGGCTTTGAAGGTTCTTGGGAAACATCCAAATAGGATACATATCCAGTGGTCCTTGTGTTGGCCATACAGCCAAGTATACCTGTTTTGTGGATTTGGGATGTTTTTGTACCATCCAAATAGTATGGTAGGAGCGGTGCAGGGGAACGTCAGTGGGGAAGGAAGGAGTGGAAATGGGGGTACCAAAATTTGTGTGCCATGTATTCAACTGGACTGTGGATATGTCTTAAAGGCTTATAGGCATATACACTATGTGCCAGCCATTGAGAGACTGTGGTTGGGGGCATCTCTGTCAGCTCCTGAAGAATAGATAGCAGAAGATGAACTCTTGAGTGTGGGATGGCATACAACATATGTCTAAGAAAGGTTGGGTATTACTGTACATTTTTGTAGGGCCTCTCTGTCACTGGAAGGAAGGGAGTACATGGTAAACAATTCATTTAAAAAACGATCCATTCTAGTTTGCCAGCAGGCATTGTTGCATAATGTCTTTTGAAAAACAAGCCCTCTAAAACAAATGCTAGCTTAGCCACTGAATGCTATATATAGTAAGTGTCATGTGCACGGGTTATATCATAGTGGGATATGGCATGTTGTTTCAAAGCCAAAAGGCCAGCCGTACCTTTAAGGCACATTTACTCGCAGTTGGCATTCACCGATCAAGTCTAATATTTGTTTATTTAAATTAATATTTTGAAACAAATAGTTGACTAGAAAAAATACACCGTGTCATTTCTGACTTATGGTCACCTGAAGACACAGGGTCTTCACTGGATTTTCTTGCCAAGATTTGTTCAGGGGACCGAGGCAGTCTAGTTTCTCGTCTAAAAGTTTTGATTGTCAGCAAGTTGAATGGACACTTTAGTTATTTAATAAAGACTTTTGACCAAAATGGTATGGGATTGTATCTTAGCAAGTTTCGAACAAAGCAGTGCACAGAACTGTGAGAGTGTCTCTACACAACATAGCTATAGCAGTTTGATGCCATGCTGTCATGACTGCATCCTATGGCATGCTGCAAATTGTAGCTAGGAGAGTTATGTGGGCTGTTTTTTCTGTTAGAGAATTCTAGTGCCTTAGTTCAGGGGAATTACCTAGTTTGAGAGCACTTTTAGTGTCATGGCTGTATCCTGTGGAATCCTGGGATTTGTAGTTCAGTGAGGTACTTACATGATAGGGTTGAACTAAAATCTTTTGCACACAATACATGTGCTCTATCACAGATCTGTAGCCCTTCCTAGAAAGGTGGAGTAAAAATGCCAAAAACAAATAGGGTATCCATGTGTCCCCTAGGATAGCTTTGGTAGTTCATTTGTAGTAATTGTGTATATAGGCTTGTTCTCAATTAGTGTTCTGAAGCCCTAAGCAGGTGCAGACCCTGCCTCCAGTATCCCTGGGCATGTGGGCTCCTCCAAAGACCTTTGCATGCGTACTCTGAGATGGATTTCCAAGTCGGTTTGGGTGCACTTTTTATTTATTTATTTTTGCCTTTTTGGCAAAAATGTTACTTAAGACATATAACAATAAAACTGAAATACAAACAAAAGGTAGTTAAAACATAAAAATAACTCTGTTAAAAATAGAATGAAAAATATTCCAGTGCAATTATTAATTTATGCATACATGCATACACACTTTGGTTTCTTTTTATATCATATAACGTATTTATTTAAATAGCAAACAAAGTGGAGCTCCCAGTTGTGTGGAAGCTTCTAAGCATGCTCTGCTGATCGGTCCTCCTGGGAAGTCCATACCTTTGTACTGAACCTTCAGCAGTCTTTACAGTACTATGGTCCAAAATACCCTGCAGAAATAATCCCGTGTGAGACTGCTTTAACTGCCCTGTGCTAGGGCTCAGTGCTAGGGAATTCCCTGGCTCAGTGCTAGGGAATTCTGGGAACTGTAGCCTTGTGAGGCATTTAGCCTTCTCTGTCAGAGAGTTCTGAGGCCACAATAAACTACAATTCTTAGGACTCCCTAGCTCTTAGCCAGGGCAGTTAAAGTGGTCTCAAACTGCATTATTTCAGCAGTGTGTTTTGGACCTATAATTAAATATTAAACATAAAACATACTCTTTGAAAGAGTATGAAAACAAGGTATGGATTACCAGGTGTAAATTTTTTTTGTCTATTAAACTCTGACATTTTTCTTCTTCAGGAGGAAGAAGGATGATTTTTGCTTCTTTCTTAAAGAGGAATGAATTGAACAATTTTTGTTAGTATTTTCTGATCTGGGTAGCTGAAATAGGATTCTGAGACATCTCCCCCCCCCCCATGGCTAGGTGGCATTCCCAGAGGTGAGCAGCCTGCCAGGAATGGCATCAATTGCCACTTTGCCTCTTTGCTTACAGGAAGAGCACATCTAGAGAGAAGAACATTTGATTAAGATTTCACAGGAAGATATGAGATCATTAGCTGTGTATTCACATTTGAAGATGGAGCACAGAATTTCCGTTATTGTGAAGCCTCGGAAGAGCTTTCCCCCAAATTAGTTTGATGTGGTCATTGTCTCTCCCGGGAGGACAAGTTCATTTCCTTAAGACATGAGTGTTCAATTCTTGGTGTGCATACTTTGAAGTACGATCTACAGAAATTAATTTGGATTACTTCTGAATAAATATAGGGGCGAAACAGACAGGCAGGAAAAAGTGACTTGAAGCTGCCTTTTTCGAAGCCATATTGAAGCCCCACTAACTGCACCACCTGCTCCCAAGGCAGCTGGAGTGTGCATGTCGCGACCAGACAGTGCTTCACTCAAGCAGGAGTGAACCGCTGGTGACTCATATACCATTGGATATCTTTCCATTCTTCATATCATATTTGCCAAACACTAGTTTTAGCCCCAAGATGGTGGTTTGCTTTAAAGCAGAGTTGGCCCTTGTATCATTGGAAGAGCCCTCCCTCCAATCCATCTGCCTTGGTCCAGGCCTCAGAGGGAGAAAAGAACCACTGGACCTCATCCCCTTTCCCTCAACCATTCCCTTCTCCTTTTGTTTCGTGTCTTTTAGATTGTAAGCCTGAGGGCAGAAAACTGTCTGATTAAAAATATAAATACCTAAATAAATAAATAAATAAATAAAATCAAAAATAGGGAGCACTGGTTTACTGTTAGGTAATTAAACATAACGTTAGGCTAGGATCAAAACAGAGGAAATAGCAACTCCTTTATGAGGAGGTATACCCTGGTTCTGGGGCTGAGTGGACTGGATGTCACCCAGTGTGTTTGTACCAGAACAGGGATTTGAATCATGTGTCTTCTGGTCTACCTGCTTAGAGGAGGGAGGTGGCTGCTTTATTTGGCCTGTGCAGACTGGGTCGCTATGACACAATATTTGAGCCTACTGTATAGGTAGTATAGAGACAGAAATTTGTTGTTGTTAGCTGTCCTCAGATTCCATTGAGCTGTCCAACACTTCTGTTGTGTGTTGCTCACTGACGTCCGAATAAGGCATCCAGCTGTGTGATCGTCACTGACGCCAGAGCAAAGTAACCTGTGGCAGTGGCAGATGCGCTAGCAGGCTCAGCGGGACATGTGTGCGGACAGCCGCTTGGTGTCAGGATGGACAGCCTTTATAACGCGGGAGGGTTGGGTCAGCTTCAGGACTGCCCCCAGAGTATCCTGGCCAATGCAGACAAGACCATTGATACAAGTTGAGTGTCTCTTATCCAGAATTCCAAAATCCAAAAATCCCAAATACTCCAAAATTGTTCACATGGGTTTTTAAAGATAGTTACACCTTTGCTGGCTGATAGTTCAGTGTACACAAACTTTGTTTTATGCAGAAAATCAAGGCTCTGATATTTTTAATTAATTATTTAAAAATAAATAATTTAATATTTAATTTAAAATATTTAAATAAATTATTTTTTAAAAAAAATAAAATATTATGTATACAATTATGTTCAGACTATATATGTGTATAAAATATATGCAAAATAAACGAATTTCATGTTTAGTCCCATCTCCAAGATATCTCCTTTTGTATATGCAAATATTCAACCCCCCCCCCCCCCAAAAAAAAACCCAAAACACTTTTGGTTCCAAATATTTCAGTTAAGGGAGACTCAATGTGTATTTCATTGTTAATCACAGAGGCTAAGCTAGCAACATGAAAAAACAGGAAAGATGGAAGAGATATAAAGCCATAAAATAAAATGATTGAAGAAGTTAAAAGGCAGTGTGCTGCTTATAATTAGCTTGACTTGTACAAAATATATTTTAACGTGAAGTTGAGAAACAGAGCCTCATGAAAATGCTTGTGAGTTTGCAGCCCTCACTTTGAAGCAAAAAGATGATAGTGGAGATGATCCAGATAAGCCATCAGAAAGGTAGTAATATTAAGGTCAGGCAGCTAGTAGCTATATTTCACAAAGCCTCTGTTTCTAAAAATGAGTGCTTAGTCACTGAGATTTTCTGTCAGCAGTTTACTTGATTGACTAGATTTGCGGAATTAAGCAGATCTGAAATCTAATTGGATTGGTGGAAAGTGGCACAAATCCTGCTTTTTATCTTTTAACTCCCATCCTTTCAGTTAATCCCATAGCAATTACTTTGTTATGCATGGTGCTTGCAGTATGGAAAGAGAGTAATATAAAGAAATCTAATAGATTAGTTAATTGTAGGGAAAAATAGCTTCATTCCAAATTCTGTTATATTACTGGACAATTGGATCTGTGTGCTTTTGTGCCTTTTATATTTTATAGCAATCTGGTTTATTTTTCTGTGGTATATTTCCTTAAGAGACTCCTGTTGTCAAAATTGAACTTTACAGTTACACTTCATTTGACGTCCCAGTTTTCAGAGAAAAGGGGAAACAAATAAATATTACAATAATACCGAAGTAAATGTGTTCCTGGACATTTCATCTGTAACAGAAAATTTGGTATCAGAGGTAGAAACAGCATGGAAGGAATAGGGATAGGTTCTTCCACAAAGATGAAGGGAATTTCAACATATTTTTGCAAACTTTTTATTCAAAATAACTATGCACATTGGAAATGAAACAACCATGTTTCAGGTAAGCCTTACATAAGCAAAGAAAAACATTTAGGGAACTTTCTGAAAACCACTTAAAGGCTTCTTTCAAAATGCATCCAGGGATGACTCTTCCACCAGCTTTTACTCTTCTTAAGATTTACATGTTGGTGGCCATACCTCAGAGAACCATGCTTTTTTAACATCCTGGGGATTGTTGGTGAGGCAGCCTAATCTCTGTATGCGTGTTCATGGAGTTAACCTGCCTTATGGTTAGGTTAGAATGATTTTGTTCAAATTCTGACCATGTCCTCCATTGTCTTTTTAAATTTTTACTTTGGCCCCTTAATAATACACAATTCTAGCACTATGGCCCTGAACAGACGGGCACCCAAGTACATACTCCGTACGTACTAGGGTTGCCTGGGGGGCGTCTCTTTTAGACGCCTGCAACCCTAGTATGTATGGAGTACGTACAAAATGGCGGCACCCTGTTCACATGGGTGCCGCCATTTTAATGTAACGGACACCTAGCGTCCGCATGTTGCGGCGCCCAGGTGACGTTGCGAGTGTGCCTGTAATGACTGGGCCCTCCAGTCATTTGGGGACTTCTGAACCACAAAGGGTTAATCTGGGGGGAGGTACATGCTAATGAGAGCTGACATCACATGCTAAAGAGCAGCTACATCATAGAGTAGGATTCAAGAACATTCCATGAAAAGCCTTTAAAAGGCATGTGGTCCTTTGTCTCTCCTCTTCCTCATCTTGCGGGGGGGGGGGGGGCCCTATGCTTTCTTTGTTCTCCATCTTGGCATGCTGCTGTGGGAGCAGCTGTGTGCCTGCCCTGAGGCAGGCAGAAGTAATGCAAGTGGAGCTAGGTTATGAGGGCCAGCTCCTTGCATCCGAGAACTCAACAAGGACTGCACATCCCATCCCTGTGTGGGTAGCTAGGAAATGTGTTAGCTAGTGAGTTTAGGTTTTGTTATGTTTATCTAATAGCTTGCCTGAAATGAATACTTTGTAACTATGCTTTCTGTACCTGCAAGGCAAGGAGGCTTTGCATGAATGATATCTTCCTATCCTATTCTATTTCTTTAAAATAAATATCTTTCTTTAAAAGTATCTGCTGTCTCTCTCTGCTCCTGTACACGTGCCTTAGCTGGGTTACTGACTGCTTTAAGTTAGCAAGGAAGGAAACTAGAAATCCCTAGCAAGTCCCAGTGTGTGCTTAGGGAGACGTAGTTCATTGAGATTCACTGGGTGGTGGCAGCGAAGAATACAGGATCTCAAGGGGTCTCATTCAGCTCAGCAGGGAGCGGGAATGGAGACCTAGGAGACTCTAGGGGAAAGTTTAAGGGACTCCCTGGGAATAAGTGCCAAGCACAGGGCGGCTGGGTGGCTGCTGGACTCCCAGGGATCACCACATGTTTGGCAGCGGTGGTTGATGCGAACTTTGGTAGCACTGCCTGTGGGTAGGAGTGTTTTCCGATTTGGGAGCTATAGTTCAGCTAGGTGCTTTGAAGGAAGTGTTGGATTCTTGGATTTCTTCTCATTCTATCTCTCTCACTCTCTCTTTTACCTGCCTGGGGGTGGGAAAGGAGAACTCTGTGCTGGATTTCTTTTCTTTCTGTCTCTCTCACTCTCTCTTTTACCTGCCTGGGGGCGGGAAAGGGGAACTCTGTGCTGTTTCAAGGTGTGGGTCTGCTCTGGTGTGAGGAGAAGGGGGGTAGCCAATGGCACACTGTGGCGTCACTTGCGCGCCGCAAAAAGAAGCCGCTTTTTGCGGCTTCTTTTTCCGCCTCTGGGAAGCCTCACTGTTTGGAGGCTGAGGCTTCCCGTCGGCAGAAATGGAGGCAGCGGCAGACCACCCTTTTTGGGCAGTCTGTATCTCACCAGTGGCTCTTGTCACCCTGCAGAAATAAAGCAGTTTGACACCACTTTAACTTCCATGGCTCAATGCTATGGAATTCTGAGATTTGTAGTTTGGTGGGGCACCAGAGCTCTCTGACAGGAAAGGCTACATATCTCACAAACTTATAAATCCCAGAATAGCATTAAGTCATGGTTGTTAAGGTGGTGTCAAACTGCTTTATTTCTGCAGTGTAGACACACCCTATGTTTCCAGTTTAACTGTTATGGCAGCATGCTGTGGAATCCTGGGCTTTGATGAGCCACTAAAGGTGAGGATTCTAAATGTCCCTCCATAAACTGCAAATCCCAGGATCTGTAGGACTAAAAGTGGAATCATAATGCTAGAATTGGGTAGTGTGAAAGGCGCTCCTAGTCTTTCTTCTCCTGCTCACCTTCTTCCTTTTTAAACAATGAATTATCCCTTATTGTGCCACAGACATGAGGCAAAATGTTCAAGCACTGCTCTGCTGGAATTTTTGTTATACCCTCCCCTCCCCACCCCCCAAAAATTCTGGCTTCAGAGGATGGGTTTCCTTCAAAATGATAGCCAGGAAGGAATGGATTAAACTCCCTGCCCCCACACCCACAGCCATCCCATTGATTCACCAGATGAAATGTTATAGAATTTGGTGCCTTAAATGCAAAGGTCCATTTCCCACACTATCTTTGTTTTGTCATTATTTTTTACTTAGCAGTCCAGTGTTCAGCTTCCCATTACATATTCTATTGTGTGAGCAAAAAATACAGTTGCAATTTGGAGTGGAAAACCATCCCTTTTTGCATAATAATTTGCCTGTAGTTATAGAATTTGAATATGACAGCAGCAGCTGCATAATAATTATTCTCCTGATCTGAGCTGACTTCCGTAGTGACCTGTGGAAATTAATTATTTTAAAGTAACTACATATCTGTTCTTCTTTTCTCATCTTTTTTTTCTTTCATTTTTGCTTTGTAAGAAAGAATGACCATTTTTTCCTGCTTGTATGGCCATTAAATCTCCTTTTGCACTGTCGCCAGTATTGCAATATCCTGTCTTTGAGATACAGCAGTCCTATGTCCAGAGCATTTAATCTAATAAAAAGATTATGCTACTTGCTGTTTTTATTTTTCATTCTCCTTTATGACGTACAGTTTGCCTTTTGTACTACTGCAGTCCTGAGCTGACATTTTTCAATTACATTTCTTTCCTGACCCCAAAATCCCTGGATGCCTATGACCAGTTCATATAACCATGTGAACATAATTTATTTACTTTTAAAGTTTAGTATGTCTCATTTGGGGCCTAACTTGCACTGGCTCTCCTGATAATGATGATAATTTTTATTTATTTTATTAAAACATTAATATTCTGTCTCTGGGTATCTCACATTAAATCACTGTATACAATTTAAGACATTTTTAATGGAAAATAATAAAATGTACACTCTAAAACAGGGTGGCAACCTTTTTGAGCCGGGGGCCGGGTTGCTGTCCCTCAGACAAGTCGGGAGGCCGAAGCCGGGGTGTGGAGCTTCCACCTCTGGGAGCGGGGGCTGCAAGTCGGGGGTGGAGCTTCCACCCTCCGGGGCAGAGCGCACAGCGCGGAGGCAAGCTTCCACTGAAGCCCCGCGGGTAGGAGGAGGCGTTTGCCCCACCCTCTCCTCCTCGTCTCCCTTTCTGGCCAAACACCCCAACCTGCATTCCAAACACAACACACACACACACATTTTTGCATTCACATGGCTTTACTACTAACATGGCCTTGCATATTTCAGAGGCTATGTTTCCATAACCAAACCCTTGGTTTAAACGCTTGCATTTAACATGGCTATGCATATTGAACATGTCAAGGTGGTTTCAACCGTTCTTTGCACAAAGTGTACTTCTCAGAAGTGTGTACTTGGTCAAGGATCTTGGTTTTTCTTCACTGCACATGGGTTTGTAAAAATCACAGCAATTTACATTGGCCATGCCTCAGACTAGGCTTGCGATATCTATCACCATTAAAGAACCAAAAACACACAGAAAAGGCACTTTGGAAAGTCAACACTCTCTGGCATCAGAAACAGTGCTTGCAGCCTCTGAAGCTGAGTCATATCATCATCATCATCATCATCATCATCATCATCACACACACACCACCACCACCACCACCACAATATCACGTCAAAGCAAGGGAGACTTGTTAGCATTAAAAGCACCAAAAAACACTTGGAAGGTGACACTCTCTCGCTTCTGAACAGTGCTTGCATGCCTCTGAAGCTGAGTCATATCATCATCATCATCATCACCACCACACTATCATTGTCAAAGCAAGGGAGACTTGTTAGCTTAAAAAGCACCCAAAACACACTTTGGAAAGGTGACACTCTCCTCGGCTTCAGAAACAGTGCCTGCATGCCTCTCAACTGACTCATATCACATCATCACAGCCATCACATCATCATCACCACCACCACCACCAACCACCACTCTGATTGTTAAAGACAGAACTTTTTGCATTAAAAGCACGGAAAAAACACAGAAATGCACTTGTGGAAAGCACACTGTCTCACCTTCAGAAAGAGTCTTCTTCCTCCTCCTCCTCCTTCCTTCCTCCCCCTTCCCTCCTCTCTCTTCCTCCTCCCTCCCTCCCCTCCCTCCCTCCCCTCCCTCCCTCCCTCCCCCTCCTCTTCCTTCCTTCCTTCGCTTCCTTCCTTCCTTCCTGCCTTCCTTCCTCCTCTCCTTTCCTTCCTCCTCCTTCCTTCCTTCCTTCCTTCCCCATCTCCCTCTTCCTTCCTTCCTCCCTCCTCCTCGCTCCTCTTCCTCCTCCTCTTCCCTGCGGACCCCCGCCTCCTTCTCCCCAGGCCCGCAGCTGTGGAGCAACCGTGGGCTTGGGGGGAGGGACAAAGGGGACGCCTGCCTCCTTCTCCCAGCCCGCGGCTGTGCAGCAACCGTGGCTTGGGGGAGGACGAGGGGACCCCCTCCTCTTCTTCCCCCAGGCCCGCGGCTGTGCAGCAACCGTGGGCTGGGAGAGGGACGAGGGGGACCCCGCCTCCCCCCTCTTGTCAGGCCCGCGCGTGCAGCAATCGCGGGCTTGGGGAAAAGGACGAGGGGGACCCCCGCCTCCCTCTCGCCAGGCCCGCGGGCTGTGCAGCAACCGCGGGCTTGGGGAAGGACAAGGGGACCCCCGCCTCCTTCTCGCCAGGGTCCACGGCCCCCAAGCCTCTCCCCGCCCTCTGGGAAGGTGGAAGCCTTCTCACAGGCGGGGGAAGGAGGGCCCGGCGGCAAACGTCGCTGATTGGTGGGTTTGCCGGCGGCCCCAAAGGTTCCCCCCGCCCCCTGGGAAGGCCGAAGACTTCTCACAGGGCGGGGAAGGAGGGTGGCTGGCAGCGGCAATCGGTGGCAGGGCCGGCCTGGGGCCGCTCCCACGGTCCCGCCGAAGGCTGGATCCGGCCCGCGGACCGTAGGTTGCCGATGCCTGCTCAAAACATATTACTTAAGTTAGAATCATGTACACACATACACACAGGGATAAATTATGTGGACCCTCAAATACCTTAATGTAAACCATTTTTAACTGGAGCCTCTAAGGGGAAGGTTTTTGATAACTTGGGTGCTTGCAATAATGATTGCGTACAAGTTTTCTCTGTACTGTAGAGATGTCCTTGCCTCCAGACCCATAACCTGATGACACAATGGAAGAGCAAGAAAAACATGTAGACAGAAGAAAAAGTCCAGAGATCATGCACCTTAACAGCTGTTGGATGGACCTGGGTTGGTTTCCTTTTCCCCATGATGTGCTTCCTAAGGATGGTCAGTTACATCTTTCCTTAGCTTCTCATCTAATAGTAGAGGCCACATCATTGTCACTTCATGGCTGTCCAGTTGCGGGGTAACTAGCAGCTGAAGCCAGATATTCTTTCTGGCAGGGAATGGGGAAGGTATCTCCTTGCAGCTGGTCCTTCTTGGGCTGGTGACGTCTCTTGATATGATGGTCTTCTGAATTACAATTCCATGGCCCCTTAATGTATAGAGCAACAGCAGAGGTCAGGCTGTGCTTCTCTTCACCTCTACAATCCCAGGTAACAGGACATTTTAACATCTTATCTTAACACCAGCTCAAAAAGATTATTTCAGAATTAACTTTTGGATTTTTTCATCCTAAATAATAAGTGTCTTCTAATATGCTAATAGTCACTGTTTCGTACTAATAATTTTTGAATAAAATAATGGTCCAAAGACTGTTCCTTCAACACCTTGCTGTTTACATACATACCTCCACTTAGAAAATTGTCACTTTATTTCTACCCTCTGCTTTTAAAGGTGACAAAGAGTATGCAGGAAATACTGTACTCAGATTCCCCCCCCCATCTTTATATGATTAATAGTAGCCTTAATAAAGGTTTCTGTCATCTCACTTATCTCCCATCACCATTCAGAGATAATTTGAAATTTGCTGACCATATATGCAATTCCCATGAGTTTTAAATTTCCATCTCTGTTCTAAAGCTTCATCTTTTCTCATATTCCTTTGACATAATTTTGAAATACTGGTATTTACCAGCATGTTCTGCTGAGATACTAAATGCAAAAATTGCTTCCTTGTTTTATTTAGTTAAACTGGAACTAAAATGATATCTCTCATTTAAGAAACGTTATTGCAAAAGTAATATACTGTAGTCTCACATTTCTGAGAACAAAATAAGACACCAGACCTTACGCATGGCCAGCACATGTTCTTGTGTATTAACTTTTTCACATAGAATAAGGAAGAGTGGTATATTTCTATTTATTCCTTTGGTTTTTTTTTAATTGGTCTGTGTCAGATCCCCACATCCATTTTTGATTTGTAATATTCTCTAAAGAAAATCATCTTGTGCTAAGTGTAACAGTTATAAGTTTAGAGATGAATACTAGCTTGTCATTTAACAAATAATTTGCAATGCCTGTCTGATGTGGCAAAAAGAATTTAATGACAGAAGGAAATGTGAAAACAATGTTGCAGTGTTTCTTAAGGAAGGTGGAGTGTGTTGGGTAGGATCTTAAAATCATAAAAATATGTAAGGCTGAAGTCAGTGGGGTTTAGTCACAAGTAGATATGGAAGGAGAGCCAGCATGTGTAGTGGTTTGAGTATTGGATTATGATTCTGGAGACCAGGGGCCAAATAAAAAGCGCACTAGATGACCTTGGGCAAGTCACACTCTCAACCCCACAGGATAGCAACGGCAAACCCCCTCTGAAAAAAAGTTGCCAAGAAATCCTCCGGATAGGTTCACCTTAGGGTCACCATAAGTCAGAAAAGACTTGAAGGAACACAGCAGCAACAACAAAGATATGTAAAGGATTGTGTTGTGAGTCTTCCCATAAGCTGGAGCTGCCTGTTCCATATGGTTATTTACCTGACTGAAGTGGATGGGAAAGCACTTGACCAATTAATGATTCCTATCTGTAAAGTAACTCTGCTCTTCCTTCGCTAAGAGCTGAACCAACTTAAATGTTTATACTCATGATTTAATAATCTTTGTATGAACATCCCTTTGCAAAGTTTGTTTAGGAGGAGACTATTGGGATTGTGCTGGTCCTATAGAAAGAAGGGTATTTGTGCCTTTTCAGCTTCCATTTGTGTTTCTAACAAAGAGGTCTGCCATAGAGTCACAAGGCAAATGCAATGGGGCAAATTCTGTGTTGCATTCACTTCAACGTTCACTTTTATCATACTGTTCTATTTATGTTTGTTTCTAGGGGATGTGATCAGCCTTGGTGATAGACAGCTCACTGTCATGCACATGCCTGGGCATTCAAGAGGAAGTATTTGTTTGCATGACAGAGAACGGAAGATACTGTTCAGTGGAGACGTTGTATATGATGGCTCAATGATTGACTGGCTTCCTTACAGCAGGATAAATGACTATGTTTCATCCTGCCAGCGACTGATAGAATTAGTGAATACGGGCCTTGTGGAGAAAGTCCTTCCGGGGCATTTCAACACATTTGGTCCTGAACGACTTTATCATTTGGCTTCAAACTACATTTCTAACGCTGGGATTTGTCACAAAGTTTCAGCATGTGCAATGAGATCAGTCGCAAGCATAGCACTTCGTGCCACAAATTCTAGAACAACTTCATAGGATAACATATTTAATGTTCAGTTGTCAAACCCAATAATGTATGTTAGTTTCTTTAATGAAAAAATTGGCTGTTAAGCCATAAACTTATTTTTATCTACTTCATTTCTATTTTTAAAATTAAAATAAAATGCCAATATAAGCTAGTAGCTGTGCCAAAGCTACTTATTTTCTTTCTTTCTTTTTTCTTTTTCAGGCAGGTTTGCACATATATTGAGTGCTGTCTCACAGATATTCTCATGTTGTTTTGTATATTAAAGCATTCTGAAGCATATGATATGCACTTGTTTTGCACTTGTGTCAAATTTTATGATGAGATCTTGAATTAGGTATTTGAGTCGAAAGCATAGATTAAATGGCTGGTCTTTAATTGTGGGTGTGGGTTGGGAGATTCAGAACATTCCTCTGTCTCAATGGATGCACTAGGCTTAAGTATTCAATAATTTATTTTTATTGAATGGGTGAATGTAACCTGTAGTTATTACCAAATATTAAGGTTGTATTATATATTGTTACTTTTCTTCAATTGTGTTGCATTTGGCTTTTGTTTCCAAAACAAGTGAAATAGCAGTAAATATTTGAAGAATATTGCTTGCTCTGTAAATGTGACCATTGTTTAAGTGTGAGTGTGTGTAACTGTTAAGGCTTCCGGTCTGATAATTTTATATATAGTACACATGCCCAAGATCAATGATTTCTTTAGTACAGCAGCTGGAGAAAAAGCACAGCTTTTGTTAGCTACAAATGGTTAGATGCATCAAGTAAAATGGTTAATGGAAGAAGAAGAATTTAATGCTTTTGGGGAGGCATTTAGCAAAAACCACACCTTTGGGTCAGTTTGTGTGTCTTTGGATCTTTGCAGATTACACATGTGAGCAGAACTTTAGGTAAAAGTTTTGCAAACTCCTAAAGCTGTTTTTCCTTATTTTCCCCAATTTGTGTAGTACTGACCTTCAAGCAACTTAACAAAACCCCTTTTCACTTGTCTTTTCTTTTTGATTATACATATAATAAACTCTGTGTAACCCTCTGGAATATTACTAGTTTCCTATGCGAAGACTGTTTTTTGTGTCTTATAATTGTGAAATGGAAACTAATTTGATTATTAAGTATTCCGTAAGAAAGGTATGGAAAGTGGCCCTTTCTTGTGAGATCCATAACAGCTTTAGAACTCTGTCTCATCTTGCAAATTTGTTTTTCATCCTTCTGTCAATACATAGTATTCCCTCTAAATCAAAGAGTGCATTGCACATAGGACCTTATCACACGGGGAGAATCGGAGGTTTAAACAGCGATTATCTCATGCAAAATGCGATGTCGCAATTAAGAGTTTCACATACATCAGTATTAAACAGGCAATACTTAGGCAATAAACAGCAACAAATCATTTTCAGGATTTCCATGTGAATGATTTGTTGCTGTTTATTGTCTGTTTTTTGCCTGACTATTGCCTGTTTAATAGTGATGTCGTGTGAAAATCTTAATTGTGATACCGCATTTTGCTTGGGATAATTGCTGTTTAAACCCCCAATTTTGCCCGATTTCCCCTGAGTGATAAAGTTCATAGAGAGTTTGACCCCACTATATGCAGCACTTTAGCCCTGAGTAGTCTCGAAGGTGGTTAGTTGGATGTATTCTCTTCTTCAAAGGTTAAGAGGACCTATTTCCTGTTGTACACTGGAAAAGAACATTAAGCAGAAAGATGGTAGTGAATGGCCATTCAAACATGAGGGTTAGAAATGTCTTTTAGCTTTAATTATCTTTGTGAATCTTGCACCAAACTAGAGACCATTTCATTAGCATTTAGCTTTGGAAACATAAATTTAGCACAATTTAGCACAAAATGGATACTCAAGAATGTAAGCTTGAAAATAGTAGAATTTTAGGATAAATATTAGAAATAGAAATAGAAAAACAATGAGCAAGTGTAGAGATAATTGAGGGTCATGTCTAAATTATGTTCAAGATACAGTTGGCCCTCTGTATTCATGGATTTTTTATCTATGGATTCAAGCATCTACAGCTTGAAAATACTAAATATATATATATATTCCAAAAAGCAAACCTTGATTTTTTATTTATATAGGGACATTGTTTTAATATCCATTGTATTTACTGAGGCTTGAACATCCACAGGTTTTGGTATTATTTGAAACCAAATCCCAGCAGTTACCAAGGGTCCACTGTATTTGTAGTGGATTGCCAGATTATGCACTTTCTACTTTCTACCCTTGCCCTTCCTCCTGCTAACTGCAGTTAACCATTGTGTCAACAGCAATATTAAGCACAATTAAGGCTAACCTGGTTAACGTGATTAACTTTCTTAACTTAGATTTCCAACCAGTTTTGTACTGGCCCTTGTGACCTGCTAGTGCCTTGTTTGTTTTGGATGCAGGTATTTTGACATTTTGCATTGAACTACTAAAAAGTTATTTTGTTGACAGGGAGTACTGCTGAGGCACTTCCTGCACTGAACCTCCCTTACTACTTCTCTCTCCATGCATAGCTTAAAAGTTCTTTTCCAAAAGCCTTAGATACTGCACTTTGTAGACTGCCCACTATGAGAAGAATTCAGATAAGTAGTTATTGTGACTGCCAAAGATTACTTAGATAGAAAAACTGAGCTGAATTTTCACTATGGAATAATTCTGTTGAGCTCTTGAGTTAGTATGTACAGGTTGGGTATATCTTACTCAAAATGCTTGGGACCACAAGTGTTTTGGATTTTGGATTTTGGAACATGTGAATATACATAATGTGATATGTGGATGGAACCCAAGACTAAACACAAAACTCATTTATGTTTCCTATATGCTTTATGCACATAGTTTGAAGGTAATTTTAGACATAATATTTTAATAATTTTGTGCATGAAACAAGGTTTGTGTACACTGAACAGTCAGAAAGCAAAGGTGTCACTATATCACCCATGGGGACAGTTTTGGAGTATTTTGGATTTTAGATTTATGAATAAGGGATACTCAACCTGTATAAATAAAAGCTACATTGGTTATTTTTAAAATATATTTTATTAAACAACTTTAAAAATATACATATACATATATCTGTTATTTTAAGAAGAATGCTTCTGTTCTATTTCATTCTGAATTTAAGGTTCATAATGCCACATTATCTACTGAAATCAATAACTGTAGTTCTTGAGAACTGTAGTCAGATAGGATTTTCACAGCCTTATTCCTAATCATAGTGAGGTGCAAATCTCACTCAGTTCAGTGAGACTGACCATGATTCCTAGCAAGTCTACTATGTATTTCAGCCTTCATCAGTGTTAACTTAGGCGAGATACAGACCGCCCAAAAAGGGCATTCTCCCACTGCCCTGGTTTGCTCCGCAAGGGAGGCGCAGCAGACAAACCGCGCGGCTCCGTCGTGGAACAAAAAGAACCTGCAAAAAGCGGGTTCTTCTTGTGGTGTCTTTGTGATGCCACAAGGTGCCAATGGCGCACATGCGGCATCACAAAGGCACCAGGATGTGCGGATGCTATGCATCCGTCGCGTCAAAATGGCGGCACCCATGTGTACAGGGCACCGCCATTTTTACACCCCTGTCACATGCTAGGGGTGAGGCCAGTAAGGACACT
This sequence comes from Sceloporus undulatus, assembly GCF_019175285.1. NCBI lineage: Eukaryota > Metazoa > Chordata > Lepidosauria > Squamata > Phrynosomatidae > Sceloporus > Sceloporus undulatus. Next base: position 281,049,379 of record NC_056523.1, read on the forward strand.
ACATCCTCGGCCAACCCCTAGCACGTGACCGGGGCGGCGCAAAGGCCCATTTAAATCGGGCCTTAGATCTAAATTATACTTCAGCTTTGGATTATAATAATAATAATAATAATATTTATTTGTATACCGCCCTCTGGCAGACCAATCTGGCAGACCAATAACATTGGTTATTAAAGTACAGTGCCAGAGTAGGGTGTTATATAATCATACTATCTTAATTATTTTTATATAATAAGACCATAAGTGTTTCTGAAAGATTTTATTAAAGATTTTGACCATATTCCCTATTTATTGTGATGTATTATCTGTTTTCAGTTTAATATTACACAGTAAGAGGCATTTACTTTGGTTTAATTGTAAATGGTCTAGAAACCCTCTATGGTTTCAGGTTTTAACTCTTTTTAGTGGTTTAAAAGCCAACTCACAATGTATTTCAGGCAAAGTTCTTAAAGTTAAGACAATTCAACCATTGTTCTCTTAACTGAGTCATAGATTATGCTGTAAAATGGGGTTGAAAGGCATTGTTAAAGATGTAACACACTGTACTGTTGACTGATGAAACTTTACTAAATATATATGCTACTGTCTTCAAAGAAGGTTGTATATTATTTTATCAGATATTGATAATAAAAGAATTATGCCACTAAACAGCTTTCAGTGATTTCATGTTATTTTTGACCAAGCTTGGAGAAAATGGATATACATGTTGTACCTCTTGGGTGATACAAAGGTGGGGGTGAACCATTAGTCCCCCCCCCCCCAAGATAGATCCATACCATCTCCTATCTCTTTTAAGCAGTTTTGTGCATTTGGAAGAACTTTTTTTAAATAATATAGTTCCTTATGGACATATCCAAGTGCTGTTCTTGGTCCTCATCCTGGTCAGTTCATTGTTAAAAAGTGTGAAAGACACTAAAGACATTTTAAAAATGTTTTCATCATGCTCTGAAAGCACTTCACCTTAATCGTGAGGCCTGAAAGTAGATTAGTATAATCTTCTCCATGTTAGAGTTAGTAAACTGAGGGAAGGTGGCTTCTCTAAATGCCTTTCTTTGTTTTCCATAACAGTGGGGATTCCTAAGTCTCCTTTTCTTAAGCACTGTGTAACTTGGTTCCTTCTAGTTTTGTTGTTATATGTCTTCATGTTTAATCCAGCTTAATGGCAACCCTACCCTATTATAGGGTGCTCTTGGCAAGATTTATTCAGTGGAGGTTTGCCAGTACCTTTCACTAACGCTCAGAAAATGTGACGTGCCAAGCCCAGTTAGTGGGTTGCCATAGTTGAGGGGGATTCAAACCATGGTCGTCTGGAGTTTTAGTGGTGGATCTGAGAGAAGGGCTTTTTCTGATGAGCTCAGAACCCAGGACCAGCTGAAGTTTCTGACCACTTCAAAGACAGCCCCAAGTAGAGTGCATTACAGTACTCCAAACGGGATGTAACTAAGACATATGCCACGAAGGTCAGATCTCATGTTTCAGGGAACATGTACAGGTGGCATGCAAGGTTTAAATATGCAAAAGCACTCCTGGCCACTGTGGAAACTTGGGCCTCCAGGTTCACAACCGAGTCTAGAAGTACACCCAGACTGTGAACCTGTGTCTTCAGGGGGAGTGTAACCTCATCCAGCACAGGCTGATTCCCTATTCCCTGCTATGCCTTATGACTGACCAAGAACACCTCTGTCTTGTCTGGATCAAATTTCAATGTGTTTCTCCCCATCCAGTCCATTTCTGATGACAGAAACTGGTTTAGGACAAGCACAGCCTCCTTGGATTGGGATGGAAAAGAATAGTAGAGTTGGGTGTCATCCATATATTGTCATCCGCATATTGATGGCACCACACCCCTAAACTCTGGATGACCTCTCCCAGCTGTTTAATGTTTATGTTAAATAACAAGGGGGATGAAACAACCTTGAGGGACCCCACAGGCCAGCGGCTAGGAGGTTGGGGTCCTAAAGCACCATCTTCAGAGTTTGCCCTTCCAGGAAAGGAGCCACTGTAAAACCATGTCTCCAAGTTCAATTACAGCAAGGTGGTCCAGAAGCCCATGGCTGATGGTACTGAAAGCAACAAATAGGTCCAGAAAAATCAGGGACGCATTACCCAGATACATGCGTCCTAAGAGTCCGGAATCCACCCTAAAGCCATGCTCCAGTCCTAAAGACTGGAGCGCAGCTTTGGTGCAGCTTCTGGCCTCTTAGGACACATGCATCATTTAAACAGCATACCTTCAAAGTGACCCAAAGCAGCTTTATTTTGGCCTGTCTGTATGGGGCCTAAGTTCCACATCCAGGCCTGAAACCAGATTGAAATGTAAGTAGATAATCTGTTTCTTCCAGTCAGGGCAAAGGTCTAATACACACTCAGTGGCTGTCCACTCTCCAAGGATCCTGTCCACATTATCAGGTTGCACCAATGGAAAAGTATCAATTAAGACTGGACAAATGGGAGCCAATATAACACCCACTGGGATTATATCAACCACAGCATGGAAGCTGGAGAGGATCAGAGTGCCTTTATCTGCAAACTGCCATGCAAATTCTTTGCAGCAGCCTGTTGAATGGGATAGCTCAGCTGGACAGCTTCTTGCAGATGTAATGGCAGCAGCAAATAATAATTTATTTGCTGCCAGCACTGCTGTGGAGTAGGCCTTCAGATAGGTTTTAGCCCATATTCAGTCAGACTCGGGAGTCTTCTGCCAATGTTGCTTCAGTCTCTGTCTCACTCATTCATCACCACCAGCTCCCTGAAAAGCCAGGTGACTAGTTTGGCTCCATTTCATAAGAGGGGACGCTCAGGAATTTTATGTGCACCACCCTGGCCATTACCCCATTCCATAGGTTATTCAGAGCTTCGCCATGATTGCCTGCTGAGGTGATATAAAAATCCCCATGAGCCATCAGGAATCCATCTGGATTCATCAGTCTCCTAATCGGTCCTCCTCCTTTGCAAGGGTTCTGAGCTCCAATGAATCTAGCTAATGATTTGACCATGATAATGGAACTGTGGAGAGTACCTCCACACCAAGATCACCATCAGCCAGCCAGCACAGCAAACAAAGTCTAGTGTGTCCAACAGCATGAATAGGGCCAGGTACCCCTTGGGACAGACTCATGGTTGTCATGGAGGCCATGAAGTCCCGAGTCATTCCCAATTGCAGTCTCAGTATGGATGTTGTAGTCCCCTAGCACTATTACTAGCTGCAGTGACTCAAACATCACCTCCAAGATTACCTGGTACACAGAAAGGCCTGGTGGGCAGAGCTGAGAGAGAGTAACCTCTCCCGGTCTTATGCAGCCAGGTCTATAATACAGGTTGGATTGGCACACTCATCCAGAATCAAATCCTGAATAGCAGTTGCTTTTCCATTCACCAACCTGGCATTCAGTGGTAGTATTTTCAATCCATGGGGACTGTCACCGAGGCTATTCAGGTTATTTCACCTGGGAGACAGTATGGCAGCAATGAATATCCTGTTATCCACCCCCATCACATTGTGATTATCTCTTCCCTACGTATCTCTGTCTGCCCTGTATCACTTCAGTGGCTGCTCCATAAATCTGTGCATCTCCTTCTTTCTCTGGCAGACAAAGCAGTAGCTATTAAAAACAACCAATATAATATAAAGACAGGCTGATGGTAAAAGCAGGTAACAAACCCTTGCCTTTTTGGGCAGAAGAACAGGCCTGCTCATACTCCTAAAGAGGCAACCCCCCCCCCCCCTTTGGTGTCACACCTTTAGCAGCAAGCTGTCCAGCAGCAGACCTGCTCCTGCAAAAGTCCTGCTTTTATGTTCCAAGCAGGCAAGGCAGCTGTGGTGGATGATGGGCAATACCTGCTGAGTGAGAAGACCTTAGTCCTACAAAGAGCAGAGTCCCATTGGTGAAGCAAATGTCAAAGGCAGCAGCAGAAGCAGCAACTGCAATTCCCTACAGCCTCCAGATGGTCTCTGGGGTCCTCTCTCTGCTTAGGTGCTATATAGCTATTATGTTCTTATAATTCATTGTATTGCAGTTCATATTTTACAGCTGTTTACTGTGAAAATGAAAATACCTAAAATGTGCTATGCTAGGGCTAGTACTGAAAATATTTTGTTTCTTCCACAGAGAAATCAAATGAATTTACAAGAAAGAAAGAAAGAAAGAAAGAAAGGGAATGGATACAACTAATCTTTTCAATACACATGAACATTAGACAATTTCATTTTTTAAGAAAAGGATGCCATCTGGTGGTTTCATTCTATATATACAAATAAAGCTAGGCTGAAAAACATTCTTCTCTGTAGAGTTTATCAGACAAGGGAAATTGGAAGTATAATCCAATGGCAATCCCAACGCAATCATGGGCTTTAACGTTATTGCGTGATAGACTATCACACACCATTTTGGGCAATGGAAGTCAGTCCGAGCGCAATCATGGGTTTCACGTTATTGCGTGAGAGGTGATCACACACAATGTCGGGCAATGGGAAGTCAGTATGAACGCAATTCGAATTCAAGTAAATTCGCTGAACTAGCGAATTCACGTGAATGAGTTCTGGCCCCACTTTCTTTTCATTCAAAATTAAGAGAAATTCCTCCCATGTGATAAACTCCTGTGTTGCTAAACAGACTAGGCTAACATGTTTGAATTTGGATTAAGTAATCCAAATCATTTTACCATTGATGTCTAAAATGGGCTTTTTCAACTCAGGCTGCCAGCTCTTAACAGCTGGTTCTTATTGTTTGGGACTACTCTCCTTTTGCCCTAGCAAGATTGAATCTAGACAAAATTCGAAACTTTGGCCTGGTGCACATGGGTGGGGAAACGCCACCTCTCTTTGCTGCCTATTGTTGCCGCAGCAACCAAACCACATGGCAATGATACACCAGCAAGAAGAAGCTGTCTAGAGCGGCTTCTTCCTTAGGACGTCATAAGGCTTTGAAAGCTTCCTTGATGTATTTTGTGCATTTTGTTTGGCCTATAAAGGCATTGGATTTTGTGAATTTTGGATTTTGTTTTATTTTGCTGCATGCCTGACACAGCTAACTCTGAATATGATCCCAGAATGGAGAAGTCCTATTTAGACAAATAAATAGGTAGACAGCAACTTAGTATTTCCCGTAAATGCTCCAGTGAAATGACACATGAGGAATCTTGCACCTGCGGAGATAACTGAACAAATATCATATTTTTCTATTTTGTGTTTAGAGTGTGCTGTTGGCTGACTCCAGGTCAGCAGCATAAGCAGGTGAAAAATGGTTATTAGTGAGGTCACTGATAACTTTAGAATGAGGGTGCCCTTTTGATTCAGAAGAGCTTAGGTTCATTCCCTGGCATTTTTAGGACTGCTTTCAATTTTTAGAGAGTCACTGCCAGTCAGCAGAGGTAGTACTGAGCAAGATGTATTGGTGGTCTCTAGCTCTCATCTTAAGGCAACTGACCTGTGTTTGTTTAGGTGTAAGGATCAGAGCCACTAGTCCTGCCAAAAGATTTTCAGATAATTCAAGAATTAGAATATTTTTAAGGAAGTCCATATAACTTAATTTTTTTTCTTGTTGACTTTCAATATAAAATGAACAATTCAAATACACCGAAGATGCATAATGTTCAGATCAGATTTCAATCTCCAAAGTACAAAAATAACAAGTGTTTTTATTTATAGACATGCTAGTAGAGACTCTAAGAAAAGTAAACCAGCATTTCTAATAGGCTGCAAATACCATTGAACCTACTATACTTGGCAGAAACATCATAAGAATACTATGTGGAGTTCTCTTCAGATTATAAGTTTATGCATATCTTAGGTGTGGTACAGACCACCCCTTTGGAGTTTTTCCAGGCCACGGCAAAATGTCGCTTCTCCCTGGCTTGGAAAAGGGGTGTCCTTGGGGCTTCATAGCCTCGGACACCCCGACAGCCAGTGCCATGGGAGAAAGGGGCCGGCAGGCCCCTTTCTCCTTGGCATTGTTCCCGCGGCCATTTAGTTGCCGCGGGAACAATACGCACAGTGAAAAGGAGCTCCATTTTGAAGCTCCTTCCTGTGCCACAGCCAGGCTGCAGTAAGCAGTCTGGGGTGGCACGGAAATGTCACGCATGCACCATGCCGTTTGGACATGGCATGTGCGTGATATCATCACACGCCCCATGTGGACAGCGCTGTCCACATGAACTAGGGTTAGGAAGCGTACAGTTGCCACGCGCTCCCTAACCCTAGAATTGGTGCTGGTACGCTGCTTAATGGAGGTCTGTACTGTGCCTTACTTACAGTGTCCTTCATTAAATACAATCCCCAGTATGTTTAATTTGAGGTTTTTGTCAAAAAAGATATAGTATAGGTAAGACATCTTTCCAGTTGCCAACCTGCTCTCTCTCTCATTCTCCAGTATCCTGCAGAAGTCAGAACTGTTGACATTCTGTTTAGAATGTTTATTTGTAGAACAGCTTAAGGAATTATCTTTTTATTACTGCTTTGAAAGTCTCTAGAACTGTTTAATCATGCAAATTATTTTAATGTTTGAAGATATGGAATTATAGATACACAGTGTGGTGTAATGGTTTGAGTGTTGGACTAGGATGCTGAGACCAGGGTTGAAATCCCCACTTGGCCATGGAAACCCACTGGGTGAGTTTGGGCAAGTCACATACTATCAACCTCAGAGAGGAAGACAAAGACAAACCCCTCTGCGAACAAAAGTTTTCCAAAAAATCCCAGAGGCATTTGTCTTAGGGTCATTGGCTCTCAAATCCATTTGATTGTGGAAGCTAAGCAGGGCCAACGATGGGAAATGGCCAATGAATATCAGATACTATAGTCTGCAATTCAGAAGAAGGAACTGACAAAAGCACCTCTGCCTAGGAAAACCCTATGAAATTCATGGTGTTGCCATAAATCAACAGGTAAATTGAAGATGCATACACACACAATCTTAACACTACACACATTTAATAAATAACCGATAACAAATCTCAGAGTTGAAGGTGGTACAATAGTCTGGCTCACATTCAAGACTCTGAAACTGGGGCTATGTAACAACTGGAGAGAATCTGACCATAGCTGGTGTAGAATAACCTCTGTTTTTACTCTTTTGGGGAGGGGGGTATTGTTTCATTTTTCAACCTACTTTGTTTGTTTTAATCTACATGCCACTTTCAGTCCTCAAGGATATTCATGAAAAAGCTTGCAAAAGTATTATCCCCTTGAGGCTGTTTTTTTTTTTTATCTTGTACTTCTTTTGAGTTATTTGCTTTAATAGCTGAAAATTCCTATTGTGGGTTAGAAATATTCATTGTACCAAATGTGCTTCTGTTGCTATAATGGCAAATCACCTGAACTACCAGAAATAAATGGATTTTGTATTAGAATATGTTGGGTTAATCACATGTTGCTGCAATTTAGATATGTACACCTAAAATGACTTTTTAAAGATTCTATAGGATCTGTTTAGATTATACTATACTAACTTTTCTATTTTACGTGTCTCTCACTGTTCCAATACAACTTTACATAACTGTAATGTATATGAAAAAGAACAGTTATTTTTATGTGCTGAATATGAAATGTTGCATTTCTGCCTTTTCCCAAAAGATGGCAATGAGAGCTTTAGGTTTTGCCATTAAAAAAAAATCTGCTAAAGATACTCAAAGAAGATGATCGAGAAGGAAGTGGGAAAATCATTTTTGAAAATTTTAATGACACTGCTGGGAAATGAATTTTAAACATATTACTGACAAGAAAGTTGGTAATAAATTGTAACTAGAGAATAGAAAAGAAAGATATGCAGATATCTTGAGAATAACAGAAACACTCCCTTTTAAATGTTTAAAACATTGTATTGTCTTTTGAAAAACAAACAGAACTTTCAAAATTTCATCAACAACTTGTAGAACTCAAGAGCTATTTTCTGCTGTTCCCACACTCCATTTATGAATATAATTATGAAGCTCAGTAAAGTGAGTAGACTTAACTTTCACTGGCATGCTATAATTGTTATGCTATCGTATTTGTTTAGCTTTTAAAAAATACTTTTAAAGAAATTATTTTATTTTATTCCTCTTCTTCTTCTTCTTCTTCTTCTTCTTCTTCTTCTTCTTCTTCTTAAAAAAAAAGGCCAAATGTGGAAAAGTAATATAATTTTGGTATTTCAGCCTGCTGCATTGCTTTACCCTGTTTGCTGTTGCTTTAGAATGGGCATTTTTTATTGTAGAAATGAGTTTCTCCACTTCCATGTTTGTTGTTAGTATGATGTTCCATGTGTTTATTTCTTCTATGGTAGTGGTGTGAATTATTCAGGCCTCCAGATGACATTGAACTATAACTCCCAGCATTCTTCACCATTGGCTATGTTGGCTAGGGCTGCTGCGAGGCAGTAGCATCCCCACCCCTAGCATCACCTGGTGTGTGTGTGTGTGGGGGGCTGCTAGGGGATGGTGGCAGTGTCCAAAAGGATGTGTTTGGCCTCTCCTTTTTCATGGAGGCAAAGATCTCCTTGTGAGGAAGCCTCTGGTGCCACAGCAAAGCCAGGAGAGCCACACTTAGCCCTCTCATTCATCATGATGGTGGAGGTTTACTCATGAGGAGGCCTCTGTGGCAAATCCAGGAGGGGTACAGTGGTAGGGGGACCCAACCAGGTGTCATCCTTCTTCTGGGGTGTCACCCGGCCCACACCCATTAGTGACAACACTACTGGGAGGTGCAGTTCATCAGCATCTAGAGACTTGCATGATTCTTACTTCTGCTGTTCAGAGTATAAATCCATGCGTAATAGGGTTGCCATAATTGTCCACTATTACCAGGGACAAAATGTAGGACAAATTCAAGACCAAACTGTAGGACAACTGCAGGACAAAACTCAACCCAAAATGTAGGACATTTAAGGTCCTCCATTTTTCTTATATGTCCTACATTTTGGGCTGAGTTTTGTCCTGCAGTTGTGCTACAGTTTGGTCTAGAATTTGTTCCACATTTTGTCCCTGGTAATAGTGGACAATTACATCTAAACATCTCTTTAGCGATACGGCGGGAAGCATTTTGAATTATGTGTGTCAGAAAGCAGAAGGTTAGGAACAATGTTAGAGCCTTTTTCATGCAGAATAATATTCCAAGAACAAAAACACCTATAGAGAAAAATATCAGATTCCATATTTTTTTTCCTTTTTAGTGACAGATAGGGTACTCGACAGAGATCCACATGAAGAGATGCTCAAGGTATTTGACTTGCTTGATGATAATGATTCAGGTAAAATAAGCTTGAGAAACCTGGTTTCCTAGGGAAATGGGAGGGAATATGACTGATGAAGAACTTAGGACAATGATCAAAGATAGACGACGATGGGGAGAGTAAGTCTGAAAAATGTGTTTGTTTCCTGCTCTTCAATCGAGTAAAAAATTAGTACATTGAATTTGCTCTTTGTGGAGATTTCATGTTGAAGCCTGCTCCAAGAAGTGATTGATTTGCCTTTCAGAAAACTGAATCCCACATACTCTCTATGGATTTGGAAATGGAATCCAATTCCACTCTATTCAGCTGTGAAATTCTATGACACATATTTTATAGAAAAATATGAATACATTTTCTCCCTTTGTTACTATGTAATGAATGGAGCCCAAATACAATCAGATAAATTTTCTGTTATATTTGTGATATCAGGGACGTAGCCAAGGGGGGGGGGGTTTCTTGGGGTCTGGACCCCCCCTTCCATTAGAAAAATGAATGGTTTGTGCTGCTGTGCCGCCGCACCCAAGCCCCATTATAATGGTGGCACATAGTCTGGAACCCCCCCTTCCTAAAATCCTGGCTACGTCCCTGGTGATATGTCACTGAAAAACAAGCAAAGAATTCAAGAAGTCTTATGTTAGTATAAACTAGCATGAGTAAATAAAGTATACAGGTTTAGATGGTTATTTTTATTTGCAAACCATTTAAAATTATGTTGTTTTAGTAATGCTAAGATAATTCCCTGTGATAATTTCTTGCTTTCAAGATTAAGTAACTATTTAATCCTTTAGAAAGGTGAATTTGTGAAGTGAACTTCCCAATGTACCTTAATTTTTTAAAAGCGCAAATGTGGGTATTAGGTTCTCTAAGGCTACAGGAAAAAAGTTTGATTGATATACAGGATATACTTAACTTTTATTTCTTTTTACAGTCAATCAGGAAGAGTTTATTGCTATCATGACTGGAGATGTTGACCATTACAAGAAAGAAAGGGAATGGCACAAAATGGAACGATTATTGGCTTTTAGTACTGAGCAGCCACATTTCTGTTTCAGTTATTTTTTCTAACAGGAGCCATGCAAAAATATTTTCCCTGAAAGGATCAAAAGGAAAAAAAAGTGTATGGACTATGAAGATGACAGTATGTATCTCATTTCATTTTAAAATAAGATGTGTTATGTCTGAGTACTCATTTGCAAAACAACTTTTTAAAAACTGACTCATAGTATAAAATCTTTTGAAGTTACTATCATTTTACCATTAGCTATGGCCTTAGCTTTTACATAAGAATTTAACAGACATCCATTTTTAAAAAGTCCTCTTTTTATATATTATAATGCTTGTTGGAGAGTTTCATCAAAACTGAATTAGGGGTTTGTTCCTAAAAGGGCTGTTAAAAGACATTTGGCATTTCATTATACAACTTTTGTGCTATAATTGTAAACTAGTATTTATTACATTGCATTTATATCCCACCTTTTCTTCAGAGAGCTTAGGTAACATATATCCTCCCCATTTTATGCTCATAAGAGTCTTGACTAATGTAAATCCCACCCACTGAGTTTCATAGCTAAGTGTCTGTTTAAATGTGGATCTCTCTCTGGTCTTCATCCTATACTCCCAACTACTCTGCCATATAGAATCGCTTAAGTATTTGTTTCTTTCCTAGAGAACTGATAGGAGATATTGTTTAATTCCATTACATTTTTTACTAATGTTTTATGACCTGCTTCTTGATGTTTAATGGGCATTTTTAGGAACAGATGGGGCCAGCATGATGTAGTGGTTTGCGCATTGAACTGCAATTCTGGAGACAAGTGTTTGAATCCTCACTCAGAGGAACCCCCTGGGTGACCTTGGGAAATTCACACTCTCTCAGCCTCAGAGGAAGGGAAAGGCAAACTCCCTTTGAACAAATCTTGTCAAGAAAACCCTGTGATAAGGTCACCTTAGTGTCACTGTAAGTCAGAAACAACTTGAAGGTACACAACAACAGGCTTTGCTAAATAACAAATATGCAAGAGCCAGGTTTCAAGAACAAGTCCAGAGCTTTTTGTATGGTGGTCTGAAGGAATTATTGGCATTTTCTGTTTTTTGTTAACCACCTTGAGCCCAGTCTGTGGAAATGGCAGGATGCATTGTAATTAATACTACTTACACTTACCTTGGGACTTGAGAAATAGAGGGAATAACCCACTGCTTTCATTACCTGTATTGCATTTTGCTGAATTATCTTGATAAGTAAATAAACAGCCAATGTAGAAGTGAACACAATTTTATCCTATGCTAGAATTAGCAGGTTCAGAAGCCAGAGTTTGTCCTTTTTGTACTTTTCCATCAGGTCAAGAGTTTTATCCAATAGTGGCTGTCGTCAGCAAAAGTTTCCAGACCTCGTTTCTGTCCCAGTCTTGTTGGGAGATAATTGCCACTGAAGTAAGTCTGCAGGGACATTCAGAAGGTTTTCATCATTGGTTAACAAAAGGAAAATGGTTTCTCTAAGAAAAAAGAGAGGTCAGTGTTTCAAGCTCTTCCTTCATCACCCCATTATATCAAGGGAAAATCTGTACAAATCCAATTGGGTAGTTTTGCTGCAATATCAAAGACGAACAGGAGGTCAGAAGAAGCCTCAAAAATCCATACAGAGGATAGAATTGCTTGCTTCTGTGTCCACTGGTTAATCTACTGAACAAAAACAGGTTACACATGTTATATATTAGCTGTGGACTATTAAATGAGATGCCTAGCATTTTAAAGCAGCACACATTTGAAATATACATTATCTTTTCCTGTTACATCCTTAAATACTGAATATTACATAATCTTGTAGTTGTACTCCATGCTATTTATAGCGGAAACTCAAATCTAAAAAAGTAACACACTCAAACATTTTAAACTGTTTATCCACTTCAAATACACTGATACACTTTGCCTTGGATGTCTGTTATGCTTCTGTGTATTGCTCAGCAATATAAACACATAAGTTACAAGAGATTTATATATTTAAAATACAATCTAAGTAAAAAACTACTTCTTTCTATTAAAATTTAGAAAAATGTGAAAGACATTTCATCCCTAGGGGGAAAACATGTGACATCACAGGTTAAATAGATTTAAGGGCTGTGTAGACCGCCTCTTTTAGAGCCAGACCGGGGCTGTGGCAACCGCACACCACAGCCCCAATATGGCCTTTCCATGGCATAAAAAGGAGCCATAAAAGACATCTCCTTTTTTGCACCCTGGAAAGGGTGCCACAGCTGCTGCACCATGGCTTTACAGACTTCCTTTGGTGCTTATCATCTAAAGGCAGCACGAGAGAAGCCCTGTGACACCATGCGTGGTGTAGCATGCGGTGTCACGCTGCCATGGGGGTGGAGTTGGGGTGTGCGTTGTGTGGACGCCATGCCCCAACTCCGTCCCCAGGCCGGCCTTAATGGCCAATCTGCACAGGCCCTTAGAGAACATAGGAAATTCAGCATTGTGACTCAGTTTTAACTGCCATGGCAATATCTTATGGAAACTTTAGATTTACACTTTAGGGAGGGCATTCAGAATCCTCAGCTCAAGATCTCTAATACCACCACAATTAACAAAACCCAGGATTATATTGGATGCAGGCATGGCAGTTAAAGGGGAGACATAGTTCTATGACTATGTGGCGTGAAAGCCTCCCTGTCTCAGAATTTGCACACTCCTGTTCAACATGTAGGAGTGGGGAATAGGACATGTTGGCTTACTTTTATGAAGTAGGAAGGAGGACTGGGAGGGAAGATCCCATTTTACCTTTTTTCCATTCAGGAAACAAATTTTCCAGAATGGAAGCAGTTTCCACTCAGAGCCTCACCTATCTGACCTAGGAATTTATCACATGGGGGAAATTGGTAGTTTAAACGATGATCAACCAATCAAAATCACACAATCAAGATTAAAATGCGTTTAAAACACGATTAACATTTTCACACACAAGAGCCATTATCCCAGGAATAACCAGGGAGCAACTTGGCAATAAACAGTAAAAAATCATTCATGGAAAAATCCCATGAATGATTTGTTGCTCTTTATTGCCTGGTTATTCAAGGGACAATGGCACTTTATTCGCTTTTTAGATTGTATGCCATAGGCAGGCTTTTATATTCTTGATTTTACTTGGTTTTGTACAGCACCGTGTAGATTTACGGCGCTTTATAAATAAAAGTAATAATTGTGTGATTATCATGGGATATTCCTAGGATAATCACGCTAATGTTAATCATGAATATGAAATTTTGACGGGTTAATCACCGTTTATACTTCCAGTTGTCCCCGTGTGATAAACTCATTACTCACCTTTGATCTTGCAATCTATTCCCACAATAGAAAAACCTGTTGTTATTTTCATTAAGGTGAATCTAGCTAATTAATAGTAAGACTTCAAAAGTTGCTTTGTAACAATAGTTCGTCATCACTTCACATTTATTTCAAAGAAATATTACACTATTTGGGGGAATTCAATGCACATCAGTAACAAAACTGTTCATGATGAACCCAGTCTTCCTAATACAAAGAAATAGTAGGCAGGCTTCATTTCTTTACCTGCTCCTAGACTAGCAGGCCTTCAGATATGATTGATTAATGGAGCAATTCACTGCTAAGAAATAGCATGTTGTCCATTATATTATTAAAGACACATGTAAATATTAATTAAATCCATTAAAACTTTAATTTTTATGACTGGGAATGTTCTTTGGAATAATCAAGGTTCTTTTATAGTGGACTGGCAAGATAAATGTAGAAGTAGGACAACATCTCTTTCAATTTCTATCCACTAGGGGGACCTATTGTTTCAAAGTAGTATTTGAAGAAGGAGAAACTGCAACCATTGACAGTTTACTGCATAATCTTTTGAAGTGAATTGACACCTTGAAAGGTTAAGAGTTTTTCACCTCCAGTAATCATTGATTAATTTGTAGAGTTTGGAAGATTTAAGTAAGAGTTAAGCAAAAGGCTACCTCTGTAACAGGGCAGATGAAAACTGAAAGTTTAAAAAGCACACACCTGAATTTTACTATGCTTTGTTATAAAATGCCTTCTTGATTAAAAAAGAAAGAGATATTGTGTTCCGTATATATTTACTAAGAGAATTTGTCTTGTCTTGTCATGGAACTGGAAGGTATCTCAAGGGCTATCTAGTTCAACTCCCTGCCGGTGCAAGAATCCCCTGCTAAAGTACCCTAAGAGTTGGGCATGCAGCCTTGGTTTTAAGACCTCTGATGGTGGTACCAGTAGCACAGAATAGGCAAGGACTCCTCTTATAGACCATACTTCCCCTCCAACTCTGTGTAAAATATGTTGGGCTCCTTCCAAAGAACAGTGAACAGAAGCGAGATATCAGCTAGTTATGTTCCACAAAGACTTGTGGAAGGCTTCACATATGATGATGATGATGATGATGATGATGATGATGATGATGATGATGATGTGCCAACCATGTAGATGGTGCTTTATAAACAGTTACAGAATAAAACACTTATAAACATTTCAATAATACAAAATGCTAAAATACAATAGTGAAGTACAATTTAAAAAATCCACACAGAGAGGGAGAGAGTGTTCAAAATTAAACAAAATAGTCAGTACAAATAATCAAGTATACTAAAGACATAAAGCATTAATTTGAAACTCCAAAAGTTCATACAAGAGTTCTGCCTGGGGCCTGAGTTTGTTCTTCTACAGCTGTTCTCTTGCCACTGGTTGTACACCAGGGAGTTTATCACACAGGAGGAATTTCTCTTAATTTCGAATGAAAAGAAAGTGGGACCAGAACGCATTCACGTGAATTTGCTAGTTCAGCGAATTTACATGAATTCAAATTGTGTTCGATCTGACTTCCCATTGTCCAAAAATAGCTTGCCATTGCCTCAAATTGCATGTGATTACCTCTCACACAATAACATGAAACCCCATTATTGCGTTCGGACTGACTTCCCATTGCCTGAAATTGGATGTGGTGGTCTATCATGCAATAACGTCAAACCCTATGATTGCATTCAGATTGCCATTGGATTGTACTTCCAATTTCCCTTGTCTGATAAACTCCCAGGTTTCACAACCACTAGGACAAGTAGATCAGCATCGTTGAGTTTAGTTTCATTTTTCTCTTCTGCAACACTTAATGTCAGGTGTAAAATAGCTCTTTGGGAATGGGAGTCACGTTTTGCATGCAGGAAGACACACTTGTGTCTTGAGACTGCATGTATGAATACTTACAGATGGTGGAAGAAAGGTGGATTTTTAGAGACTGCATATACTTTTGTCTAGTTTCTAGGTTTTGCAAATATCTGGAGAGAGAGGGAGAAAGAAAGAGAAAAAAAGAATTAAATTGTTGTTAATAAACCAAGCAGGCTGTTGCCTCTTACTCTTTTCTGGGCTAAAGTCCAACTCACACAGCAGTTACAAGGGAAAAGCAAATGCATTGCTGAATTCATCGAGAAACATTTTAACAGTATATAATCTATGTCAAGATAAAATTGCTTTCTGATGTACATTACAATAAATTTTGACCTTGAAGTGCTGTGCAGACTAAGCTAAACAGCAGTGTATTTTATTCAAGCCTGAATCAGCGCATGGTTGCAATGTGATGACTCTATTAGTCTCAGTACTACAGTGCTGAAGTGTTTATAAAGGTGGACTATAACACTACAGAACTGAGGTATTTGTTATTTTTTATCTAAAAAAACCCCACATATTTGGGACAGAACTGACTGTGTCAGTGAATAAAGTTTAGCTAGAAGATAAAAATATTAAGATCTTGAATTTAGATTATAGTTTCAGTGACTTTTTTAGTTAAAATTAGCTATTGAGGCACACAGTGTGTTGCTGCTCTGAGACCGAAGTGTAGTCATTTCCCCTTTCTAAGGTAAAATCTTCTTCTGAAAGTGCCTCCTTGTGGTGATCTTGCAGACTGCAAGATCCTATGAAAAGCTTTAGTTTTTAGGATGAAAAGTTATCAAGTAGGGTCCATTTTGCAACATTTTACTTTGCAAGCATTGAAAATGAAATGGAACTTGTGCTGACCTGTCCCCAAAGTGACTGTGTGTGTTGATTTCATTGTCATCCACACACTTCTCTTTTTGCTTATTCCTTTTCACCCTCAGAAGACCTCTTTTTCACCTCCTACTTTGTGCTTTTATTTTAACCAGGGATGGAAATCATGCACCCCTGCAGGTGTTGTTGTACTGCAATCCCAGCATCCCTCACCATTGACTATTCTGAGTAGGGTCTGAAATCCAGAAATATCTGAAGACTATATGACATCCACATCAATATAGATTGCAATCCTATGGGAACTGATGTCTTTAGAAAACCTGTTTACTTATGCATAGCGTGCACTATGGTTTAAATATTTTACAATGTATACATGCATACATGCATGCAATGATTTGATTCCTCTTTTGTAAACAATGGGTCAATGTTCTTTACATTCCCCAATTACATATTTACCAAATCTTTCATATTTTGCAGATATTAGTTAAGGTTAAGTAGGTTACCTGCCTACTCAATATCTGTAAAATATGATAAACTTGGTAAATATGCAATTAGGGAATGTAAAGCACACTGACCCATTGTTTACAAAAGAGGAATCAAATTATTGTATGCATGTATGCATGTGTATATGTATACTTTGTAACATACAGTAAATAATAAGGTTATCTGAAGGCATCACTAAGTATATAATGCCTTTAGAAAACCTTTTTTATTTGTATGTAGCATGCACTGTAGATACTGTGTAGACAGGTAATCCTGTTAGAGAGCCAGTGTGGTGTAGTGGTTTAAGTGCTGCATTATAACTGGAGACAAGAGTTCAGATCCCTGCTTAGCCAAGGAAACCCACTGGGTGATCTTGGGTAAGTCACACTCTCTCAGCCTCAGAGGAAGGCAAGGACAACCCTCCTCTGAACAAATCTTGGCAAGAAAGTCCTCTGATCAGATAGCCATAAGTTGTAAATGACTTGAAGGCTCACAACAACAAACAACAACAAGGCAACCCTATTGCATGAAACTAATAGAATAGTATTAAAATATATAATATATACTAAAATAATATATACTAATACAACCTGAATAGTCTAGATTCTTCAGTTTCTCTACAGTTTTTCATAGATGGAATCTATGGAATTATTGGCTTGTAGATGTTTTAATGTTACTATTATGTTATAAGTTGTACTGGGGCAAAACGCACATCTATTTTAATATAAAACAGCCTTGTATTTCTTCAGAGTTATGTTACATTAGAAGTTAGGTCCTGATCTCAAATGTATATAGTAATCATATACACAAAGGAATATGTACATGCTGTTCTGTATAGGTGTACTGTGAACATTGCTTGCCATTTTTGCGAGCAATTTTTGAGGTTATGATGCATCTTCTCTTATACTGTACATGCTTACTGGGGACATATGCTTGCATTAGACAAAATCTGGTAATCGTTTGTCACAGATGGCAATGAGTAATGCTATTGCTTATCTCACCCACAAAAATCACCCATGTAGCACTCATACAAATCAAGTTCCCAGTATCTCATCTGGAGGAAACAAGAAATGGAGCATGCATCTTTGCTTCCATAGCCACTATTATTAGTAGGGATGCTAAAAAAAAGCCAACAACTCTTGTACTCGAGCAGGATACAATTATTTACATTCACTTCTGGATCCTTTATCTGGAAGTGGAATAAATATAAACAAATATTTCTCACTTCAAAGTTCTCAGCTGCATTAATGTATGTTCCACAATTTTCAACTATGTTGTAATGAATGGATTGTAAACATTACTTGGTCAGATTCAGCCTGACAAAGGAGAGACTCTTCTTATATTCCATGTTACATGGGCCTAACGTGTTACTAAACCTGCAAGGAGAACAGTCAGTTGCTGCTTAGGGTACAGAGTGCACATGCCTGCCCATGAAATGGGGAACGAGATTCTCTTTTCCTGTAAAACCACTATTGTAGTTGAACCAAGGCTCACTGGGGCTTGTTGAAAAATGCTCAGATATCTGTGACTAGCAGAGACAATACCATCACCTGCCAGAGTGAACAGTGGAGAGGGCTGCTATACCTTTAATTGTTGTTAACAAGAGGGAATTTCAGCAAATATTATTAACTGACTGTGTGACAAGCAACATCTCCTGAAATTTAAGCTTCTACACAACTATTAAAGGTACACAAAGACTCTCCAGTTTTCACTCTGGCAATCCTACTAACTATCCCACTCAAGCGTTTCTATTCCCTCTGGGCTTAAGTGCATTTGGCAAAGTAGCCAGAGGGGAAATGAACTTTGTTAGCAATCGTGTATTGTGAACTACTCCTGTTCTTATGTAAAATATCTTGAGATAGCTTGGTCATCAATGAGCAATTGAGTTGCATTAATTTTATCAAAGATTTGCTCCTGGTAGGGAGGAAATCTTTTAGAGTTAGTTTATTGCTATAGAGCAAAATAGGTGCTTTCCTATCTGGACTTTCCTTGGAGTGTGGGTGTGAAGAACTGTAAGGGTAAGGGTAGATTTACCTTTAAACCATTGCATAAAGAAGGGATGGGCAAAGTGTGGCCATTCAGATGTTGGTGCAGTACAATTCCCAGTATTACTCAACATTGGTGATACTGACTAGGATTGCTGGGGAACATTTTTCCTACCTCTAGTGTAAAGTAAATAAATATTTCTACCTTTTGCTGAGAACTAGTGCTGGAAAGACAATTAAAATACTGTACAAAGCTATTCCCAATGTGTGGGTTTTCTTCCTGAATTCCTCTTAAAGAAGAAATGACATGCTTATGATGATGATAGTATTTGTCTTATATAAGAAGCCCAGATGGCACAGTGGTTAAACGCAATACTGCAGCCACAAGGTTGTGAATTTGATGCCAGGGCTCCAGGATTGACTCAGCCTAGCCTCCTTTCATAGGTCACTAAAATGAGTACCCAGTTTGTTGGGAGGCAATTAGCTTACATGTGGTAAACTGCTTAGAGACTACTTAGTTCAGTATGAAGCGGTATAAAAATGTAAATGCTACTGCTATTGCTAAATGCAATTAGACACAACGGCTTTGGAACCTTGCTAACAGGAGCTTGGCCCACAGGATAAAGACCACAGATGTTTTGTGTGGGATTGGTGGAAGAACAGGATAGGATGAGTGTATGTCTTTTGGGTTAAGGCTGATTATATGGCTGAGCTTTCTGTAAGCTTGTTAGGGCATTTTTGTGTGGTTGTGGCCATATGCTTTACCTGAAAACATGGTCTAAGGGCTGGGGCTTCTGCTGACAAGAGACAATTTATTGGGGGAAGAGGTAGCCACCACTAATGCCATATATCTTTTATTTTATTTTTTGCAGTTTGAAAAATAAGAACTCGGCTAATTAGACAAGGACTACAGGCATATTGTGTGGCTGTTTTGTGAGGGGATTTGAGGACCAGAAGCTTGTAATGTGACATGTGTAGGATGACTGAAAATGGATGGTGAGGGAGCTGATGTAATGACTGCAACATCTGTGCATTTGTTTGTATTCCTGCCTGGACATGTGAGAAGCTATATCTGCAGAAAGTGCAAGTCAAATGCAGAGAAGGGGAAATAGTTGTGGCCTGCATGTCTATGCTTAAATGTATCAGGGAGGATGATGCCTTTTTGGACAAAGCAGAGCAGACTGTCCTTGAAGGATAACACATGGGGTTCATCTAGGGAAAAGGACAATTACTGGACAAAGCAGCCACTTGGGTAGTATCAATAGTAGCAAAAACATCTGTACCCACCTAGATTCCAGTGCTGTTGAAACACGTGACATGCAACCATTTTCACAGTGAAAATGCTTTTTGAAAACTTAATGCAAGTTAGAAAAACTCACCTTTGCAGTTTCCAAGTAAAATATTTTTTCCTCATTTTTTGTAATGTGCATCCTGCCAGATCAATGTGGCATCAAGAGGGTAGGGTAGTTGGGGGTGGGACAGATTGGTGAGTGGCATTCTCCATTCAGCAGGTGTTTTGTCATTTCTGGTATTTTACAGTGGGTCCATGTGTTTGTGCATGAGCATTAATAAACTGACAGAAAGGTTTTTTTTTAAAAAGTAACTTTACTCAGTATTCAAATTAAAAGTTTTTTCTTCTTCTCACACTAAAACCCAAGAGTTACTTTTCTGGCTTCTGAAAAGTCCTCACCATTGCAAGCTTTTGGAGAGCAGAGGGAAGTAGACCCAGCCAAATGTCACACCAGGAAGAAGGAGTTTGTTTTGTAGACACCAATCTTAATTCAGCTAAGGATTCGGAGTCAAAAGGGAAGCAAGGGAATAAATGTTTTGCTTTTTTCTTTCTGTTTCTTCTCAAGTCTGAGGAGACATTTAAAGTTCCGTGCTTAACCACTGGGGCATAAAGAGGGAAAGTGTACTGGATAGGGGAGCCATCCAATGTGAGTGTAAGGTGGACAGTAAAACTGACAGAAAACAAAGAAGACTATTGGTTGATAGGTTTATATATTATTATTATTTATTATTATTAACCTTTATTTATATAGTGCTGTAAATTTACACATGTATGCTGGGAAGGAAAAAAGTGCATTGGAAGAAACACCCTTTTCTCCTGATTTGAATTTGGCTGATGGAAATGGGTGATTATCAATACAATTTGAGTCCAGCCTTTTAGGAGTCGAGATTGTATAAATGGGTGAAAGCTGGCAAATACTGTGCACTGGATCTGGATTATTTTGCTGGTTTGTTGAAATCAGCCTTGACAAACAGGAGCAGAACTACCAGAACCATGCTGTGAGTCTGGAGGTGACAGTCAGTTCTAAGCTCCCCCTTCAGTCAAGGATTGAGGCACAGGAACAGCTTCACTAAGTGCCATTTCTTTCCTGGCAGAATTTTAAATGCTGCTCATTCCCTATAATGCTCTATACATCTTAGTTCTAGAGTATTTGAAAGACCATATAATCCCATATGAATGTGCCAGATTCTTAAACTGCACAAGGGAGGGCTTTCTTTCGGTCCCACCACTATCATAGGCTCACTTGCCGAAAGAAGGCCTTCTTGGAGAGAAGAGAGGTCTTCTCAGTGATGACAGAGGGCCTTCTCAATGGCTGCTCCAACCCTCTGGCATTCACTTTCATGGGAGGCTAAGCTGGCTCCCTCCCTGCTCTCCTTTGACAGGAAAGACCTTTTTGTTTAAGTGAGTTTTTGATGTCTAATTGCTTGCAGAGAGGCTTCTTATGGGGAGAGTGCTTTATTTTTCTACTTCTATATGCTTTTAAAATCATTTTGTATTGTTTTATATGATGATTTTTATTATGATGTTTTAAAAATGTAATTGTTAGGGGTTTCTTTTTGAAGGGGGGGTCCTTTAAGGGACCTCAGAGAGGTAGAGAATGAAGGCCATGCTCAGTTTAAGGGTGTCTGACTGCTTCATTCCCAAAAGGTAGGGGAACCATGTGGTGGCTTGTGTCCATGGGGAATTCTGTATCTGTCATTCCAGATCTGTCCTACAAGAGCTTCACATCAGACAGCAGGTAGGTGAGCTAATGCCTGGATCTTGACCCATGCTGGGCCAGGCCTCTTCAACTGTAACCAACACAATTGTAGCCTTCTCCATTTCACCAAATGTTGACATTTTGTTTGATTGTTTTATGGCCAAGGAGAGCCACTGGCTTTTCTGTACAGAGTAAAAATGTAATGGATTCTTAATATTATATGACATTTGCAACAAAATAATTTTATTTTACTGGCCACTGTGCTTTAAATTTTATAGTTGTAATTAGAACAAGAAGAAAAACAGCTCATTGTTGAGATTCTTCACACTTAATCCAGTTGCCATTTTAAAAAATTGTTCTGCTTGATTACATTAGAAAAAATGAGCAGCACACACACACTACTGGAGTATTGCCCTATTTATTCTTGAATTTATTCTAATTTTTGGCATTATGTGTTCTTGGCAACCAAAAGAAAGCAACGCAAGCACTGGCATTATAGGATGTGGCCTCACATCTTAACTTCCTGAATGCTACCATAGCTGGATCTTTAAATTGCTTCTGTGGTCATCAGTTACAAAGAGTAAAAGAAATTGCAGTCATTTCTTAGACTGCTTGGGTATTTTTAGATACTTTGTGGGATGTGTATCAATTACTTGATAGCACAGAGTTAGTAAAGAATGCACAAGATACATTTAGTATCCTTTGAATGTATTTTAAGAGTGTTTGGTTCTGATGCTTAATGTATAATTTACTGGATTGCAAGTTACATCATTATAATGCTACATGTTGGGAAAGATACCAAAAGAAGAGTCTTTGAAGTGTGAACTTGTGTGACGTTTATAGGAGGAGAAGAGAGGAGAGGAGATGATTTTTTTAAAACGAAAGAAGCACAACTTTAGAGCAGGGGAGAGATTCTTTGTTTTCTGCCAAAGGCCAATTTTCTGAACTTAGAAGTGAGGGAGGGGGAAGGGGTGAGGATATTCTTTATAAATAAAATCCAACTAGACTTTCTACTCTTACCCGTTCTCTCCCAGTCCTCCACATCACCAAAATTTTGCTTTGGCATATTTTCCAAATCTTGTGTATCGAAACAAACAGCATATGAAATAGCAGTTTCAACAACAAAGCATTTTAATACATATTTGATCTCTGTCTGAAACCAAGGGCCTATACAGATTGGCACTTTGTGTCAGCCTGTGGGTTGAGCCAGAGTGCAGTGTCTAAATGCTGGATACCCTAGCCCCACCTCAGGATTCATTTTGGTGCATGCACACCATTTTGGTCTACATGACATGCACCATCATGGTACAACTCCAGTGCTGCATCTACACGATGCAGTGCTGAAGGGGCATCATAAAGCCGCACCGCCATGGCTATGGCACCACTTGGAGAGCACAAGCTCATTTTTATAGCTCCTTTTTGCGCTCTCCAGAGGCCAGATCGGGGCTGCAGCTTGTGGTTGCTGCGGCCCCAATCCAGCCAGTAAAGGGGCGGCTACATGCAGATGTCTCAGGAGAGGCAGCTGAAGGCCTGGGAAGGCAGGGGGAAGAAGTTCCACCCCTGGAGGGTGGACATCCTGCTTCTGGAGGGCAGAGGTGCTGCCCCAGAAATCCCATTCGCCCCTGGAAGTCCCACCACCCGTACCAGGTAACATTTGGTGCCAGAAAACCTTTTAGTTTTGGCACTCGGCACTAGGTTCACCATCATTGCTAAGTCTAGGGGAGCTAAGTCTAGGGGAATGGAGGAGAGGGCCTTTTCTGTGGCTACTTTTGCCCTCTGGAACTCCCCTCTTTGGGAAGCTAGGCTGGCTCTCTTTTTACAGTCCTTTTTACCAACCTTTCACCCATGAAGTAGGGACTTTATATTCCAGCAGGCATTTTGGGATTGCATTGCATTATATCAAAGGGAGTCAGGTGTGGCATATTGGTTTGAATGCTGGACTACGACTCTGGAGACCAAGGTTTGATTTCCTGATCAGCCATGAAACCCACTTGCCACCTTGGGCGAGTCACATGCTCTCAGTCTCAGGGTTGCCATAAGTCTGAAATGACTTAAAGGCACACAACAAGAACAGCAGCAACATTGTTTGGTATAAATACATTTCTGTTTTACTGCTGTATTGTTTTTAATCTATGCTTCTAAATTAATGTTTTATATGGTTTTAATTCTATAGTTTAATATTAATCTTAACATTTTCTATCTATTTAGCTATATATGGTTTTACTTGAATCTTTTTATTCAGTGAGCTGCTTTGAGTTTTACTCTTGTTTAAAAGGCAGGAGATAACTAAATTGATTGATTGATTGACACTTTAGTGGTCTGTAACTAGTTAATAGACTTATCTCAGACTTTTTTCTTCTACCACTAAATAGGAACAAATTGTCCCTTTTACAATGCTGATAATGGAAAATTCCACCTATGTTGCTAAAGTCCTTGCACAAAGATTCTAATGTTAGTGGGAGGAACATGAAGATGAATGGCTTCATGCTTTTTTCTGCATTTCTGAAGAGGGTGATTAAAATAAGCACATATAATCCACGAATGGAGAATTGATATAGATAGCTCTCAAACCCCCAAAGTAACCACGGAGGTTTAAACATAAACAAATCTCTACCAATAAGGGTCGGCACCCTGTATTGCAGTTACAGATTCATAACCTAGAGTTATGGATCCATAATTGTGTTGTATTCAGTTTACTACATATTCATGATCATGAAACTACTGCCATGATCATAAATGCCACTTGAATACCACCTTAAATTCCAGGGAGCTGCTCAGAGCAATGGAGGGCTGTTCTATTGGCTATGGGGGCACAGAAGGATAACATTTCCAGACCCTTCTTACTAGCAAATGAGGCTGCAGCAATTGTAAACAGGAATTGCTATAACTCTTTATCCCACCATAGATTATTGGTGGGAGGGGACTGGAAACATCTTCATGTTGTACCCTGTTTGGCAGCAGAACAGACCTCCATCATTTGGTGTGACTGCTGGCTGTGAAGGTAGACTTGGGGAGGAGATGGGTCAAGAGACAATATAGTACTCAATTACATTTGTAACTAAGGAGCTTATCGCATGAACTTTAAAACCAGCTCCAGCCTGTTGGGCTGCAGTCAGGACACGGGGTGGAGGTGGTGATTATCACATGCTAAATTACCATCTAATTGCCAGCCACCATCAGCCTGGATCTAAGCCGGGTCCCAGCTGTGCTCCGCCAGCACTTTTTGGAAGTCAGAAGCTTTCCAGCTTCTAAAAAGTGTTGGTGGAACATAGCTGAGACCTGGGCTGATGGCAGCCAGCAATTAGGAGCGATTTAGCATGTGATAATCCATCCCATGTCCCAACTGCAGCCCTCGAGGATTGAGCCGGTTTTAAAGTTCATGCAATAAGCTCTTAAACTGGTGATGCTGGATCTCAACCATTGTCTAGTTACTGAACTGGATTCTATTCTATTCTAATTTTTATTCTATTTATATCCCACCTTTTAGGACCATACCTTACAACATTACACAAGTAAAAGTGATAACATTACAAAATAGAAAAAAACAACTTGAAACAGCTAAGAAGTTATCTTAGAAGTTGTCCCCATGGGCCAAATTGCCCAACTTCCCCCAGCCTCACATTGTCTTGTACAAATGATGCAGGCCAAAGCCTCTAGGGTATGATCAGGCCCAACCTTACCTATACAGACATGGATCAGTTGGCTCCACTGCTGGACAAGTAAGGAGTAGCACATAGGTGCTGGGTCCTGGGTCAGTGTGAGAACAGGTGTGTGAACACCCACCCGTCCCTGTGCTGACTCTAGGACAAACCCGGCTGAACACTGGGACCAGGATAGTTTGGACTCAGCCCATGCTATCCTGGCCCATCTGCTCAAACCCCAAAAAGATCATGCCAGATTAAAACCTCATAATGAAAGATTCTTCTAAATGAAAGTGGTATCCAAGGGCACTTAAAATAATGAGCCCTATCACTGCTTTTGTTCTCCCAAATACATAGTTCTTTGGTTAGAACTCACTTGTATATTTACACTGAGCTCCACTGAGGGGGCTCTAAGCAGGTAAGTTGTCAGATGCACTCCATTTTATGCGTTGAGTTGCTGGTGACACAGAAAAGAACACAGAAGTCCCTGCTCAAAAACATTTTCCTTGTGTACAGCAGAGATTCCCTATAAAAACATATTAAGTCTTAATTCTTACCATTGATGATTCTTGTTGTAAATATCTTGCATTGTAATTTTCTTTTCTTTAATATGACCAATCATATGTTCTTTGAGTTCTGAGTTGCATTTCACAGCTTGAATGCCAGTGAAAACCTGTCCAAAATAGGGCTATTAGGAATGCATGAGGCTGAATGAGAAGGCAGTGTGTCTAATTTTAAATGTCTTGACATTTTTCATGTTTTATTGCATTACCTTTTCTACCTTGCTCTGCTCCTTAATCTGGCCTCATGTTAACCCAGGTCAGCTTGTAATGACTTAATCATTCTAAGAGTGGATCAACTGTCACTAGCTGCACTGTGCCTGAGATGTAACATGAATGCATAGAGCCAGTGGAGGAAGCCAGAAACTATTTCTGTGTGTCAGTTGTTTTACATGCCCTAATGTGCCACAATGGCCACCACTGTAACTCTTGCTCAAATGTTTCCGTACCAGTGGTGCTTGATGGTGGCTATTGTTGCACAGGACCATCCCTCTTGAACACAATCAATTTTCTTTTTCTTTTTCTTTTGGACCTTATCTCTTCTAAGGAGCACAAAGAGTAGTATGATTTTGGAAAAGCAGCAATTTTAAGGTGCATGTGACATGTAGAGACAGATAATGAATAACTGGCAAAACTAGTGTAGTGAGTTGTGGCATCCATTATAGTAGTTAGTAATATAGTCCAAATTTCCAGTTGAGGCAGGTACCACCACAGATTAGTTGCAGGTGATCTAAGGAAATGTAAGAACATAGGAAGCTATCATACACTGAATCAGACTCATGGTCCATCTAGCCCAGTGTGGGCCACTAGCAGAGGTTCTCCAATTTCAGGCAGAATTCTTTCCTAAAACCTGTCTGGAGATGCCTACATTCCTAAATATAAGCACAATCTTGTTTTGCTTCTGAAATCAGATGACATTGGATGTGTTTAGGATGGTATGATTATGTGAAGAAAGCTTAGCACCCAAGGTTCAATCAGCATTGGAATAATGCATTGACTTACTACATGCCATGAAGGAATGAATGAGACACTTTAAGTATTAGTGGATTATATTTGAGGAGGAAACATAAGAAAAATATGTGTGAGTAAGCGCAGGAAGGCTTTAAAGTACAAGAACGTTTTACCACAACGACACATGGTACTACTTTGCAGCATGTCAGCTAAAAACATGTAAAGTGACAGGTTGCTGAGAACTTTATGTTTCTCAGATGCAGAATGTACTTGTGCTGATCAGCTAAACTGAATGGCTATGTTTAAGTATTTTAAATTTCTCACACATGCATATTGCAGGTATTTGTGTTCTACTGTGGCAATGTCCTCAGCCATGACTAATACATCCTTTATGTTGAGAAGAGCTTTACTAAGTACTGGCCTGGGTAGCCAAGTGTTCCTGGAGTGAAAACATTTGAAAGACATTTATGTGATGGCACCATGCAGAGGGCATTAATCTTGCTTGTGATTTCCTCTTACTGTAACAATGAAAAAGCTTTAAATGTAGAAATCACATTAAGTCAATCATTCTTGGGAATTTAGATGCACAGTGTGATAAAGGAAACAACTTTCAATACCTAGAGGCAGTGTTGCCATATGTTTTGTACAAGGGAATGTTATGAAAATAAGAATCTAAAATGGCTTTTTTGTGGTATTTAAAATGCCACTCGTCAATTACACTTCTGTCTCTGAGTAAGTAATTTGTAAGACCAAAACAAATACCCACAAACACAATGAAGCAGTAAAATGCTATTAATAAGCAGATAATTAGTATACTGTCTGTAAATCTACCTTTAGATGCTAGCCATCAGGTCTCAGAAAAGGCAATTGGACAAAGCATTTATGATTCAGAGACCAAACATAAGGTACACTCAACTCTATTACCTCTTTCCACCTCAATCCAAGGAAGCTGTTTTGGTTCTAAACTGGTGCCTATCATCAGTAAAGGACTTCATGAGAGTGAACAAACTGAAACTTAATTCTGACAAGACAGTCAAGCTTCTGGTCAGTTGAAAAAAAGGTCTGGGAATAGGGAATTCAGCCTGTGCGGAATGGGTTACACTCTCCCTGAATATCTAGGCCTACAGCTTGGGTGGATTCTTGAATTCAACACTGAGCCTGGAAGTTCAAGTTTCAGCAAGGACAAGGAATAATTTGCACAATTAAGGCTTGTGTAACAACTGCAATCATTCCTTGAGACACATGACTTGGCCACAGTGACACATGTCTTAGGAGCTTAGTGCACAGCAAAATAAAGTGACTTATCACTCCTGATTTGAAGCCAAATTCGGGCTGCCCGCTGGTTTTATCGCATGGCTTTTGCCATGAAAACCGCCATCCGGGTTCAGCCCAGCTCCAATACTGGTCCCTGAACTCACTTCGGCGGCCATTTTTCAAAGTCGGAAAGCTCCTGAGTTTGAAAAATGGCCACCAAAGTGGAGGCAGGCTATACCCAGATGGTGCTTTTCAGGGCAAAAGCCATGCAATAAAACTAGGGGCAGCCCAAATTTGGCTTCAAATAGGGAGCGGTAAATTGCTTTATTTTGCTGTGCACTAAGACATCCCATTTGGATTACTACAATTTACTCTACACGAGTCTTCCTTTGAAGAGTGCTTGATATCTTTAGATGATCCAAAAAGTTGCAGTCAGTTTGGGGAAGGCTGCAGGGAGCACAAAACTTCCTTCTAGTAACATTTCCATTGACTGCCCATATGCTTCTGGGCACAATTCAAGGTGCTGGTGATGACCTATAAAATTCTATACAGCTCAGGTCCAGATTATTTGAAGGACATATTCTCCCATTCAAATTTCCTTATGTTTGGAAATCTTCTGGGGAGGCTCTTCTATCCCAGCTTCCTCTCAAGTACCTTTGGGGGGGGAAACATAGGGGAGGACCTTCTCAGTGGCTTCTTCCAGTCTTAGCATAGTCAGTGGAAGTGAGGACAAGACATGGTGGTGGATAGACCCAGAAGTTTCTTTCATTCTCTATTTCCTTGAATCTAAGTATTTATGTCTTTTTTCTGAGGTCCATTTCTCCCTTCTTCAAGAAGTAAGTCTCTTTGTTCCCTGTGGAGCTGCAATAATGATAATGGTTGCTACCTTACTCCAACATGCGAAAAACAGCCATTTGGGTCTCTCATAACCAAGTATAGATCTATTTCTTTTGTCTGTCTTCTTTTCCTATTCTAAAATGGATTTTCTGTGTCAGTAAAGAAGAATTTTTCCTTTTACTTTGCAAGAGTATCCTGAATCATTACTCCTGTTTCTACCGTAAGCTCATATTGCCCTGGCCCTGCTGTACACTGCATAATATAAATACCAAATATCCCTATAGTCCCAGATTAATCTTTGCTATGGGTGTCCCAGTTCAGTATATATGGCTGCATCTGCACTGCAGAAATAATCCAGTTGGACACCACTTTAACTTTTAACTGTCCTGGCTCAGTGCTATGGAATCCTGGGAGCTATAGTTTGTTTTGGCACCTGAGCTCTCTGACAGAGAATGCTATAAATGCTTCACAAAATTACAGATCCCAGAATTTCATAGCATTGAGCTGTGGCAGTTAAGGTGGTGTCAACTTGGATTATTTTTGCAGTGTGGATGTGGCCTATTTTGAGATTCTTGTCTAGCTCTTCTTTAGTCCAAGCTGCAGGATCACACCCTGTCCAAATTTCTTTGATGCTTTCTTTTTCAAATTAGTCTCAGTCAGTACTCTAAAATAAACTAGTAATAGTATGCTTAAGAGTTTGTAGCCAGGCATAAAACAGAAGATCACAATCAGTTGTTCTAGTTGATTGAGAGAGCTGTTCTCTCCTGGTGAACTATCTTTCCATTTATCATTTTGGGATAAACAGAAATTTTGAACATAAATTTTCCCATAAATTATTTTTATATAAACATTTTATGAACATTTTTCATCTGTGTACTTGCCTAATCTTAATGAGGCTCTCATCTCCCCCCACTTTCATTCCCCCCTCCTTTTTCTGTTAAACACTGAAGAATCTATAAACAGTAATATACAGCTAAAAGAACAAGATAATTAATGCAATTATTAGGCAGGAATTAATCAAGGCAAACAATACATGAATTATTTGTTATTTTAGAGAAACTGTTACTGTCATTAAACAACCAAAATGTATCCCTTATATTAAGATACTGTCATATTTTCTTTGAAGGCTTTATGCAGACAAAAAAGGAATGATTGTATGATTGCAAAGAAAGATAAATATCAATTGCCAGGCAGTAAGTATAACTTGGTTAGGTAGGTCAAGAGTCTGGGCAAGTGTAATGAATAATACCTAATTTCAGAAATCCTTGTTTGTAAATTGTCCAAAGGAGAACCCTCAAGAACAGGAAATGGCATGTAATTACCACTTAGCGTCTTTCAGCCACCCTGTTATTATCACAATCAAGGTGGCTGAACAGATATTAAGAGGGCTTTTTGGAGGTGGTCTTTTTTCAGTGCAGCTTGTAGATAAATTTGAGCACTTCTGTCTGGTAGTACCACGTTTGAGTATTTTTCTGCATTATTTAGCATGAAGTGTAAGGGTTTGGTTTTGTGTATGTGGTATTATTTATGAAGATTTCTTTTTCTGGATCATTTTACAAGACATTAGAAGAAGGGTTTTTATGAAGCTGTATGTGCTTCACTTATGTTTTCTAACATGCATTTTTTTAAAAAAATATGTATCCCCATAGGGGGAATGTGCTTTTCTAAGGACATTATTATCTAAGGGCCAAGACAGATGAGCAGAAAAACGCCACTCCTTTTGGCTGCACAGTGTTACTGCAGCAACCAAACGGCACAGTACCGCTGCACAGCAAAAAAAGAGCCACCAAGAGCAGCTCCTTTTTTGTGCCGTCATAAGAACTGTGATGCAGCCCTATGATAGTGCTTCCTCTAGAAGACATGTGGGCACTCAGACACATCATAGACATGCCCCCTGTGTGGGCGGTGCCGCTCAATTATGGTGCTGCCCACTGGTAGCATGGCTCAGGACCATGCATTTGGTGTGCGGTCCCGAGCCCTACTATCGCTGCCAGGACACCACTTCCTGGCAGTGTGTACCAGGCCTAAGATAGGTATAGGAAAGTCTTTGCCTTCCCCATGTTTTGGAGTACAGCTCCCATAATCTGTTACCATTGATGGTGCTGGTTGGAGGTTCTGGAAATCTAAAGCATCTAGAAGGATAAGGGTCCATACACCTGGTCTCAAGATTATGTCATACAATGTGTACCACATACAGTTGCCTCTGGTGGTATGTGAGACCAGCTGCTGTCTGTGACTATTCTGTGGTGTGTGCATGTTTTTCTTCCACCCCGACCAGTGGTCCATAAACTTTTTCAGGCTACTACCCTCTTTCTTCTATGGCAACAATCCTGGCATCCCCCAATGCCTATTTCTGGATATTTTGTCTACGGTTTGTGCTGTAGCCATCTGGCTAGTGGTGTCTAAATCAGCTGCACTCAGCTCATCACCACTGCCTCTTCTGCCTCACTCTCTCATGTGGAAATATAGCAGCAGCAGTGGCCCAGGCCTGCTCCTCCATCACACCCACACCAGCCTTACAGCAAAAAAAAAGGGTGGCTGATGGGCTGCTCCCAAGGTGACTGAGTGCAAATGAGCAGTGACCAAGCAGAGGAGTGACCAAGAAGTCAGTCATGCAGTGGCTGATAAGTTCCTCACCTGCACCAGCTGGTTGACCAGCTACTTGGTTGCTGCTCCATTTGCACCTGGTTACCCTGGGAGCAGCAACTATGCAATGATCAAGCAATGACCGAGGAGTGTCTTGGCCATGCCAGTCTTGTGGACAAGAGGCTTCTTCATTGCTGCTCCCAAGGTGATCAGGTGCAAAGGGAGAAGCAACTCCCTGAAGAAAAATAACTCTCAATCTTTGTTTGCCAGAGTGGAGAGGGGCACTGCCAGCTTCCTATTTTCCCCCCAGCAAAGAAAGATTCTCAGTCTGAGGGAGGCAAAAACTCTTTCAGAGAATTGACACAGGTTATTCCTTCCCTCCTTCCCCAGAGATGTGCCTTGCCCACACAGCTTCAAGTCACCCCCCAACAAACATTGTTTCTTCTGCTACC
Source organism: Sceloporus undulatus (assembly GCF_019175285.1). Lineage (NCBI taxonomy): Eukaryota > Metazoa > Chordata > Lepidosauria > Squamata > Phrynosomatidae > Sceloporus > Sceloporus undulatus. The sequence goes on from NC_056523.1 coordinate 281,081,338, forward strand.
TCTTCCCTTCTCCTGTTTGATGAAAGAAAGTAGGAGCAGCAGTGCAGTTCCAACCTGCCAGCCAAGTCCCAGCAAAGCTCACAATGTTTATGCCTAGTTGCAAATGTGAAAATTCCTTTTTGCTGCTGCTTCTCCCTTGTTGCTATATGCTGTAATTCCTCATCCTCAATGTGGTCCTAAAAGCCACTGGTTCCCCTTGTCTTTCTTGCATGTTGATACTTTGACTGAAAGCCCCTTGCTGCCCGCTTTCTCCTCTCCACCCCCTTGGATCTTTCTGCCCCTGCAGGTGCCACTTCCACCTACTTTGGGAATCACTATTCTAGACCTTCAAAGTAATTAGGCTGAGACAAAACAAGTGAACATAATACAAAGCATGGCAGTAATACCATAAAACACAAACACCACAAATGATTAAATGAGCAGAAAAGCTAGATAAAACTAACAATGTAAAGACAAGTAATTTGTCTAAATTAGGGGACCATCAAACATGGATGGAAAGGTAATAAGCATTGAATTATCATATATGTAAATTGTATCTTAGAACTTATAAACTTATTTGTACAAATGTCAATGTATAATTTTGTTTTATTTATAAATTAAAATATAATTAAAATTAAAGGGCCATTTATACAACATAGTCATCACAAATCTTCCAGATAGTAGTGGTTACATGTGCTCTTCAGAGGGATGCTGCTCACAAGTATGCACTATGAACTGATGTTGCTTGGAAGTAACTATGGAAATCAACTAGTTAAATATCATTCATTTCTTTTTTGCAATAATTAAGGCACCTTTAAGTTCCTTCTATAGTTATAAGGAGATGGCCTCATTAAACAGTGGAAAAGGAATAGCAATGGTTCAAGTGCTGGCTAATGACATGCCTTGGACTGTTTCCTCATGCTCTGCTGTGGCGGTTGAAGGTCCAAGGAGGTGGGTGGAAAGAGATTTGCTTTGTACTACAAGGCAGTGATATTTAGCATTCAGATTTTTTTTAAAAAAAAATTAAACTAATTTGAATACAAAATAATTCAAATATTAATTGTAAAACGAGGAACAAAAATTGTAAAAAATTGCCTTCAAAAATTGTAATTCTAAGAATTGGAAAAAAAAAACCCCATCATTTTCTTTGCCCTGCAACCATTGTGCTGTTCAAGTCAGATGCAGAGGCCTGACATATCTCTTAGGGCAGATTTGGAAGTTGCATGTGGGGTGCTGCTGCAAGGGTGAGGGCAAATGCCTCCTCCCTAGTCCTGCTGATGGTAGCCACTGTATTGGTGGGAAGAGCTCAGTAGATACAACCCAAAGATCATAGGTCCAGTCTACACATAAGTGTATTATGAAAATTGCTGCAGTTTTTCACATGTTGAATTGCCTTCACTTTCTTGGGCAAGTTTGTATCTATTTGGTCTCCCACTTCCAAAAATGCAGAGCCATACAAATCCATATGAATCCATGTGAAGTGGATTGACAGCACACATTTGATAATACACATCTCATGTATACTCATAGATACTCTGGTAAAAACAGCCAATCCTTTTTCAGCAGAGTTTATGGAGTTTTTCATCCCCCCCCAAAAAAAGCCCAAATTCCTCCCAATTGCATGTGGCTGGATTGCAGTCTATTTGAATAGAATGAAGAATATTTAAATTTTGTATTCAAGCCGATAGTTACAAATTTGGGACCCATTCTTGTCAAGGATATGGGTGCTCCCTCCATATTAAAATATATCCCAAATCCTTCCCGCCTCCAGAGAGAGAGAGAGAGAGAGAGAGAGAGAGAGATCAGTATTTGCACCCTGAATTTGGAAATACTGTAGCACATGAGCGGACTATCCACTAAGATGCTACACTGATGTGTTCTCACCCAGGACATCCTGTGATGCAGGCTGGTGACCTGTCACGATGCATCTCTGAGGATAAGAGTGCAGGAGGAAGTCTAGTCATAGAGTGGTGCATGGTAAGGACTGCAGGGCAAACACACACACAAACATACCATGACTCTATTGTAGGAGCAAAGTGGAACCTATAGACCAGAAGTAGGAATAGTGGAGGGGCTGTACCTCCCAGCTTCTCTCACCATTATGAATTTGAGTTCAGCAATAGCTGGAGAGTTGTACCAATGGTATAGATGCTGCAGTTTCTGTACCTTTTTAAAAAAGGGTATTTAGTGCTGCTTTTAGCTGTACATATCTATATCAATCCCTATATTGATACCAAATAATACATGGCAATGGTACGATGTTTATTTAGGAGAATCTAATTGCTTTAATACATTGTAAACCGGAACATTTCACCTATATAAGGATTGTTGTAATTTATAAAGTAATCAGCTAAAATCAATGTTTTGTTTTGTTTAAAAAATCTGGTTAACATCGTGTGTTTCTTCCAGCTAGAATAACATACTAGTCATCTAAGTGAAATATTTTTTTCTGCCAAAATGCGCTGACGTAGATCTCACTTGTCTAAATTTCAGCCCATATTTTTCTTGGGAAAGCTGGTAATTTAGTTACTGTACAATAGTATTTGCTGGTTTTGAGCATATCCTCTATATAACCCAGTTGACTCAAGGGCAAAATGATGGAATTTTTCAGGATCTGAGAAAGTACAAGTTGTAAACACCGGGCAATAAAAATGCTTTCCACGCAATTTCCCATTGGCTGAATGTCAAGTTTTTCCCTTCCCACACTTGCATTGTACAAAATCTATCCTTTCTTAAGCCAGTGACCCTGTGACATTGTACACTTCAGTCTTGGTCTGCACCCGTAACAGTCACTCACATTCAGAGCAAGTGAAGGAAAACAGAGTTCAATGTTAAGATGAGAACTCTGCTAAATGCTGCCCCACAGTATAACATGTAGGCATCTGTTTTTAGTGTTATGACCTCTGGGCAAACATTGAATTGAACAACTGATGGCTAGTAGAATTGCAAAAATAGTTTTTTTCTCCAGGTGATACATTTAAGAAGAATCTTTCTTTTTTTAAAAAAAATCATAGCACTGGTAATAATTTTTGTTGTACCATCAAACTAGCCTCTCAGGAACACAAATAAACTATGCAGTTGACTCCCAAGTACAGAGTATTGACTTTCCCATTTACAATTTCCCAGTGGAGAAACTGCTAGAAGATTGTCTTCTGCCATATCATTCCAGCAGGTAAAAGTGAAAGAGTGAGGGCAAAGACACTATTTTTCTAAATCCTCACCCTAGAAGGTCTAGAGCAATTATTCCAAAAATGTAGGGCCTTTACAGTGGTCTGAAAGGCCGGCCTGGGGGCAGAGTCAGGGCACAGTGTCCTGACAATGCATGCCCATTCCGCCCCACAGGGCACCCTGATGCCACATGCTGCTCCAGATGGTATGTAGCTGTATGGTGCACCTCTGGCGCTGTGTCCAGATGACGCAGCACCAAAGGGGCGCCATATAGCTGCAAAAAGAATTTTTTCACCCTTGGAAGGCTGGATGGGGGCAATGGAATGAGGTTGCCATGGCCCCAATCCAATGCGAAAAGGGGCAGTCTGTAGAGCCATCTGTAGAGTCTACTAATAAACTTCTTAGTTGCATGGGATTGTGGGAAGAGTTCTAGGCAGCATACAATGCACGAGAGGCTCTTTTCATTGGGTCTCTTCCTCTCTCTCTACATCCTAGGAATCAGGCCACATGGATGCGTAGTTGCATATTTTAGAATACTGGTAATGCTGACTTCCAGGAAAAAAATTTTTCCTGTTACTTTTCATTTTTTGTTAATTGATATAAAAGAAACAGTTAACTGAAAAGAAACAGTATAGTTTGTTAATTGATATAAAAGAAACAGTATAAAAGAAAAAGTATAACAATATAATTATATTATTCATATAAAAGAAACAGTAACACTTGCCCCACTTCCTGAGAACTCCAGAAGGATACCATGGGCAATGCTGTCAAATGCTGTTGAAAGATCAAGCAGAATCAAGGAGGACATATCCTACCTGTTTAGTTCCATGTGTAGATGATCTAATAGGATGACCAAAGATGTCTCAGTTCCTGGTCAATCCAGACCAGATGCAAGGTGGAACTGGACTCACAATCTCTTTCATCCAAGGACTCATGAAATAAGGTACAATCACATGTTTCAGTATTTTCCCCCAAAATGGCAAACTAGCATTTGGGTGGAAACTGTCCAGCATAGAGGGTTACAGGAAAGCCTATTTAAAATAAATATTCACAGATCTTTCACAGCCACCTCGATTGCATTAGCCGCCTCGATTGCATTTTGTAGAGAGGCAGGATATAAACA